>NW_024080676.1:1496257-1571275 GCF_003009895.1 Hyaena hyaena | reverse complement strand
ATTTCAGGTTGTCTCTCTCTTCCCATGTGAATTTTGGTAGTGAGTGTGTGTTTAGGAATTTGTCCATTTCTTCTAAGTTGTCCAATTTGTTGGCATATAATTTTTCATAGTATTCCCTGATAATTGCTTGTATTTCTAAGGGGTTGGTTGTAGTAAGTCCATTTTCATTCATGATTTTGTCTATTTGGGTGCTCTTTTCTTTTTGAGAAGCCTGGCTAGAGGTTTGTCAATTTTGTTTATTTTTTCAAAAAACCAACTCTTGGTTTCATTGATCTGTTCAATTGTTTCTTTGGTCTCTATGTTGTTTATTTCTGCTCTGATTTTTACTATTTCTCTTATCCTACTAGGTTTGGGGTGCTCTGTCTCTAGTTCCTTTAAGGTGAGCTGTTAAATTTTGCACTTGCGCTTTTTCTAGTTTCTTGAAATAGGCCTGGAGTGCAATGTACTTTCCTCTTAAGACTGCCTTTGCTGCATCCCATAGAGTTTGGATTGTTTTATTTTCATTTTCATTTGTTTCCATATATTTTTTAATTTCTTCTCTAATTGCCTGATTGACCCATTCGTTCTTTAGTAGGGTGTTCTTTAACCTCCAAGTTTTTGGAGGTTTTCCAGACTTCTTCCTGTGATTGATTTCAAGTTTCATAGCACTGTGATCTGAAAGTGTGCATGGTATGATCTCAGTTCTTTTATATTTATTGAGGGCTGCTTTATGTCCCAGTATGTGATCTATCTTGGAGAATGTGCCATGCGCACTTGAGAAGAAAGTGAATTCCATGGCCTCAGGATCTAGAGTTCTAAATATATCTGTCAGAACCATCTGGTCCAATGTGTCATACGAGTCCATTGTATCTTTAGTGATTTTCTGTCCGGTTGATCTATCCATTGCTGTAAGTGAAATATTAAAGTCCCCTGCTATTAGCACATTCTTATCTATAAGATTGTTTCTGTTTGTGATTTTTTTTTTTATTTATTTATGTGTTCTCTTATTTGTTGCTTAGACATTTATAATTGTTAGTTCTTCCTGATGGATAGACCCTGTAATTATTATATAATGCCCTTCTTCATCCCTCGTTACTGTCTTTAAAGTCCAGCTTGTGTGATATAAGTACAGCTACTCCAGCTTTCTTTTGACTTCCAGTAGCATGATAGATATTTCTCCATCCCCTTACTTTCAATCTGAAGGTATTTTCCAGTCTAAAATGTATTTCTTGTAGACAGCAAATAGATGGATTTTGTTTTTTTATCCATTCTGCTACCCTATGTCTTTTGATTGGAGCATTCAGCCCATTTACATTCAGTGTTATTTTGAAATATACGGGTTTAGAGTGATTGTGTCATTTGTGGGATTCATGCTTGTGGTGGTGTCTCTAGTATCTTGTGTTCCTTGCAACATTTCCCTCAGAGAGTCCCCCTCAGGATTTTCTTGCAGGGCTGGTTTAGTGGTGACAAATCCTTTCAATTTTTGTTAATTTGGAAAAACTTTTATCTCTCCTTCTATTCTGAATGACAGCCTTATTGGATAGAGGATTCTTGGCTGCATATTTTTTCTATTCATTACACTGAAGATCTCCTGCCACTCCTTTCTGGCTTGCCAAGTTTCAGTAGATAGGTCTGTCACCACTCTGATAGGTTTCCCTTTGTATGTTAGGGCCCTTTTCTCCCTAGCTGCTTTCAAAAGTCTCTCTTTGTCCTTATAGTTTGCCAGTTTCACTATGATATGTCATGCAGAAGATCGACTCAAATTACGTCTGAGGTGAGTTCTCTGTGTCTCTTGAATTTCAGTATCTACTTCCCTCCCCAGGTTGGGTAAGTTCTCTGCTATAATTTGTTCCAGGACTCCTTCAGCACCTTTCCCTCTCTCTTCCTCTTCTGGGATTCCTATGATATGGATATTGTTCCATTTGATTGTATCACTGAGCTCTCAAACTCTTCTTTCATGTTCCTGGATCAGTTTATCTCTCTTTTTCTCAGTTTCTTCTTTTTCTATAATGGTGTCTTCTAAATCACTTAGTCTCCTTTCTGCCTCTTCAATCTGTGCATTGGATGCCTCCATTTTAATATGTATCTCATTTATCACATTTTTTAATTCATCATAACTATTTTTAAGCTCCATAGTGTTTGTAGCCATAGTTTCTCTAAGGTCCTCCATGCTTTTTTCAAATTCGATTAATTTTATGATTATTGTTCTAAATTCTTGTTCAGTTATGTTGCTTATATCTGTTTTAAGCAGCTCTTTAGCTGTCATTTCTTCCTGGAATTTCTTTGGAGGAGAGTTCTTCAGTTTCATCATTTTGGTTAGCTTTCTATCTCTTGTTAATTTTAAAAGCTTGTTGTATACTCTGCCACTGTGAGTTCTGCTGTATTAGAGAGGGCCCTTTGACTGTTCAAAGCCTGTCTGTTCAGGAAATGTTCTTTGAATGGTGTCTCTTTACTTCTCTTGTTGAGCGTTTGGTTATTTTGTTTCCCTACTGGTAATGGTATTTGGGACTCTCCACCACGTGTACTTTGGCTTGTTTCTTGAGGTAGCCTCACTTACAAGGTTTCCTTCCCAGTGTATTCTGTCTCTTTCTCTTCCCAAACTCCTGTGGCTCAGTGTCCTATGACTTAAGGCCTTCTCTGTTTGAGAAGTGGGTGCAAGCAAAATGCACGGAGCTCCCTACTTCTCCGCCATCTTGCCTTTCTCCCCCTAAAGTGCTTCTCAAAGTATATTCCTCCAGGAGGAATTTACCCCAGAGGACTATCAGAGCTACAAGAAGGCAGATGAAATACAAGGTATACATGTGAGTAACTAAATAATTCTGACCAAAGAATCACTACTAATAATGTTAACAAGAGTACTTCACTTTCTAAAAACACAGCAACACTCCACTCCAAAAATATTCTGAATAATATTCTTTCTTAAAAGAAACCAAAGTGAAGACACACACAGCTTTAACAAATATTTTTTTTACCCCTCCCCCCTTCTTTCCTTCTACCTCCCTGCCTTCAGTTTCTCCACCTTTGGGTACATGAAGTTAAAAGCTAAACTGGCCACACCTTATCTGAAGATAGAAGCAGTCATCAGAGTGCCAAACACCATAAAAAGATCAGCCAGGAAATCTTTGGTGACCCAAGTAAGAGAAGTTTTGGCGGGCTCTGCTGAGGTTGGAAGTGAGACACAGGAAGGGGAGAGGGCGAGGTAAGTAGTGCATGAGATGTTCACCAGAAGACAAGGACAAGCACAGATGTCCAGGGGCACCTCGTGCATCTGCAAAGAGCTCTTATAAGCCCCCACTCTTAGATCGGAGGTAATCCTGCCCACAGTAAACCGGGATTCACTGAGCAGTAATTCAAACATCAGGAATACATGTATAGTATACAATCCAGAAGAGTTAATATCCTTCTCTTTTAAGACTTATTTCTTCAAGGTGTGTGTTAAGCTGACACTTTCTGAGTACTGACTCCATACCAGTCATACAGCACTTTAGATTACTGTTTACTCCTCAAATGAACCTTATGAGGGGATCACTATTTTTATACAATAAGGAAACGAAAGCTTACAGCAATTAAATAATTTGCCCAAGGTCATGGAATTAGCAGGGGATCAAGTCAGGATTTAAACCCAAGTTAGACTAACTTCAGAGCTCATGCTCTCTCTCAGTCACTGAACTTTTTGCCTCCCTGAACTCTCCACTATAGGACTCTATTTACATTTTTTTAAGTGCAGACTACCAAATGATAATAAAGCAACCGTGTGTGTATATATATTTAACTTATGTTACCATGTGTATATTTTACATAATATGT
This sequence comes from Hyaena hyaena, assembly GCF_003009895.1. Classification (NCBI taxonomy): domain Eukaryota; kingdom Metazoa; phylum Chordata; class Mammalia; order Carnivora; family Hyaenidae; genus Hyaena; species Hyaena hyaena. The sequence goes on along the minus strand of NW_024080676.1, from coordinate 1,567,489 downwards.
TAATAACAAAAATCATTGATGTTATATTATAAATGTATGTATTACTTGATTTATTTTATTTAATTTAAGACAATGACTTAAGGTCTTTCGTGAACTCTGTAACCCACAGTCTGAGGCCTCACTATTTTAGAACACTCTCTGTCTTATTGATCTTTGTCTTCAGCACACAGCAGGTGCTTAATAAATGTTTGTTGAATGACATTCTATGACTCTCAGTAGCCTGTATACACATTCATGCTCTTGACTGAAGACTGTTTAGAGATTTAATAGGTTTAATAGACATATGCCAGTAAGGTATGGATTAAAAAAACAAGAAGAGCTTTCCAAAACATGGTCCAAGAAGCTTTGACAGAGTCAGGAGAGATAGATTCCTTTTCCAGGAAAATAGCTCCTTAGCTATTTTACTTCTCTGCAGTGGTATAAATACCATGGTGTAAACATTTAACAACGGCTTTAAAAAAGGCCTTGATTTCCACTTGCTGATTTCCATGGTGTAAATACTCCCACAATGGCTGATTTCCAGGTAACATGCCATTACTTGGTCACAGACATCTTTACTGATACTACTTTGAACACAGAGCTGGAAACAGACATGCAGTAGCCCATCATTTTCTCATACTTCCACCCTACATACAATAGACACAAATAACCCAAAGAGCTTCAATTATAGAAAAACACAGTAAAATAATTAAGGAAGTGATATGTTTGGAATATGTATGACCTTTGTCTTTGTTACTAACTTATTAATTAATAATTTATTGCATTATAATTTAGCTATGTTTATATAATTTTTAAATGGTTATGAACAAACACATTACAAAATTCCTGAAAATGTAGTAACACCTCCTCACAAGCCACCATCAACACAGCCCTGCCGCCCTAGATCGCATTTTTCTCATCTACAAAATTTTAGTAATCACCCAAAGGAAACAGCTGAGGGTTTGTGAAAAGATTTAAACTACAGGGGTATTTACCACACTGTTATCCATAAAATCATAAACTGTAAACAAACTAAGCCTCGGACAGTAGAACAGCTAATAACAACAATAACAGTAATGGTCACTGAACACATACTGTGTCCCTGGCACCACAGACAACTCCTTACTAGTCTCCAGTTAACAAATTCACCAACCCACCACCAATCCTTCTGAGAAACATCCTGACTGCAGTACGCGGAACATCTGGCCCAATCGGTCTCTCTTCCACAGACTGTTCTTACCAGTGAGTCTGTGCTCCTCACAAGTGAGGTGTGCCTGGGGGGCTCAGTCTGGTAAGCACCCAACTCTTGATTTCAGCTCAGGTCATGAGCTCACAGTTTGTGAATTCCAGCCCTGCCTTGCGCTCTGTGCTGATGGCGCAGAGCCTGCTTGGGATCCTCTGTCTACCTCTCTCTGTACCTCCCCGCTCGCACTCTCTCACTCTCTCTCTCCCCCCCCTCTCAAAAATAAACATTAAAAAAAAAAAAAGAAAGATGTGCTTGTCCCCAAGCTTGCCTACTTGTTACACTGTGTGCTCTAGTTAAACACTACAAACTGCAAAGAAAAAAGTGTGATAAGAGAGAGTTACTGTGTCTCTGAAACTCATTTCAAGGATTTGGAAAGATTGCTCAAGACAAAAAAAATCTTTCAAATTAGGTGTGAGGAAAACACCTCAAAAGATGGGGAAGATGGTAAATAGAAGATAGGGCGTACTCAAGGTACACACGTATACTAAAAAAAAAAAAAAAAATTCTTTGCTGTTTATCTGAAATTTGAATTAAACTGAGTGTCCTGTATTTCACTGGCCACTCTTCTGGTGACCCGTCTACATACTCCTTATCCTAAGCATCAGCTTCAACTCACAGGAAAGTCTTTTATACTTACAGTAACTTTTATGTCCCTACAGTAACTTTTATGTCTGCCAGCAGAAAGGAAATCATTCTCCCCCTCTAGGAAAGGTTTGGGCCTCTTCTGGGCTGAAATGAGGGGCTTCCCTCAAAGGCGGCCTGAGCAGCTGGCTCTGTGGGAACCGGAGGTTCCCCAGGTCCACAGAGCTCTTAGTGCCTGGGGGCAGTGAAAAGGCAAGGCACCACCCAGAAGACGACCCTCATTTACTTGACACTTTTGCCCAGGACTAACCTAGCTCTTAACTAGGTCTGAGAAGCAAACCCAATTTCCCACAAGACCCCCTCTCATACAACCAAACCCCTCTGAAATCCCCACTCCTGGATTAAACCCATCTTCAACTACAAACGAAGTCACATACATATCCTTCAAATGAGTCCAAATTCCACTTAAACAGAAAAATGCCCTTCCCAGCCACGTCTGTCCAGAAGAGAAGGTGAGACATTGTCTAAAGGCACTAGAGCACTGCACAGAGCACACGTGTGTAAACTTTTCCCTTGTCTTAAGGACCATCTATTTGGATGATGCATTTTGACACTCCCATGAAAGGTGGGGTTGCTGCTGCAGTGAGGAAATGGCCTATGATTAGGGGGAAATGTGCAAAGCCAGGAACGCCGCTTTGGAGCACCTCACACACAGTAATAGCTGCCATGAAAATGACCCCAATTTTGCCTCTTCTCGCTGGGGAACAAGAGAGGAATTTAACTTCCCAGCCTTTTGAAGGGGTATCCTTGGCATTAATTTTGGAAGTAGGGGATTTCTAACTTTCAAGAAGACCTATAGGTTTTAGGCAGAGGTGGCATGGAAGGTCCAGAGCTGGAAACCACATCTTGAATTCTGGTGAATAGAGATCTAACAATGATGCTATTTGATAGTGGAAAAATTGGAGAGGGTCATAATAGGATCACTAAAAAGAACGAGGGGCCTCACAGATAGAATTCTCTGTTGCCAGTAAACAAAACTGGTTAGTGATGTGAAAGACATTCAATACACAATTAGGTGAAAAGTTGCAAGGGCGCCTGGCTGGCTCAGTTGGCACAGTGTCCAACTCCTGAGCTCACGATCCTGAGTTTGAGCCCCATATTGGGTATAGAGAGTACTTTAAAAAAAAAAAGTGTCAAAACATGTGCAAAAATAATTCACCAACATGTGAACAGTGGTCATCTCTGAGTGGTAGAATTACTGATTATTTTTTTTTTCACCAATACTTACCTTTTTAAAAAACAATGAATATGAATTGCTTTTGTGGAAAAAAACAAAAACAAAAAAGTTATCCTGCACATATTAAAAACCTTTAAGGAACCAAAGAGCTTTTAAAATCAAACCATGGCAAGGAAACTCAGCAGGGCTTCAAACTATTCTCTACATATAGAAATGATATTTTTGAAACTTTAGATTAATAGACTCCCCATGAAGCCAATGAGGGTATATGCAAGCTATAAAGATCACGATGGTAATACGGTGAACAGTTAGCATTTACAGAACTGCTCCTTACTCTGCACCAGGTATCATGCTAAACACTGGATTACTTCACAGAGTCTCTTAGCAACCCTACGCAGTAGATACTATCATTATTCCCAGTTTTCCAGCTTCAAGATGTAAAGTGCCTTGCCTAAGGGTCCATAGTCAGGAAACAGGCGACTCTGACCTCTGCCCCTACATAGGAGCAAATGCTTTCCTCACTTTCCAAGTGCCACCCCCTGGAGGTCTCTACCAAATAATGTCTCTCAGCCATATTAGGGCAGCCTCCTGACCTGTCACATCAATGCCTTTTTTCTATTTTGATTATCAGAAAAGAGAAACTTTAAAGGCCCAAAGAGTCTTTGTACTTTCTTCAAGAGTTCTAGGCAAAAGCTAACCCAGGTCTATGTCCTGTGCACCAGAATCAATGTCAACAAGCAACAACAAAAAAAAAAGGTAAGAGTCTGGGGGCACCTGAGTGGCCTAGTCGGTTGACCGTCCAACTTTGGCTCAGGTCATGATTTCACAGTTTGTGCGTTCGAGCCCCAAGTCAGGCTCTGTGCTGACAGCTCAGAGCCTAGAGCCTGCTTCGGGTTCTGTGTCTTCCTCTCTCTCTGCCCCTCCCCTGCTCTCTCTCTCTCTCTCTCAAAAATAAATAAACATTAAAAAAAAAAAAAAAAGTAGAGTCTGGTCAATTAGCTGGTTACTTGTAGAATAGCCAGTTGCCTAAAGGACTTAACTGGATTGCTTTTTTAAACGTTCTAATCAGCTACTTGACTTCAGTTCCCCCACATCTATCCCCTACTTCCTACGCCTGCACCAACCCTCCCTCCCAGGGAGGAAGAATCAAGGTGGGTATATAATAAATACAGTCTGCACAACAGGGCAGGGAATGCAGACTAACAACCAGGTGTTTCTCTACACAACAATCTTTTGATGTTTATTTTTGTTTTTTTTCTCCCTGAACTGATACTCTGTCTTGTTAATTAAATCAAGGCTGCTAGGGTATCCTGTCTTTGGAAACTAAGGCAACACAGAAATATACTGGCCCTCTATTCCTGGGGTCTGCAAGCTCTCCTCCCCATTACCTAGACAAAAGTAATACAATCTTGACCTCTAAATCTTTAGGTATTTACCACCAAGACTATCAAATATGCTACCGGTGAGACTTTATAACCTGTGAAATGATCCCCACAGCCCAGATCTCACTAGCAACATGGCAATGAGTTCTATTTAGAAGGAGCATAAACAGGGCAAAGTGAAGAGGAAGCTGGTGTCTTCCCCACACAGGCCTCCTTGGCATTAATCAGGGAAAGGGTGTGTTTCAGGAGTCCAGCTTAAAGGGAGTAAGAAAACCCGAGGCTTTATTCCATAATTCTTATTCGCTACTACAGCCGTGAGGCCAGGATGTGTGTTTAAAGCCTCTTTAATTCAAAGACCTGTTATCTTTACTTGACCTTATTTCCTGTCATTGGCAAGAATCAAGCTGCTTCTATTCCCCCTAATAGCCATATAGTATAACTCTTGCTGGGAACAACCGCTGTGTGTACCTTCCTTTGTGGCAGGCCGCAATCTTGGGAAGTAATATGTCTGTTTTGAAAAGAGTCATTTACAGCCTGCTGTTTGACCTAAGGGATCCAGGAGCCCACCCTTTTCTGGCCTCATACACTGTATTTCCTTCCTGGGTTTTTCGCAGGTTTAATGCAGCACAGGTGGTGGTGTGTTTCCAAACCAGGTGTTTGAGGCTAAAGACATTTGCTAAAACATTAGGCTTGTATCTTTCTTTTTGGCTTAGAATTTAGCACTGTGAACTGCGGACACTTGGTGATGGCTTTACTTGATTTTTATTACATTTTTGACTGTACTTTACATGGTTTTTCCTCCCTGCAGTTTGCCAGTCCCTGGAGATGCTATAAAGTCCTTGCTATTTACCTCCAAGCATTTCTCAGTGTCCTGTCAATGCCACACACACACACACACACACACACACACACACTCTCTCTCTCTCTCTCTCTCTCTCTCTCTCTAAGTGACTGGGTACAGGCCTAGGGCTGCAACTACCTATCATTTTAAACACAAAGACATCAGAGTCCAGAGAGGTAAGGGACACCCCCAACCTCAGCCCACTCCCACCCCTGCACCTCTTCCCTCCTCCACCCTCTCCTCAACTACACAGTGTCATGTAGTTGATGTGACAGGGAAGGCCTGAACCCGGCCCGGTTCTCTTGGACCTCGCAATGGTTTCTATGGTATAACAGGAAACCTTTTACTTCACAGTGTTAGGAAGACCAAATAGAGTTGTGTTTGTATCACAAGCAGTGGATATTTATATATTATAGGATATAAATAAAATGTCGTATCTGTTTATTTGCTTGCTTAGTGGCTGCGTCCCTCACTAGACTCTAAGCTCCACATGGGAGGGAACCAGGTAGATGGGAACCTAGAACCTTAAACATGGGAGCTCAAAAATTTTGTTTAAAAAAGGTAAATTTACAGATTTACAGATGCTAAACAGAACCATGGCTAGGAAATAATCAAAATCCAGATTCCAGAAAATATACAGGACAAATTTCAGTTTCTTCAACAAATACATTTCAGGGCCACCACCCCCCAAAAAAGAGGGAAGGTATCTACAGATTAAGAGAGATCATACAAGGAAATGTATGAATCAGATGTGCTGTGTGGCTCTGACTTCAACTAACCAAATGTGAAACTGATGAGATAACCAGGAAAATCTCAGACTGTATGGATGTTTATTAATATAGTTGTTATTTTCTTTTAGGTGTAATAATAATATTGAAGTTGTGTTTAAATAAGGGTACTTGTCTTTTAGAAAAACACACTGATATATTTACAGCTGAGGTGACAAAAATGTCAGGAGTTTTGTGCAAATAATCCGGGGATGGGAAGGGTGATAGGGGTAGAGATGAAAGAAGATTGGCCTCAAGTTGATAGTTGTTGAACCTGAAGGAAATCTATCTAGGAGGTCCATGAAACTATTTGCTATTTTTGTATATGTTTGAGATTTTCTATGATAACTTAGAAGGAAGGAAAAAAGAAAAAGGAAAAAAAGGAAAGGAAGGAAGATCTCAGTCTTTGCAATCAAACTTGGGTTCAAGCCCTGGCTCTCCCCCTTACCAGCTGTGACACTCATAGTTACTACTAACCACCAGGTTCCTTAACTATAATGGGACTAAAAATAGCACCTGTCTCCTAGTAAGAATCCAATAAAATCATGTATGTCAAGTGTGTCTAATAAATAGCATGTAATAAATGGTCATTGTTGTGAAGACCAAATGTTAAACATGTTACCCAAGTATAATCGGTGCTAAAAACAATTACACTTTAACAACAAAAATAACTAAAATGGCAGAATCCTTAATAGACCCCACGAACTGTTCTAGATGTTAGATGTTCTGCAGTCAAAACCCATTTAATCCTCATACTTAAAATGAATCCTTTCGAAACAAGATTTACAAGTTTCTAGTAAAGGGGCAACTGGGTGGCTCGGTTGGTTAGGGATCCGACTTCAGCTCAGGTCATGCATGATCTCCAGTCTGCGAGTTCAAGCCCTCGACGGGCTCTGTGCTGACAGCTCAGAGCCTGGAGCCTGCTTCATATTCTGCATCTCCTTCTCTCTCTGCCCCTCCCCCACCAAAAGTAAACATTAAATAAATAAATAAATAAATGTTTGTAGCGAAAAGTGACATACTAAAGGGTGGCAAAAGTGATGGAAATTTATCTTTCAAAAATGAAGCTAAATGAAAATAAGCTTATTATATCTTACATTAGACCACATTTGGAAAATAATAGTAAATGTGCTCCAACTCATAGAACAAACAATAAGTGACTAAGTTTTGAGGTTTTTGGTACAATTTTTCTGACATTTCATAATAGCATAATAGTAATATCCTTTTATTTTGCGGCATAATCATAAAAACAGTCATTCTCACAAAAATATTAGAGGACTTTATCCATTTTCTGAAGGCTTTTTAAATATCTCATATTGGAATCATCCTGTCAATTTTCTCTCCTCCAGTTAATAGGTGGATAAATTCTACCAGATTCACATTTGTTAACGGCTTTGTCTGAAATCATAGGAATTTTCCAACATCACCCTTCAGAATGCTTCATGAAGTTGTCATCTTTGCAAAATTGATGTACGGTTTTAGTTTGGCTAGATGCTGATGTTAGGCTGGGTGGAGGGGTTAGAGGTATTCGAAGGGTATTAATTTTATAAAGTGTTAGTGATTAGAAAATTTTACTCCCCCGTGCAACCTGCCAATTTTTGGGACTAGAATACTGGATCTCTGATGACCTCCTATGACAGGGCAAGTTTCAGGAGTATCATGTAGAGCCCCATACTCCTGAAAAGCTTATTAGAATGGACATTTGAATACTTCAGTCCAAAATGGTTTAGGCCTAATTATCTTTACAATTCCCCCAAATCTCTATTTCTCTTTGATTTTAAGTATGTAGATGAAACAACATTCTCCTAAACCCATTAGAGGCACAAAGCTTGGAAGAGCACCAGGGGCTACCAAAGACAACAATAAGAAGTTAAATATGTGCCTTGGCCTTTTATAGCTCAGTGTTAACCAAAATTCAAACTCCTTCCACTTAACCAGAGAATTCCTTTCAATTCAATTCGTGCAAATAAATAGTTCAGCTCTAACATACAAAGTAAAATGGGGAATGTCACCACAGGGGGCAAAATATCACTGTATTTTAGCCTTACCTCCTAATATAGACATAGTCTCCACTACTTATTTTAAATAATGTCATAATGTGGGGAGACTGGGTGGCTCAGTTGGTTGAACGTCTCAGGTCATGATCTCACAGTGTGTGGGTTTGAGCCCTGCATCAGGCTTTGTGCTGACAGCTCGGGGCCTGGAGCCAGCTTCAGATTCTGTGTCTCCCTCTTTCTCTACCCCTCCCCTGCTCATGCTCTGTCTGTCTGTCTCTCTCTCTCTCTCTCTCAAAAATAAACATTAAAAATTTTTTAAATAAATAAATGATGTCCTAATGCAAAAAAATCTGAGCAGATTGGACAGGGATTGAGGGAAAGTACAAATATAACATGAGAGATTTTACTTCCTAAACCACATAAAACCTTCCAAAAGAAAAAAAAAAAAACCTTGCAAAGATAAACAGTTTATAGCCAACTGAGTTTATAACCATAAACATGAAAATCTGCCTATCTGCCTATACCAATGTTGACCAAACTTGTCTGACCACATGGGGAATCGAGTCTGGAGCATGTTAAAAATAGATACTCAGGCTCCTCCTATAGAGATTCTAACCAGCAGTTCTAGAAGTAGAGCCCAGGAATTGATACATTTTAACAACCATCCCAGGAATCCTTATGTTCACATATGTTTAATAAACACGGACTTAGTCAAATGAGAACTTTAAAAGCCGGGGATGGTTAAACAATGATAACAATGCCTCCAGCTGATCTCTGGAGTCAACCTGGAAAGTAAACTGAAACAGGCTTTGGCCTAGGGCAGATGTTAGGATGGATCTTTGTCCCTTAGGCGCTGGAGGCCCTTAAACAAGTAGCTACCGTTACTGAGCTTCTTTTTCCTTGTAGCTAAAATGGGTGTGACATCAACCCACAAGTTTACTATAGAACTAAATAAGGTAAGCGTGAGAACTCAACACTACATACGACCATTAGCAGTGTGCTCTATTAATTCCATTCATCTTTTATATTGCTGGAAAACAGGCCCAACAAAGAATACTGTGGGGCAATACAAGCTATGAGTGTTGGCATTCTTTATGTGGGTCAGGTGTATGCTGCCATTATTGTTTTCGGCCAGCCCCCTAACAGCTGCTTCCCATCATGCCCCACCCCACAGTCACACAGGACTTCTCTGGATGAAAGTAGACACAACCCAGCTGTATTGTGCCAGTGGAGCCCTCTGGTGACAGGCTGAGGAACTGATTTTCTCTTCCTTCCCCTGAAAGGGCTCATCTCTACGCTGCCCTCCCCCCTTTTATTGTCACCATTTCCCCTTCCATTCTGGCTTCGGGCATTGCTTTCACGTGCAACCTCTCACTTTTCCTGCCCTTCTTTTGCTCAGAGACCTCAGAAAGCTCTTCCTCTTACCTGCCCCCAACCCTCTCCACCTGTGTTCCATCTGGGGACCAAAACCAAGTTTAATGGAGGCTGATGAACAGAAGGGCAGCTGTACGAGCTCTTTCATCAGAAGCACAGGACAGAAAAGTCATGCGTTCAAAGGTGAAAGTGGAATAAAAAGCACTGCTATCAACCTGGGATCCTTGAAGGCGCCCAAAAGTTCTCGGAAGTACTCCAGGAGCTTCTGCCTCTTTCTCAACCTTTAAGAAAAACTTGCTCCAATACCAACACCCATGACCATTGCAAACGATCTCTGTTTTCATCTTTTTTGTTGCTCCCCCTGGAGGTGAGGAGCCCTTGTCCAGGCTCATACTGGAATCATGAAGGTAAAGACTCCAGTATGTAACTGTGAAGGTAGAGATACGCCCCCTCCTCTGAATTGTTTGGCACTCGATCTGGTGTGCTCTTCAGAGGCGAGTAGAGAAAACCCTGTGGCTACTGGCTTCCTGCTCAAAGCCACACTGAGTTTCTTCCATCTTTGGTCTTTCTCTCTTTTCTCTCCTCCCCACTCATTGCCTTTCCCACTTCCCAATTTAGAACCATCAGACCTGGATTAAAATTCTGGCAGTATGACCTACTAGGTGTGTGACATGGAGTAACTACCCTTCTGAGCCACAGTGTTCTCATCCTTAAAATGGGAGTACTGACAGCACCGACTTCATAAGGTCGCTGTGAAAATTAAATGTATTAATAAATTCAGAAAATGTACGTGTGTGCACACAAGCGGATTTTCGTGCCTGTGTGTGTTGTACTCAGCTTCATGGGTGGCACAGAGTAAGCACTCAATAAATGTTAGCTCTTGCTATTTAGTTCCTTTGTGTTTTTTACCTATGCTGGCATGGGCCTGCCAGCAAACCTGGGAGAATGTTCCCAAGCTCCTCAAGTGCCAGACTCATTCTCACTACTGCCAGAGATGTGGTCAAGTAGCAGCAGACAAGGAATAAACAAGCTTTCATGGGGAGCCTGCTGGACTTTTCCAAAGGGGGATTCACTTTTCTTAGGTCCTGTTTTTCAAGCCACGACAGCTTCTTCAGGTCAAGAACCAACAGAAGCCAACATAACCTTTGAACACACTTTAATTCTTTACCCAAGGTAAGAATACATTTTAATTACCTAATTACAAACAAGGCATGATTACTGAGGATAATTTGGGAAAACACAGAAAGGTTCAAAGAAGATAAAAATCACCTGAAATCCCCTCCTTTCAGAGAAAACCATTAATACCATTTGAGATCTTTTCCATATGCATATAACTCTATGTTTGTTAAAAATATACTTCTACCATTTTTAATGTTTTTGTTATATTTTTATGTTTTGCTTTTGTCACGTACATAGTGAACATTTCCCAGGATTAAATACTCCTCAGAAATGATTTTATCGGGGCACCTGGGTGGTTCAGTTGGTTAAGCCTCTGACTTCGGCTCAGGGCATGATCTCATAGTCCCTAGATTCGAGCCCTGCCTCGGGCTCTGTGCTGACAGCTCAGAGCCTGGAGCCTGCTTCAGATTCTGTGTTCCCCTCTCACGGCTCCTCCTCCACTCACGATGTCTCTTGCTCTCTCAAAAATAAACTTTAAAAAAAAAATTGATGACTATATCATCCATTATGAATATATCCCATAATTATTAACATAGTCTTCACTGTTTCCAATTTTATACAATTCAAACAACCCTGAAGTGAACATTTTTATCAGAAATTTTTTGGCCTCAATCCTGAGAATTTAGGGCAGGGGAATATCCAGAGAGGGGTTTGCCGGGGTCAGAGAGGAATGCCTTTGTAGATACTGCAAAACCTTTCAGGAAGGTTGTACCGCCTTACAATCCCATCAGCAAAGTCGCAAGGCCCTAAGAGGCTCCTTTTTAGTCTCTAGGTCCCAGTGAACAGCCCCTGTGGCTTCAGACTAGAGGCTGTAAAAGGTTACTTACGGGAGCACTGGAGAGGGGTTGACGCTGCTTCCTGCGGCTTACTTGCTTCAAGGGACGCTCAGGTGTATTAACGAGGCATCATGCTTCAAACAACCCCTGCGGCCTGACACCATCCTAAAGTTCTCCATCATTTTGGCGAAACTCCAAAGGCACCTGCACGCAGAACACTGCGAAAGCCACCATCACCACCCATAATTAACTAACTCAGCCCCTCACTGCTGCCTCCCTGACACTAAGCCCAAGCGGTAACCCTCACCTCACTGTCTCCCTACAACGACGACAACGGAAGCGCTGCAGGCGCCATCTTATCTCAGGCATCACTGTACGCCCCGCCCCCCGCCGTCTGCGCAGAGCAGGTGCGCAGCTAACGTGGTTGAATGAATGATTCGCCTTGTCCTTCAGGGAGCCTTCTGTACCACACCGCCCCTGCCCCATATTAGGTATAGATACGTTATTTGCAAATATTTAGATTAATAGCATTTTGTTACATCAGATGAAGAATACAGTAGTCTGAGGAGTCCGATCACAAAAGCAGTAAGACCCACTGTAACTAACTTTGGGAATCAGGGTATTGCACCTAACCAAAATCACTGTATTTCGTTTGCTACATTATATCCCTTGTATATTTTGTAAATTCACCACCCCCCCTCCAAGTTTACAAGTGTTGTTTTGGGGTCCATAAACAGATGAAAACCTTTAATACTAGGGGCTCCTGGGTGACTCAGTCAGTTAGTGTCTGACTCTTGATTTCGGCTCAGGCAGGTCATGATCTCACGACTGATTGATGAGATGGAGCCACTCTAATCCCCCCATCAGGCTCCATGCTAATAGTGCAGAATCTGCTTGGGATTCTCTCTCTCTCTCTCTCTCTCTCAATAAACCTAAAAACACTTTAATACTGACATAACATAACCAGTTATTCTATCACCAAACAGGATGGAGTATCTTAATCGACATAGACTATTTTGTCAACAAAATCCACTGCGGTTCTGCAACTTGCCCAGTTTACAAAGTAACTTGAAGCAGCACCACCAGCATAAAGCATTAGCTCCACCACTGCTCCACTGGCCTTGATCCAGGCTGGAACTCAGTGCCAAATTAGAAAGTCATGTTGGCCTAGGAGTCACCTCTGGGTTTCAGATTCAAGTGGGATATTTAACTGTTCAATTTGGCCTGCTGAAATGTTCACAACCCCATAAGGCTAGAGTAAGCTGAAAAGAGATTTGGTTTGCTGTCATTTAATGTTTGAAGTGCCCAAATTAGTACGCCAGACCTCTCATTTACTAGTTGTATGACTCTCGGTAAGTTACTTATCCTTACAGTGCCTCAGTTTCCTCATCTGTAAAACAATAATCCTAATGGTATCTTCCTCATATTGTCTTCAGGAAGACTAATGAACAAATACACATAAAGCACTTGGAATAGTACCTCGAACACAGTAAGGACGAATGAAAAATCACTGTCATTGTCACTGCTATCCCTCAGCCATCATCCTTTCCTGAAGATATAACCTTGAACTCTGTCTCCTTCAGCCCTACCCTCACCCCTCCTGGTTCCTCCTTCTCACATCTGATATTCGACAGTAAAGACCTCTCAAGCACCAGCAACTATGCCAAGGGCTGAGAACACACGTTGCCCTTCTCCTGGAATCTAGTACAGGAGACGGATAAGAAGTTACACCTGTCTGATAAGAACTAGAATGGGAGTGAAGTGGGCTGCCTTTGGGGGCATATGACCCAGGCTTGGCATACCAGAAAAGCTTTTCTGAACAGGAAGACCCAGAAGATAAGCAGAAATGAGAGAGCTGTGGATCACAGGAGACAAACACAAAGAAGCAAATTGTAGGAAGAGAGCAGAGCACAAAGAAAAGCCTGGACACATGAGAGAAGGCAAGCCCAGGGCACTAATAAGAGCTTCTTACAACAGGTAAAATTGGGATACTAGGAGGGGGCACGGAATTCTGAGGGAAGAGGATGTTGAACCCAGCAGGGCCCGATCATCTTAAAGAGCTTGAGTTAGTTACACTGAGTCTTATTGTTTTGTGACAGGACTTATCAGAGACCGGATAGGAGGAACAAGACCCACATAGGATGGTGGCCGGATCCAGGGCTGTCAGTGGGAAGTGAGGAAGGGGAGAAATGGGTGGATACGTGAGATATTTAAGGAGAGAGTGAACCAGCCATGGTGAGGGACTAGAGAGTGGACCAGGGAAGTCAGGACCCTCCCCCAGACCCCGACCTGGTCCTGGATCCTGCAGCGCCTCTGGGCCCACCGGACTGTCTCACTCACCTGGAAACCCAGTGGCTCCCATCTCCATTTCTCACTCAAACAGCTACCCTGCCCACTGTTTCCCTGCCTGGACGGGCTTCCCAGGCACAACGCCTGCTCATTCTTCCGACCTCTGCTTCAGTACCACCTCTCAGAGGGGACCCCTCTGAGCGCCCCTGTGATTCTCTCTCAGGGCACTGACAGCACGCGTCTGTTGCCTGCCCTGCTCCCCACACCCCACGTACACTTTGAATGTCAGATCCTGATGCCTGTTTTCCATCATCTCCCAGACATCTGGTGTTGTGCCTGCCACACACTGGGGCTCAACAAAGATTTGTGTGGAGTGAAGGAAACATAATTCGTCCTGACCATCAGTCGGACAGTTTCTTTCATAATGCAAGCCTTGTGCCCCTCTCAAGCAGCATCCAACTTTACCCTTACATTCACATACCCCACCACTCCCTTATGGATGTGCGCGCGCACACACACACACACACACACACAGACACACAATCTAGGCTCAACGATGCCAACCTGACTATAATTGCCTAAGTACAAGCCTCTGCACACACAGTTTCCCCTACAGCCTTCTTATCAGTTCAGTCAACTCCTATCCATCCTTCAAAGCCCAGCCCAGATAGTACCACTTTCAGGAAGCCTTTCCTCACTACATTGTCCCAGCTAAGTTACTCTCCCCTCCCCTCCCTGCTCCCTCTGTACTGTATGGTCATTGCACTGTATCTGAATTCTCTCCACATCTCCCCTAATAGACTCACCAGAGGGTAGAATCTACCTTTCAACTCTGGAGCCCCAGAGCCAGGTTTCTGGAATAACACTACACTTTTTATACAGGTTACCTGCCCCCTTTCCTCCTGAAAGACCTACCCCAACCGCCCAAGGCCGTGGCACCAGCAGGCTTTCTGATTTTAGATATGGTGCTGACACTTGATTTGGTCTGCCTTGTCCTTGCCCTTCAATCGCCAAGGGCTGGTAGCAAATAAATAGTCCTCCATTCCTTTCATCCCCAACATTTTCATACAGGTAAAAGTAAATACAAAAAATGGACATAGCAAACAAGAAACCAGGTACAATGGCTTCCTCTGGGAGATGAGGAGAGGAGGTCTGGGGAGGGAAGGGGACTTTGTTTCGGTAAATGCCTTTTGCTGAATTTTATTACATAAATGTATTAGTTTTTCAGCCACATTGTAATAACAAAGTCATTACTAAACGATATGTGCATCAAAGGCAGAAAATCTTGAGAAGGTAAAGGCACCATAGGTCAGGGGCCTCAAGGAGCATGTGAAGGGGACAGGGCCACCCAGGTGGGGAAGGGGCTTCTGAGCTGCTCATTAGCACCATCTGTTTCCCCATCATCCCCACCCTCCATCCATCCCTGAATGAACAAGTAGAGATATCCCCACACCCTGCCGCCACCACCACCACTGAACAAACAAAATTAGGGAGAACTTGTACTGTCCTCTGAATCCACCTGACCCAAGAGTTACAGGTACTGTCCTTCAGGGCAGGAGACAAAGCCCACACACCCATAATGAATGTGCCCTGGGGACTGCCTGTCCTAGCAGCTGTGACCCAGGGGTCCCCCTACCCCCCATGAAGAGGGCAACATACACCTTTATGAGCCTTATGGGGCTGCATATGTGTAAACAGCTACCCAAGTATATTACAGTCATGAAAATGAGCACTGGGTACAAATGTGAGTGGAGATTAAGGATGTTTTGCTATGACCATAGCTTTAATTGGTTAGTGTCTCTGGGTCATGTCTCCCCTCCCTGCCTCTGCATTCAGAGGATCCAAAGCCAGGTAGGCTCTGTTCGCGGCCACTGGAGGGGACTGGGACACTCAGTCCTGTCATGAGGGCAATAAGACTAGGGACCACTTGATGGTCTATGCCACCTCTTCTCCCAGGAGAAAGCAGCTCCTTTGTCTGCAAGGTTGAAGGAAGGAGGCCCCTTCATGGGCTGGAAAACAGGGTGCCTGGCTTATTCTATCCCCACCCCTTTAGGAGCCTTGTTTTTGAAAAAGTCCTGTGTTGAACCTACCTTTGGCCATTCTGTCTCTTCATAATTATGCACAAAGCGAGGAAAAGCAACAACTGTAACTCGACACTTGGCAATTCAACTTGGCCACCTAAATGACTGCTAGCAAGGGAATAAAACACCCCGCAACAATGCAGGCCCTATGGCTATTAGGGTGATTTACTCTGGACCACATGAAGTTCAGTGGCCGGGAAAGAGGGCCAAGCCTGAAACGGTCTTTCACGCTCTGTCGTAAATTCAGATCATGGCTTCAAAGGTGGTGCCAAAGTATTGGTAACCCAAAGTCAAGGGGCCTAGGTTTTGTTTTCCAGGGCAAAGGGACATCATCAATGATGGGAGAACTATGTGGAGGTGACCCAGGGATGGGTTCCCAGCCACCTCTCCCCTCGCTGTGTCCCTTTGGCCGGAGGAAGGGGCATAAAAGGTGTCAGTGGCTCCAATGCTCGGTAAATCACTGGGTCTGAACCCAGCTGGGCTGGGTGATGGCCTTCAGGGCCCTTTTTCCTAGAGGCCAAGCCCTGTGGGCCCCATACTCAGTGACCCCACGGATGGGTCACCAGAAGTGTGAGACCAGACAGCTTGCTCAGTCACCAGAAGGGACCTCTTCCAGGGTTAGGGAGAGGTGACAGCAGAAGATTCCTCAATTCCCCAAAAGAAATGGCCTCGACTGTCTCTCTGGATGGGAATTTTATTACACAGAGCTCTCAGGAAAGCACCCCATGCTCATACTGACAACTGCATATTCTCCAACATTCACTGAGTGTAGGCTTTATGCCAGGAATAGTGCTGCTGAAAAAAAAATTTTTTTTGTTGTTTCAGAACCAAAAAGACCAAGGGGAAAAAGCAGATATGCTTCATGTGAAACAAGTATTAAGGTCATTCATCAACAAGAGCTCCCATCTGTTAAGGGAATGCTTTGCCCAATATTGACTTTTAGAGGTAAATAGGATTAGAACCGCCATTTTATGGGGAACTGAGGTCAAGAATCTCACCCACAGTTTCACAGCTAGCTGCACCTAGGTGTGTACGTGCTCTTTTATATGACGTTGCCACATTTAATTTATATTTAAAAATTCAGATTTGGGAATGGTGCATTTACACTTAGTAGGCCATTTTAAGCATAAAAACCACTTGTTTTTATACACTTTTACACATTTTATATATTTATTTTATTTTATTGGATGTAGTAGAGAAACACGTTGGCACAACTCCATCCTAAGATGGATATTTATTAAGTGGAGAAAGTTACAAACCAGCCAGGGATCCCAGGGGGCCCAGCTGTTCAGGAGACCCAGGGTCCAGTCCCACCATATCACTCACTTGCTGTGTGATCTTAGCTATCTTCCTTTCCCTTTCTGTGCCTCAGCTCATCTTCTAAAACGAGAAAGCTTGTATCTCAGGCTCCCCCAAACCAGTCCTGTAGTTGGAGTTTTCACTGGCATCTGCCACTCAACACCCCAGCCTGAGAGGCTGAAGATTTTTAGGACCCTTTATCCTTGCCTTACTGTGTTGGTCAAACTAGATCTGCACTATACTGGAACTGTAGAGAAGCCTCAAGTTTTATGTAGCACAAGTTTCCCCCACTGACACCACTATAACAGCCCGGTCCAGGGATGGCAAGTAGATTTTATTTTGTTTGACATTCAGGGTCCAGTCAGAGGACAGAAATCACACCAGTTATTTTAATAGACAGAACTTAATATAAAGTATTGTTAATTAGGTAGCCCAAAGGGCAAATAAAAAACTCTATTTATCAAGGGCAAATAAAGAATTCTATCAGCTAGAGGAAACACTACCACCCCTATTTTCAGAGCCCAAAGGGAACTATTAAAACACAGAAGCTCGGATGAGGAGACCACAGAGGCAAACTTCCAACCCTTGAGGAAGGGGCTGGCAGGCTGGTGCCCAAGTCTCTTGAACATCTCCACACCCCCACATTCAACATGCCCCATCTTGAATTCTTCTATTTTTAATTTTTTTAATGTTTATTTCGTTTTGAGAGAAAGCGAGAGACAGAGCATGTCAGGGAGGGGCAGAGATAAGTGGGAGGATCCGAAGAAGGTTCCAGGCTCTGAGCTGTCAGCACAGAGCTGATGCCAGGCTCGAACTCACAAACTGTGAGATCATGATCTGAGCTGAAGTCAGGCACTTAACTTACTGAGCCACCCAGGCACCCCTTGAATTCTTCATCTTCCCTCTTCTCTTGAGATTAATCATGGTCTGCCTTCTCTATCCTAGTGAATGTTATTTCCATTTCTAGTCATCTCCAGAGAGCTCCTTCACTCTTGCTCCTCACATCCAGTTGATTAAGAGGTCCTATGATTCAACTCCCTAGAGCTTCCTGCCTCTGTAGCCCTTCTCCCCAGGCACCTGAGAGCAGCCATTGTTTCTCATGAAGACAACCAAATTCTCTTACAAACTCCTTTCCCTGTCCTTCTCCTTTGACCCCTTTCAGTCCAGCCTTCAAAGCCTAAAACCAATCTACAAGTGTATTCAAGTTCCCTATTCAAGGGCTCTTTATTACTCAAGCTCTAGAGTTGGAACTTTGGCGGGACACACATGGCTCTTCATGAACCAGAGATAATGCCCTGATCTTCAGCTGTATCTATTCACTTTCTGTGCCGCTTGCTGCCTGCTCCAGCCAGACATAATGAATTTTTGAAATCTGCCCCAAATTAGCATCACTGTTTAGAATTTCTTGCTGCGGCTGTTTTCCTGGTCACTTCCTCTCCCTGTTGCATAGAGACTGGGATGGGGCTGGAAGGACCATGGTCAGCCTGACAGCAGCCTCTATCCCTTCCCCATGTGGCCCAATATGAGCTCCTGAGCCTTTTCAGCTCCCTCCCCCACAAGCCCTTACCCGCCCCCCCCCTCCAGATTCCCTGGAAAGGGAAAACTGACTTCCAGCCCCTACGGATGCCCCCACCTTTCTGCCCTTCTCAGTGTGCCTCCAGTTGTCCTTCACAGCTTATCAGCTGTCCCCGGACAGCAGCCGGAGTGTCTGCGGTGGGGACCCCCTTCCCCTGCTCCAGGCCCTTCTCTCATCTTCCTAGGCTGAGGACAGCACCACCAGGGCTCTTCCTGTTTCCTAAAGCCCCAACCCAGCCCCCTCTGTCATTTACTTCCAGGATGTCCCCTGCTGTCCCTCTGAGGAGATTGAAACAGTTTGGCTCTGCCTAAAGCTTCTGTTTGCATTAAGGAGTTTGTCACACATGCTAATGAATGTCGAGCAGACACAGAGGTGGAAGAAGGGGGCGGCCTCTACTGAATTCTTCCTGGCTGCTGGGCTGATAAGATGCAGACAGACAGAGGAGTGGGGCCTCTCCTATCTCCTGGACTCAGGCTGATTCACCTTTCCAGTAGCTAAGCCCTCGGGCCTGTGTGTTTCTGGGGATTCCCTGGGCCACAGCAAGGCAGGGTCGGAGGTGTGGGCCGAGTGAGGGTGGTCGGCACACGGGACTGGAGGGTTGGCAAGGCCCAGCCCCTGCCGGTTCCCCCAATGGGACCAACTTCTGGGCTCCTAAGCCAAGACCCAGGGGCAGCTGAGCAACTTACCCAAGGGCTTCAACACTTCAAGAGAACTCTCTTCCTTGTTCACTCTTAGTGGATTTTTCTTCTTTCTGACAAGAGTAGTTTTTATGTATTTTACAGCATCTCTGCAAATAAAGAAAACATGGAAGGGGTGCCTGGCTGGCTCAGTCGGTGGAGCACCACTCTTGCTCTTAGGGTTGTAAGCTCGAGCCCCACTTTTGGGGTAGAGATTACTTTAAAAAATAACATCTTCATGGGGCACCTGGGTGGCTCAGTCGATTAAGCATCTGGTTCATGAGATCAAGCCTCCCGTGGGGCTCTGTGCTGACACCTTGGAGCCTAGAGCCTGCTTCGAATTCTGTGTCTCCCTCTCTCTTTGCTCCTCCCCTGCTTGTGCTCTATCTTTCTCTCTCTCTAAAAATAATAATAATAAACATTTTTTAAAATTAAAAAAATAACACCTTTACAAAAAGAAAACACAGAAGAAAATGAAGCCACTATGATATGATTCCATCACCGAGAGATTACCATTTTCATTTTGCTTTCCTTTCTTCCTTCCTTTTTAAAGCATATGTTTTTAAAATCATAAGCAGGATCATAATAACAATGGTAATATTTATTGAGGAAGTGCTGACTATGTACAAGGGGCCATACTAAGAACTTCACATGCATTATCTCCTTTAATTTTCACAATAACTCTGAGTGATGATGTAATTGTGACCCCCATTTATGGAGTAATTAGGCTGAAAGAAGTTAAGTAGCTTGTCCAATGTCATCCAGCAATGAAATTTCTGGGATTTCAACCTGGGAGATCTGGTTCCAGAACCCACACTCTTATCCTTCATGCTTTAAAACTGACTAAATATTCTGCCAACCTCTTTCTGAGTCCTTAGTCTTTGGTCTCATTTTTGATGACTAGATGGTAATCTATTGTCCAGATATACAAGCCCCCATCAATGGACATTGGTTGTTTTCTGTGTTTTCTAGAATACATTCTCTGATGAGTAACTTAATAGTTAAGCATTTGCTCAGAAACTAAAATTAGAATTTTGGGGTCAAAGCATATGTACAAATTTAAGGCTTTTGGTACATGTTGCCAAGATTGTCCTCCAAGAGTAATGACCAAATTATACCTCCTACATCCTTATCCACGCTGGGCTACAAAGTGATTAGAGGCAGCTCAAATTCTTCCACATGAATAATACAATTTAGATTAATTAGGGGCTCAGGGTAGCCCAGCCTTTTGCAGTGGAAATTCCATCTTCCCAACCAGAGAGATGGAGCCAAAGGTGGGCAGGGAGGATTCTAAGGCCAAGCGCTCAAGACCAACTTCTGCTTAATCAAATCAGCTGAGTAACTCTAAGTTCCTCAGAAATGCCTGTTCACCCGTTGTCACGGGACAGTCACTCTTCTCATCCAAGAGAAGAGTGTGTGCAGTGTCCCTGAGTCCCTCAGCTGCTAAGTCCAACAGGCAGCAGCACAGAGTGGGGAGGGGACAGGGAC
Source organism: Hyaena hyaena (assembly GCF_003009895.1). Lineage (NCBI taxonomy): Eukaryota > Metazoa > Chordata > Mammalia > Carnivora > Hyaenidae > Hyaena > Hyaena hyaena. The sequence continues at coordinate 1,546,719 of NW_024080676.1, read as the reverse complement.
CCAGGAGCCAGGACTCACGGGTTCTCGTCCCAGCCCTGGCACTGTTTCTGTGCATGAGCAAGTCATGCTAAGCCTCATTTCCTTCATCTGCTAATGCCGGGAGTGCTAATGCCTAGAGTTCCTACCATCCCTCCCCCGCCGCCATACACAGACACACACACACAGTCCCCTATATCCCAGACCAGGGCAAAGCCGTGCCACACAGTCCCCTCCATATACTGTCTTGAACTCCCACCCTTCAAACCTCTTCCTTTAGGAAGGGCCTGGTCCCTTTTAAGGGTTTGCCTGATTTTCAGGGCTTGTCAGACCCACCCAGGATAGTCTCATTTTTTAGTAACTCAAAGTCAGCTGCTTAGGGACCTTATTTACATCTGGCAAAGTCCTTTCTGTTATGTAAGGCATCCTAATCACAAGACAAGCCCATCAGTCACCAATCCCCCCTCATTCAGGAGGAAGGGACTATATTGGATGCATACCTCAGGAGTGGGAATCAGGGGGCCATCCCAGATTCTGCCTCCAACAGTGACTGTGTGGACATGAGAGGAAATGATGAATCAAGGAATGCGTGAATGAATGAAGTGCTCACCTGTGCAGGTGGAACGGAAGAGAATGGACTAAACGGGCACTAACTTTGGGACATACCCTAGATATTGGAATTGGACAGACCCCGGGGGTCACTTCACTCTTCAAGGAGCAGGGACTGAGACAGCTATCCCTTCTCGCCAGAGAGTTAGCTTACAGAGAAGGTAAACGTGTGATTTGTTTTTTGAAGCGTGAAGCAAGGGTAAGTGATCGTAATCCAGACAGCAATAAAGACAAAAACGGCCATACTTTCTTTGTAGGGCAACAGACTTTGATTCTAAACCCCGTTTTTCACTTTCCTTCCCTTCTCCCACCTTGTGAGTGTTCATACTGTTCCCCTCAGAGGAGGGACCTCTCACAGAGACCTGGTATGCCTGCTCAGAGAGTCCACCTGAGAAAGCCACATACATTCACCCAGCCATTAAAGACTACCCAGGAAGGCGCCCCCACCCAACACTGAGCAAGTCCATGAAAACAGGCAGGGCCCTGAGCCCTGTTAACCTCGGGTCTCCTCTGTGTAGCCCATAGAATCACCCTAATCCGTGACCACATTGCTCCTGAGTATCACATGAGCCTGGAGATTTGGACAGGAGCCAGAAAGAATATTCTTAGGCGGAGAGGCTAAGGCAACCTCCACCATCATTTGCTTTTCCTGGGCTAATGTTTATCTTTCTCTGAGACCAACCAGGGCCTGGTGGTGACCACCTAAGGTTCCCCTGTGTGTAACTCAGGATGCTTTCCTCATCTAGGGGACAAGAGGGAGGGCCATCCTGGCCTGCAGCTGGTGACAAGACGCCTCACTCAGCCTTAAGTGTGCCATCAACCTCAGGCACAGGAGCCCCACATCTTTCTGATAATCCTTTTGGCTGAAATGTGTACTCATTCATTCAATAGTGTTTTCTGAAGACCTATAATGAGCCAGGTACTTTTCCCTGGGAGCCAGTGGTATCCCCATGCAAAAAAAGTCCTTACCCTCAAGGACCTTATATTTGGTGAGGAAGATATGTTAACAAGATAACTAAGTAAATAATAGAACTTATTGAAAGGTGGTAAAGTGCTCTGGGGGAAAAATGCCGGTAAAGGGGAGAGGGAAGGCTCAGGGGAGGCCCCAGGAGGAAGGAAGCAATTTTAAATAGGGTAGGCAGGAAGGTGGCCCTGAGAAGGTGACATGTGAGCCGAGTGAGGGCTTAAAGGTGAAAAGGGAGTGAGTCAGCTGGATATTTGAGTAGCTGTAAGTGCAAAAGCCTGAGGCAGGAGTGTGGCTGCCTGTTTGCTGAGCAGCAAGGGGGCCAGATGCAGATGGAGCAACCAGGGAAGACACAGGAGATGGGACCGGGGGCACAGAGGGCCTCCTCAGACACTGTCACACCTTTCTTCTGCTTTTATTCAGAGTGAAATGGGAGCCCTCGCAGGGTTCTAAGGAGAGGAGTGCCATGATCCTACTTGCATTTTTAAGGGCACCTTCTGGCCCCTGTGTAGAAAACAAACTATGGGGGTGTGCAGAGGCTGGGCGCCCTCCCTGGGCCAGGAAAAACAGGTCAGGCCCAAGGGGCCTCAGATCATGAGGCAGTGGTTCTGGAGAAACAGATCTTGAGTAAATTAATTGAATGTCGGAGTCTAAGCCCAGCTGACGGTCTGTGAAAAGCATTAAGGCAGGAAGGGGACAAGGGGACACAGCTACCGGAACCTCAGGAAGCTGGATTGTAGCTAATGGATCAGCCAAGCAGAAAGAAGAAGCCGATGGGATTAGCAATCTAGCTCGCCAGCAAGCCAGTAAAGCCTTCAGGAGCCTTCGGGCAGATGGTATTTGCCCTTTTCCCAAGCACTGACTGTTTTGTCCTTTTCCACCCCCCAAATTCTTACTGAGCTCCTACTGGGTAGCAGGCGCCTTGAACACAAAGCAGTAAACAAGACAATCAAGAGCTCTCTGATTAGTGGGGAAGAGAGTCAAGTGATCATATAAATAAGACATAAAATAATTACGTGTTGTAGCAAGTGCCGTGAAAGATACAGTGTTAAGATAAAATAACGCGGAAGGTCTCCTAAGGAGATGATAGTTCAGGTGAACCTGGGCAAAGACCCAACCACCCAGTCGGGGAAGAAGAATATTCCAGGCAAAAAAGACAGTATGTGCAAAGGCCCTGGGCAGGGGCAATCCACAGCCTTTCTAGGAACCAGAGAGAAAACCCTATGGGTTAGAAAATGACGCAACAGCCTTGGTACTTCCTGCTTAGGTGGTACAGGGCTGTGGGGGGCTCTAAGGAGGAACCAGAGTGCTGGGGGTGAATGTGGGTCCTGAGCTCCAGCCATGCTCACTCCCCACAGAGGCCCCAGAGAATAGCTGTCAGCACCAGTGGTTCCTGGACTGACTCTGAATGAACAGCAAGGGGCACAGGTAACCATTGCCAAATGGCTCGAGTATTTTAATAAGCTTGTACCTGAAAATGTGACCAGAAGTATGGGAGCTTGCTAACTGTTCTTTATCCTGTGAGAGTCACATTTCTGCTCAAAAACAGAGACGGGAGAGAACAAAAACACTGTATTCCTTCCAAGTAGATCTCCAAAATAAAGGAATTCTGTATCTGTAGCTTTAGCTCAATTTTGGGGTGAAAATAGAAAAGGGAAAAATAAAATCTACAGGAATGCCAGGTAAACACTGCCTTTGCCACACAGTGTCAAGTGTGGCAAGTCACATAACCTTCCAGTTCTATTCTGGTGATCATAAAACACGTATAATTAGATAGATGACAGCCCACTATGAGAAAGATGCTACTTCTTTTTCTCTACACAATAGAGGAAGAAAAGGTGATGGAACTCTTCTGGACAATACAAACAGGCAAACAGTATTACTAACAAGAAGAACTGAAGCACTTTCCTCTTGGGCCTCAGTTTACCCACCTAGAAAACAACCCGAGAGCATCTTCTAGCTCTGTGGCCATGGCTCCTAAAGACTGGAAATTGGGAGGCAAATCTGAATTTCCCACCTGTTTGGACCACATCGTTGTGCCCCCCCCACATGGTTGTGCCTCCCCTCCCCCCCCACCAAATTCATACATTAAAACCCTGCCCCAGTGTGAGTATACTGGGAGACAGGGTCTGTGAGGGCGTAACAAAGGTTAAATGAGATCATAAGACCCTAATCCTATAGAGCTGGCATCCTCCTAAGAAGAGGAAGGGACATCAAAGTTCTCTCTCTCTGCCATGTGAGGACACAACACAAAAGTGGCCATGTGCAAGCTCTCCCAGGAACTCAATCAGCTGGCACCTTGCTCTTGGCCTTCCCGGCCTCCAGATCTAGTGAGAAAGTAAAGTGCTGTCGTTTAAGCCACCAGCCTGTGGTATTTTGCTATGGTGGCCAGAGGGGACTAAGGCATCACCTCTTCCTCAAAATTGGGTGGGGGGCCTTTCTACAGAGACAGTTGCCTGGCATCACATCCCGAAAGCCCCCTAAACACATGTAGCCTCCTCCCAAGGACAGCAGCCACCAGAGGCATGAGCAGGAAGGTTCTCTGGAAGCTCCAAAACCTGCCCTGCCCTCCGTCCTCAGCCACTGCACCATCAGGACCTGAGAGCTGAACAAACGGATGCCCATCCTCCTGGACTCCACCCAGCCTTCTCCGTGCATTCCTGCTGCCTCCTCGGTGGGGAGAGGAAGCCCCACCTGGCAAATGGGCAGCCTTGGATGCGGGAAGCCCAGCCCAGGCCTGAGTGGCCAAGGAGAACTGGCTGCTCCTGACTCCCGCCTCCGGCCGTGTTCCCCCAGGCTCCCCTGCTGGGACGCGTGGAAAGTGCCAGACAGGACCCCCATGGGGTGTTGGGCACTGGATGGCCCCTCCTCCAACCAGGCTGCAAACACCCCAATTTACATAGGGGCTTCCCACTCCTCTCCTCTCCTCCTTCATCTCTGTTGACCCTTTGCCTCCCCTGAGGCTCACAAAATCCCATTTCATTTCGTTGTGTTTTCACTCAGGCAGGAAGACCACCCTGTTCATTAAGGCAGAGATAACAAAGCAGATCTTCAACCTTTGTTTGTTTTAAGAATGAAAGCAATTTCCTCAAAATCAAAATCCAATTTTTATGTCTTTTGTTAAATGTCTCAGCTTCCCTTTATAGTTTTCTCTCTCTCTTCAGCATGTCTAGTGCCCTTTGGAGTTACCTCCTGAAGAGCTGTTAAAAAAACAAAACTCCCGCTCCGCTTCCTGGCTCCACTGCCTCTCTCCCTCCTCCCTCTCTGGCCGGTCCATCTCTGGTTCACCTCACAGGTTCTCGGTCTCCACTCCACAAACCCAACCACCCCTTCCCCCAAACCAGCGCCTGCTCTCCGTCTCTGTCCCTCTTGGGGACCGCACTTGTGCCCAGTCACCGAGGCTCTCAAGCTGGGCTCCTCCGGCTTTCCCTGACCTAGGGCATCCCTGAGCCCCAGCACATCCACCTCCTGATGCCTCTGGCTTCTGCCCCCTCCTTGACACACCCAGTCTTGCCCTCACTTCCTCTCATATGAACTCTTCCAATAACCTCCCAACTAATTACCCGCTGGAGATCTTGGGACAAATCACTCTACCACCTTGAGCTTCCGTTTTTCTCTCCTCAAACCTGGTATAAATGACACTCACTGCGGAGGGCTGTGGTGAGAACCAAGGTATCACAGGTATAAATATAAGTCACTTAGCACCCTGCTCAGCATGTGCCAAACAAATGTTAATCCTTCTCTCCTTCCCCCCCCCCCCCCCCGCGGCTTCAGCCCTGTTCTGCAGCATGTGGTTTACCCTCTGGAGACACAGCTGATTTCTAGAGTGATCATTTGCCAAACACACCCAGCAATTTTCTCCTTCCAATCATCCAGCTGCAAAAGTATTGAGTGTCCTTTTTTTTTTCCATCTGAAACCGAGTTGATATTATATAAAATTATCTGGTTATTTTGATTTATCTCAAATATTCAGATCAGGAGGATACCTGAATTTTTAAAAATAATTATGCTTTTGTAAAGCTTGTTTCAGGAAGTTTTTATAAAACCAAGGAGAAAGGACTCATTCCTGTTAGGCATTACCCTTCCTTCCCACTCTGCTTTTGGAAGGATTTGCAATTCAAATTGAGGATAAACTGTTATTTTCACTTAGACAAACACATTCCCTCTAGCAAGGAAATTCTCTTTTGAAGAAATCTCCCACAAGACAGCCACATCTTTATATGTGCAACCAATGTAACAAGAAAATGCTATTGATCTTTTCTCATTCTTGTTTTTTCCCATCATCTCTGTAATGATGGACATTTAAAATTGCGTGCGTGCGCGTGCGCACACACACACACACCTCCTTTGTCTGTCCAGATTTCTTCCAACAAATCCCCACAAATGACAGACCTTAGATTTAATTTAAAATTATTTTAGCTGACATCAGCTTAGGGCCAGATCTTCAGTGTCAAAATGAAACAGAAAACTGAATAAAGCCCTTAACTTCAGCTGGATTATCCTGACAATTGCCCAAATTTCTATATCCCCTAAGAGAACTACTTTCAGACGGGTATAGAAGAGAAAGCACGTTGGTGTGTCAGGTAAAGGGACAGACGGCTCTGGAGTGTCAAGTTGAGTGTGGGGCTCAGAAGACAGACCTTCTGGGCTGGACCACTCACTGTACCTCTTCCAGCTGAGGGACCATGGATGCGAGGGACCATCTCTGAGTTTCAGTTGTTCTCAACTGGGGTTGTTGTGAAGATTATAGTAATTAACTCGTATAAAGCAGTTAGGACAGGCCTGGCACATGCTAAGTGCTCAGCGACAACAGGAATCGGAATCATCATTATTCCAGATAAAATCAGTGCGGTTCCAAGTACTACAAACCTGGAAGCAGTAGAATGTAATGATCAGAGCTTTTGCTTAGACTGCCTGGGCTCAAACCCTGACTCCAGTACTCACTAGCTGTGTGACTCTGGGCAAGATACATAGCCATTCTGTGCTTTAGCGACACCATCTGTAAAAAAAAAATAAAAGGGGGGGGCATTAAAAATTGTACCTGTATCATGGAAATGTTGTGAGAATGAAGTGAGACAATATGAAATACCTAGCACAGACAGTAAATGCCCGGTGAATTGTGTTATTTTTCCTTGTATTTTACAAAAATAAAGTTAATTAGGGGCGCCTGGTGGCTCAATCGGTTGAGTGCCCAACACTGGCTCAGCTCATGATCTCACAGTTTGTGGGTTTGAGCCCCTCTGTGCCAGCTTGCTCGGAGCCTAGACCTGCTTCTCTCTCTGCCCCTCCCCAATCGCACTCTATCTCACTCTGTCTCTCAAAAATAAATAAATCTAAAAAAAAATCTAACTACACAGAGTTAAGTGTTGATTTAAGTGATAGATTTTCCACGATAGTGGATTAGTAGCCAAGTTGCCTCACCGTACACATCCAATTCAAGCAGCATCCCCTTAGGTGGGTGGACGGCAACCCTCTTAGACCTGAGGTCAGGCAGTCCCTCGGGTAGCACGTGGGCACGTGACCTGAGCCCAACCAATCAGAGCGCTCACAACTGGCATATGGGACGTTGTTTCTTAAAGCAGAAAGAGGGATATGGGTGGAGGTGGGAAGGGTGGCATCTCTGGTTTTTCTCTCTCCTAAGATTCATGATTGCAAAATCAACACATGCTCTTTACTACCAGAAGTAGCCATAGATATATTCAGAAAGTAGGATTAATCTGTTTACAGAACAGCCTTTCGATTCCCCTCGCCAGTTTGCTAAGTCCCTCTGCCGCTGGTTCTCCCTACAGGTCACAGCCGTTGCTCAAGGTCAGTGGATGTCTACTGTACTCACTGTTATGGCTCTGGACTTTTCCATAATATAAATGCACCACTATTTTTTCAACCATTCCTCTTTGGACAGGAACTTTCTGGATATCCATTGCAATTTTCAATGCACAGCCTCATTGACCAAGCAACCCCCATTTCAGTAATCAAGCCTACAGAAATAAAGCACTAGTTTGCATGTAAGGCTGCATATACAACGCTACTTACTGAACATTGCTTGCAATATCAGAACCTGGAAATAACCTAAATGCCCAGAAATCTCCCCCAGTCTGTGTTATTTATGGCATTTGGTTTGGGGAGGGGAGAATAACTCACTGTGAAAGGTGTTTAATGGGGGGGGGGAAAGTGTTTAATGAAAACCACTACTCAAACCCAGGTGAGAATTGGGAATTTTAGATTCTTTCCAACAGTGAAATTTGAGATGCTTTTCATTCGGGGGGCGGGGGGGCGGGTAGTGGTTAGGGGAGGTAGGAAGGAAAAATAAGATAGGTGTATCAAGGTGGGAGCACCACAGCACAAGTGGGTCATTGTTAGGTCTATTTTACCAACAGGGACAGCAAATCTGAATCCTTAGACAACCCAAGTTCAGATGTTGCTTCCATCCAGAGAGTCTCAAACGACATTATGCATGGGACCCATCCAGGACTCTTGGTAAACTGCAGGTTGATTCAGCAGGACTGAGGTGAGGTCTGAGTTGGTGCACCTCTAACAAGCAACAGGTGATACAGATGCTACTGGTCAGTGGGCCACACCTCGAGTTGTAAGGATCTGATGGATTCACATTCGTGCTCGCTTCAGCAGCACATATACTAATGGATTCACATTCACTGTCTGAACTGAATTTCCCTCATGTGTCAAATAATGTGGTTGATTAGAATGGTCATTCGTGTGAGTTTTCCCAGGACTATCTCCATTTTTCACTGAATGTCCTGAGTCTCAGGCAAACCAGGACAGTTTGATTAGATCAGAGTCAGGTACCTCAGAAGCCTGAGAAGTCGTGTAAATGAATGAAGTGGGCTGGTTGGGGACTTTGGCAAACAGAAGAACTTAAATGTCCACTCTCTCGAGCTTTGCCCAAGATTCTCTAACTTGCAGCCTTGGCCCAGATGACCCCTTAGAAATTCTGAGAAACTTTGTAATAGATTTTTTTCTGATGGGATCTATAAGTGTCCATAGGTAATGATGAAAATATTAGATGAAATGAAATATTACAATGAACATTTTAGAAATCAATGACTGTCCAGAAACAAGATGAAAATAGTTTAAAGAGAGGGCAGAAAAGGAGTCTCCCCATTGACTCAAAAACTGAGTATGGTAGCCAGCCCACAACGATTCTCACCTCCTGGTTTTCACATCCTTAGGTGGGTCTCTTCTATCCTGAATAGGGCTAATGTGTCTAGTCCATAGGATATTGTGATGACAGCTATACTTCAACAATAATTTTTTAAAAATAAGACACTGTGGAAATGATGGGGCTTGACTTCCTAGGCCAGGTCATTGAGGATCCTTTCTTACTGCTTTTTTAGATCACTTGCTCTGGGGGAAGCCAGCCGCTATGTTGTGAGGATACGCAAGCAGTCATGTGGAGAGATTCATAGAGCAAGGTATTGAAGCCTCCTGCCAACAGCTGTGTGAGGGAGCCATTTGGAAGGTGGAACCTCCAGCAAATTTGGGGGTCAATCCAGAAAGTCTAGGGTGGAGCCCAATAATCTGTATTTCAACAAACCTTCCAGGGGATTCTACCACATAAGAGAGAACCACTGTTTCTCACAAATGAGGTTTCTAGCTTTGGGGCACTGTATTAGTTTCCTAGGGCTTCCATTAAAAAGTACTACAAACCTGGTGGCTTAGAACAGCAGAAATTTATTGTATCATAGTTCTAAGGGCTAGAAGTCCAAAATCAAAGTGTCAGCTCCCTCTGAAACCTGTAGGGGAATTCTTCGTTGACTCTTCCTGGCCTCTGCTGGTTTGCCGGCAACCTTCAGAATTGCTTGGATTTAGATACATCACTTCAATCCTCCATCTCCACCTGGTGTTCTCCATGTGTGTCTTCACATCATCTTCCGTCTGGGTGTGCTTGCCTCCGTGTCCAAATTTTCCATTGTAATAAGGATTCCAGTCATATTGGATTAGGGCCCACCCTAAGACCTCAACTGAAGTTGATTATCTCTGTAAAGACCTTATATCCAAATACAGTCATATTCTGATATACTAACTGAGGGTTAGGACTTCAGCATATTTGGGTGGGAAGGTGGGGGAATACAATTTAACCATTACAGAAACCATTTTCTGCTGGTCAGCAGAAAAGACTCAAAATGTCTGAGGATCTGGCTCTACCAGTATGCAGACCCAGCCCCCAGCCGCACCAGAAATGCCAGAAGGCTGTAGCTTCTGCCAGGCTCCATGTCAGATGCTTGGTGGCCACTCAACTCCAATTTCTCAAGGCACTTCTGAGAGCCCAGGCACTTTCAGAGACACAGGGAGGGGCAAGAACCTGGAAGCAATTTGGTCTCAAGTAATCTGCTCACCTGCCCTTTTCCCCTGGCACATGTATAAACAAAGAATACAATTTTTTACATTGAGGGCTAATCGTACAATGTATCCGACACTGGACCTCCAGTCCTAATTCTGTGTTGTAACTTTATATTTCTTTAAACCTCAGATTTCTCAGGTGTACACCGAGGGGTTTGGATGGCCTGTCTGTAATCTCCCTTCCAGCTCTAAAAGTCTGTGACTAATTGACATTAAAAGAACTTTCCATTTCAGAATACCTAATCCCCTCCTCTGTCATTACATAAGCCACTGTTACATTGGACAGTAGGACTGTATTTAATGAATCAATTCATGTGTTTTGTCAAATATCTATTATAAGCAAAGCCTCTTGTCCTCTTTTCACAGTGTATTTGAACTAAGTGAACCCATTAGTGACTTTTCCAAAAGTGAGTGAGTACCTTTTCAAACCGCACCCCCCACCCCATGGACAATGGAGGGGCCTGGCAGTCGTGAGAACTGTAGTGTGGGTAGCTTCTGTGCTGCAGGGGTCCGGTTATGAGTATAGCAACATGATAACCCTCCCCTAGAAAGCCCACCGCGTAATTTAGGGCTAAGTTTTCCACCCTGTCCCAGGTTTCTAACTCGAGTTGACTCTACTTCAAAAGAAGGAGAACTTGTTTGGCCTAATACCCATGAAGTGCCGGTTTCAGGAACACGACATGCTGTTAAACCACAGCCGTGTAAGCTTGCGGCCGCTGAGATTTTCCAACGATGAAAGTTTCACTTTTCAAAGAAAAACATGACACTGCAAAGCCAGAGAGATGTAAGGTGACTGGTGTTGATTGGCTCCAAGAAGCCTTTTCTCCCAAAGAGCACCTACTATGCGTGGGTGCGTTCTGGGCAGGGGCCAGGGAGGCACAGGAGGACGGGCTCACTTTTCACCCATGAGACACAGTGGCTGCCTCAGACTAGCTCTCCAGAGGGGAGAGAAAGGACAGCTGGGCAGAGTCCAGTGTGGACACGTGGCATTGTGGAGGCTGGGGAGCACTGGGGAAAGTGGCAGAGTGTTACCCTAGAAGCTAGGTCAAGTGGATGGTCCGCGAATCAGCCAGAGCAGATGCGGGAGCCAGAGCTGGAAGCGCTCGGCCACAGGGCAAGACAGACGGAGAGAGAGAGAGAGCCCAGCAATCCACACAGGGGACTCAGTGTCTCCGTCAGATCACACGTCAGGCCCCCTGGGCTCCCCCCTTCACATCTTTTCCCAAGTTTGGCAGAATGGCCGAATGGTCAAGAAGAGCTACTGAATGAAGCAGGGATGTCCTGTCTCCCTAGACTGGAGTTCATGTGCATTTCAAAGGAGAGTGGATATCTGTGGACCCGAACTGATATAAAATCAAATCTCAAAGAATCACAATTCTTTAATTTTGTAAAGGAACTTGGGGGTCATTGAACCTAACCTCTCCTTCCATGTCAGAATTCTTACAGTGGCTTCATTTTCCAGCTTCTGTATGGACGCCTCCACTGACAGGGAGCTTGTTCACTCATAAGGTAACCTGTGCCATCACCAAAGGGCTTTAATCATCTCAAAATGTTCTCCTTATATGGTGCTAACTTCTCCTTCCTTCTAACTTGCCCTCCTAAGCGCATGCTCTGTCCTTTGAAACAGGTATGAATCTGTATTTTCTGTAACAACACTTTACCTCTTTGAAGGCGGGGCCACGAAAACCTCTCAAGACATCCCTAGTTCCTTGCATGGTACTTGTGTGGGATGGCTCCTGGACCTGGCTAAGATCATCTGAACACTGCTCATGTCCTTTGAAAAACATGCTCTCCCCTTCCCAAACCTGAGAGCCATTTTCCAGAGACACCAAGAGCAATGTAGGTCAGATTGTGGGCTGTATGTGGGTAACACTGGAAACCTGAGCCAGCTGACCTCAAAGACCACAGATGATGGCCACTTCAGGAACTCAATGGTGATCTGGATCCATCCAGAGTGCCCATGATGACCCTTCCAGAGAAGCCAGGGCAGCCTTGACCAGGCCTGAGGCTGAGTACTTGCTAAGGCTGGGAAGTCTGTAGCCTCTCATTGTTTGGTGTAAAAGCAGGCCCCGGGCCAGTGTCCATGGATGCTGGATTTCATGGACACTGGTGGGGAAAACCACTGAGCCCAGAGCTCGGCATAGAAGGGAGAGGCCCGCCCCCTTGTGGACCTCTGGAGGGTGGCAAGGTGCGAAAGTACCTTGAAACCTCACTGCTGAGGAGTCTAGGGGAACAGTCACTTCCTGTCACACTGCCATTTTACCAGTTGCCTCTGGCAGCCTGCAAGAGAAGTGATCTGGACTGTCACAGGGCAGGGGAGCAGTAGCAGGGGACACATCCCTAAGTTAGGAGGTAGAGACCCCTGGATCTATTTGTCTGGCAACAGAAAGTTAGAGATAAATCAAGCAGGTGTTGTTAGCTGTTGGGAAAAATAAGAAGGCAGCCCGAGGCCTTTCCCGGTTCAGCCACTCGCTGGGTGGCCCCAGGCAAATCACAGTCCCTCAGTGGGCCTCCCAAGGCTGAGCTGGATGAAGGCTACATCCCTCTGAATGCTCATCTGGAGGCTTCCCCATGCCAGTACTGACAATAGGCTGTCATTGGTGGCTCCACGCCCCTGATTGAAGACTAGAGGGATTATGGGAGGCGGCCAGGGCAAGGGCACGTGTGGAACGCGAGGCAGAGGACACCAACTTGGCCAGCTTGGCTTCCCCACCAAGGCCCCGGAGAGCACACCACGCCCTTCCAGCATGTCACAGGGAGCACTGCAGAGTCATTTCTCACAGCGGTCTCCCCTCCTTCCATACCCTGGGCCAATCCTAAATCTAGAACAGTGACCTCGTCCTGAAACCCTTCTCCACCGAGTGATGCCTGGACACTGACCCAAAGGTGTCTGTGCTATAAAACATGCTTGCCCCAGCTAGATGTGATCCCGGCCTGTTTCATGTTCAATATGGCAGTTCACAAACATGGATTCTGTCTCACACCCAAACATCTCTACGCTGCCTTCACACAGCAGTAAGCTTATTTTCCAAAGCTGTGTTTTTATCGTATTTTCAGGGTAAATTCTGTACTACTCTGTAATTGATGAGCGTAATTGGGCTAAATGTAACCTGGAAGATGCAAGCCAGAAGCACTTTCCTCAGCGTTCTCCAGATGAAAGATAGAGGTGGATTTTAAAAATCGAATTATGTTTTTAAACGGTTCAAATTTTTTTCTGCACTATGCTCACAGAGACAAACAGTCACAGAGTCACTGAAGATGTTATTTTAAAACGAATTAACTGTCCTTTGCCAAAATGAAAGGTATTGAAACCCTTATAAAATATGGCCTTGTATAAATAACCTGAAACAATGTCCTCAGGCTAGTGTGCTTCTAGCTGGAAGGATCTGGGGCAAATGTTATGAGGGGAGGGGTCATCTTGCACACCCAGGTTCACTAAAGCTTTGGCTGAAATTAAATAAGCCTGTAATTTCTCATTTAAAAAAGCATTATAAAGTTATTATAAGACATTTTAAGTTATTACACAAACACCCCTTAAAAATTAGAGGATTCCAGCAAGCAGTACAATCCAAGTTCTACCTAAAAAGTAAAGTCAGGTGGAACATGTAACTCTAATTGCAGACAGAACCCTTTTCAAACACCTATTTAGACCACCCAGCTTCTGCAGTATTGCCAAATTCTAACATTGTAATGAAAATTTTAAAGTCCAAAACCTACAAGCCATCAGAGGTTCAGTAAGCAGATTGTGCCATTTCAAAACTGAAAATGTGCTTGCATAAGCAAGTCACCGGGGCTAACCTTTCTGGATGGAGAGCCTGGCCTCCAGTTCAGAACATGGCTATGCCAGGGTCAGAAATGTGACCAAACTGCGCTTTCACGGAGGTTAGCCAAGGTTCACAAGGTCATGACTGGGCCGTATTATCAGTCCTGTCAGGCTCACATCCTATTGCCTGGCACAGATAAAAACTTTATCTGTCAGCTCGCTAAATCTACTCCTCCTGCCTTATTTTCAATAAAGAAAAGCCGGACTGGCTTATCTAAACCAGAGACTGGCCTCTTCCAATACTGTTTTCAGATGCAACTTCTGGTCTCAGTTTTGGTCAATAACTGTCCATAATCAGGGTGACTGGCTTTCTCTTACCTGAAACCTTCAGACAAACAGCGCTGGCACTATGCTACAACATAGACTGATTATGTTTATTAAGTGTACTAAGTTTATGGCTGAAGGTGTTAGGTTAGAGTAGCATGTCCTCAAGTGTTACCTTTTCAAAATCATCTTTCCTCAAGGCAAAGCAAGCAGAAGCAGAAGAAGAAGAAGAAGAAGAAGAAGAAGAAAAGGAGGAGGAGGAGGAGGAAGAAAAAGAAGAAGAAAGAAAAGAAAAAAATCTAATATAAACTTTGGTAGATTTTCCAAATAGGGGAATCTAAACCATAGAAATATTTGCAAAGTCACCTTTGGACTAACTCACACTCGCGAACATTTATATTTTTCTGATGACTGTTAAAAGAAAAAGCAGCTAAAGTTTCTTCCTCACAGAAAATCAAGACGCACAGATAACATATAAAGCCATGCAGCTAGATGCTTAGAAATCTGGCTAAATATACAAATATAAGACCAGTGAGTTCCCCTCCCACCTCCCACCCCGCAGGAATCTTAAATGCAAGACAAGCACCTTCAGATTTTACTTTATTTGGAAACTATCCCAATTCATTATTTTAATATTTAAAGACTGCGGTAGCGTAGGAGAGACACATAAATATTATAATATACATTTAGAAATTAAATATAATAAAATCAACATGACACTATGTAAAATCTCATGCACACTTCAAAGAAGTGTGAAGTCTGGGCATTCACACCCGTCAGGTTCCCCCTGGAAACGGGTGAACGTGGCAGGGAGATCATCCACAGGGTACACAGTGGGACTGGTTTTCATTGTAGGAGGTCCATTTAGAAGCCGCCAGTCACAATGCCTGGCCAGCTCCACTGTAAATATTTTGAGAAGAATTTTTGCAAACTCTTTCCCTACGCAGCTCCTCAGGCCGCCTCCAAATGGAATGAAGCTGAACCTGGATGCATCCTCTGGGTGAGGCAGCATAAATCGGTCAGGATTAAATTCCTCCTTGTTGGTGAAGATATCTGCTACATCGTGAGTATCACAGATACTGTAGATAACATTCCAGCCCTTGGGAATCTGGTATCCCTGCAAAAGATTATGAAGTCCCAAGGGCTGACAAACTGGAATTTAACTTTCAACAACAAAAAGTTATCACTGATAACCGGGGCAATTATGAGTTGAAAAAAAGGGATGTGTGGAGAGAGACAGGGCAGACAGATGTTCAGATTGCTGAAACACATGTCCACAGGGGGCAAGATGATGGTATCAGAAGCATAAAAAACTTAAGCCAATTACAGGCAAGCAAGGGGAGCTTTAAAAACACAACAAATTAACTTACATTTAATTCAAAAGTCTTAAGAGCGACCCGAAACCCTCCTGGAACTGGGGGATTCAGTCGAAGGGTCTCTTTAATAACACACCCAGTGTATTTAAGCTGTTCCAAAACTTCCATGTCCAGCTTGTTGTCTTGATTGCTCTTGCAAAGTAAACCCTATCAAAACAGTCATACGGAGGTGAACGGTTATTCTGTGCTCCAATAAGATCAGCCCAGCAGACAGTAAACAGGGCTTAAGTGGCGGCTAGATCCAAAGGGTCCCATGTTGGGAGTTTTCCCCCAGAGGGGGAAACTGTGAGCAGCTAATGACCATTTGCCTCCACCCCTTGGCCCAAATCCACTATCTATTTACAATTCCAAGAGAAGGCTGCTCCCCACTTAGAACCACCAAGCTTCTCCTCCCCCCCCACCCCCCCTCACCACCACCAAGGAGTCCCCATTCACGCCCTTGAAATACAAAGTTGAGAAAGTGGAATCCAACTGAAAATCTCCAAGGCACTGCAAAAAGTGGAGAAGGGGTAGGAATACAAGGATCAGTCCCTGCCTGCGTGGGATCACAGCGCACAACTCCTTCCTTTTTATTCATAAAGCTAATTCTCTTCTCGAAGCCAGCCCACCCACCCCTTGGCCCTGCGCTTTCAAAATACTCCGAGAAGTCAGCACACTTACATATTGGCAAGATGGCTGGGGGCAGCAGAATTTCTCAAGCTAATTTCTCAACCCCAGTGTCCCCCTACCTTACTCTTGAGCTCCTCTCGAACTTTCTTGAGAACATGGGGGTAGAGCCCCAAGTAAGTAATCAGAGACGTGGCTGCACTAGCTGTGGTTTCATGTCCTCCAAAGAGGAGTTCGGTTGAAGATTGCTTTAGTGCCTAAGGATGGAAAAATCCAAACGTTTTTACAAGCCTGTTTGCAATTGTACACAGCAATTACTTAGAACCGAACTGGAGGTTCTGGAAAGATGAGATGAACTAAAAGCTTGCTGATAGAAAGCCAAGGAAGGCTACATTTTTAAACATAATGCATAGAATCTCTTTCGTTCAGCTAGAGAAGGAAGGCCAGTAAGACCCCACTACGCTGGTAATTCTTGAATGAAAGCCTTGGTTGTATTAAAATCGCCCAACATTCTTTGTTTACATTTTGCAAATTCCAACGTTCCCCGAAAGCCTGGTAAGACTAGGGGACATTCCCTGTTCCGCTGCATCCTCTCCCACAGCTCTCCGGACCCGACCCGCAGTCTCAACCTTCCGGGTCCCAACCCTGGGGTCTGGGCGGTCTGCCACTGTGGAGTCTGGGCGTGAACTTTGGGGACCCAGGAACCGCCCTTGGAAAGCCAGAGGACCAAATTCCGCAGTGGCTCTTCCCGAAATTGCCACTCACCTGCATGTCCAGCCTCTCTCCCCTCTCCCACGAGTGCTCGATCAACAGCTGCAGAGCATCTTTGCAGCCACCGCCCGCCTCGGCCGCCCGCAGCCCGCAGATCTTGGCGCGAATGTTCTCCTCTATGCGCGCGTGGATGAGGTTGCGCGCCTTCATGCCCTGAGCGCAGAGAGCGCACGGCGGTGAGCTGACGCCGAGCCCCGCGTCCCCGCGCCCTTAGCTCCTCACGCTGCGCGCTCTCTTACCCGGTACAGCCCACTGAAGGGCACGTCGATGGGCAACGAGAAGAGATTGCGGGTCATTTCCTCGAAGGCCTCCACCAGCTGCTGCTCGGCGTCCCCGCCGCTCGCCAGCCGGGGCTCACAGCCCAGCAGGATGCGCATGGCGATGCGGAACATGAGGCGCTTCACCTGGGGGTAGACCAGGACGCCGCGCTCGCCGCAGCTCAGCCACCGCTCCAGGCAAGTGCCCACTTCTTCGGCGATCACCGGCACGTAGTACTGGAGCGCCTCGCGGCTGAAGGCCCGCATAATCACCTGAGCCCCAAAGGAGGGAGAGTGTTAAAAACGCCCCCCTCGCCTTCCCGGATCCCCTTCCAGCCACCCCCACCCCCGCCAGACCCAAGGCACGTCCCGGCTGATAAAGCTGAACTGGGCTTGCCCGGGTCCCAGCCGACATCTCGTGCAGCTAGCGCTGGCCCAGCATTATCTGCTTGAACGCCTCCGGCGGACAGGGTCCCCCGCTCCCTGTCCGGGCACCGCCGCCCCCACCTTCTTGCGCTGCTTGTGAGAGGAATCGTGCAGGTTGGACAGGCAGCCGGAACCCAGGATGGTGCGCACCGACGCGGGCCAGTGAACCGACACCAACCGATGCTCCCCGAGCAAGATGCGCCGCACGTTGTCGGCGCCCATCACCCGCACTGTGGGCCGCCCGAACAGATGCGTCTTGTAGATGAAGCCGTATTTCCTGCGCTTCATCTGCAGGAACTTCCTTCGCTGGGAGAGGAGGGCGGAGGAGAGAGGCAGGCGTGAGGGGGCGCCGGGGAGCGCCGCGCCTCCGGCTAGCCCGGATCCTAGCCATAGTCACCTCCCTCTCGGGGACGCCTACCCTGGCTTCTGGACGCGCTGAGTGCAGTCGGGCTCCTGAGAATCGTCCTGTCCCGCCCAAGCTCCCTTACCTGTAGCACCATCTGCAGTGTTTCCCCAAAGAAGGGGAAGCCCATAGTTCCGGGGGGCAAAGGGAGGGCGCAGCTGCGGTCGCGGCCGCTCACGCAGTACAGGTCCCAGAGCTTGATCGCGGCCAGGAAGAGCAGCAGCGGTAGCACGAAGGTGCAGAGCGCACTGGCCAGCAGCGCCGGGAGCCCCATGGCGCGCCGCGGCCTCCCGCGCCACCTGCCGCCGCCGCCAGCGCTCCGAACCCCGCCGCGCGCCCGCTTTATAGGCGGCCCAGGTTGCTGCCCACGTTACCTTGGTCAGACAATTAGTTCACCCAAAGTTCATCTTTAATTGCGGATTGGGCCCCTGGCTCCTCCCCCCGCGAGGCGCTGCCCAAAATCTTTAACCGTTTGTTCCGCGCCGAGGCAGAGGCGGCACGGTGGCGGCTTCCCCCGGAGCGCGCCTCCTGGGGTGCGAGGCTAGGGGGAAGCCTGCCTCCCCCCTTACAATGTGTGCGGGTCTCCGAGACGGCGGCAGAGGCGACCCGGGCTCCGGGGAACGGGAACTCCAAGCCCTGGGCTTCCTGGTGATCTCTTTGGAATCCCTCCCGCCGGGTCCGACGGGCGGTCCCAGCCCAGAGCTGCCATCACTGGCTTTTCATTTTCAGTCGCGGCTCCCTTCCACCTGCTGGGGAAGTAAAGGAAAGTGCGTTCGGGGACCGACTAGCCTGCCATGTCCCACACTGAGGAAACTGAGGTCCAGAACGCAGAGCAAAACGCAGACCTCCCGACTCTCCCGAAGATCCCGCAGCAGAGCCCGGGACCGAGACCTAAGTGAGAGCCGGGGGGAGCCAAGCATGATCGTAGGGTCATAGATCCTAGCTCCCCAAACCCTTCAAGGAGGTCAGCACTCATGTAATCTTGGAAGGTCCGAATTAAGGGTACAAAAGGCCTCCAGATCCCTCAGGACTCCAGGTGTAATCCTGCACAAGTCTGAGCCCCAACTCTGACCTCCCAGCGGAGACCACAGGGGCAATTCATCCACGGCTCAGCGTTCTGAGAACTGGCAGCAGCCGGCCGGGTTCCGAGGGCCCGGGGACGCGCAGCCCCAGCTAGGCAGAGAGGAAGAGGATCCTTAGGCCTGGGAAGGTAAGGGAACCGAGACGGAGCAATGAAAGCCTAGGAGTCTGTACTCAGGGGCTCGGCTCCATCTCTACTTGTATGACCTTGAGCTAGTCACCACAAATCCTTGCGCCTGTTTCCTTCTTAATATGGAGGCGATAATTCCCAATCTGTCTACACCCCGGGATACCTGTGTTTTCAAATGGGCTTTTGGTTGCAAATACTTTCCCCAGCTCCGCGCACTAGATTACGTCACCAGGATGACCTGGAGTCTTCCTCCGCTCTCACAGCCCCCACCCCCCGAAGCCATCCAGGTGAGAGGAGTGCTCGGCCCTAAACCCAGGCCTCTGCCGGCCGCAAATGGGAGTGTGGAGAGAATCCGTCCTCGGAAACCGGTCTGGCCTTTGCTCAACTGCAATCAGCCGCTCCTGCAGCCGATGCCGGAGCTCTGTCACTGCGGAGTGCACGTGCGCTCCCCGCTTCTCACCTGGCCGGGCCACACGCATCCTCACTTTGAGCGCTGGACTCACCAGCGGCGCCGAAAACGAAACAATACGTTTGTTTAAAACTAAACGGCGGCTCTTGCAGGAGCACGCCGCGCGCCTTGGAAGGCGTCCCTTGTAAATGGAAAACTCTTTGATCCTAAGAGCTGTTAAATACGTGACCCTCCCGCGGTGGTCCCCAAAACCAGCGGGATTGGAAAATGCGGAGTTGTAAAGGCCGCGCAGGCCCCGCAATGCTCCAAGCCGGAGTCGCCACAGGACTTGCTTGGCAGTCTGCGTTTCCCCTCACAACCCCAGTCGGTGTTTCAGAGGCTCTAGAGAAGGGTCTCTCCCACTATCATTTCATCTAACCATTTGGCGACTGCAAGCGGTGCCAGCCAACTTCTGGGCACCAGCAGAAACTGCGCGTGACGCGCCAGAAGTGATTCGCAGAAATCCTGGACCCGCCCATTTCTAGACCGTGCTCCGGCCGGTGAGCAAAACTGGCGAGCGGGGGCGTGACCTGGGGCCCATTCCCAGTCCTCTGGCCTGACCTGCCTGTGACCCCTGCAGGCCGGACCGTGACATCCGAGTGAACTCTGCAGGGCCACCTCGCCAAGTTCAGCGCGCGCCGGGTCACAAGATGAGTGGGGCCTGCGTGCTGGAAATTGCCGGGGGAGGGGGAGAGTTCTAATAAATCTGCCCATCGAGACCCACGGGGGCTTCCAGAGGGGCGTCGGGCAGGAAGGATTAAATGTGAGAGTGAAGATCATTAAAGAACGTCTTGAATGGGGGAAGAGGTCAATAAATTATCAGCGGATAAGAACTTTGATTAGAAAACTTGCCAAGCTTTCTTAAGTGGTGGTGGGCGGTGACGTGCATTGGTTCGTGGGAAAGCAGAGTATTTCCAAGATGTTTACAAAATAGCCTCCATGTTGCTAATGGTTGGAGGTGGAGAGGGTTTTTTGTTTGTTTGTTTGTTTTGTTTTGCTGGAGGAGGGCTGTGAGGACCCAGAGGTAGACTCGAGTCAGGTGAGCTCCCAGCACCCCTCCTTACCTTTTCCCCTTCAACCCCTTCCTACCTCCTGAGCATGTATTCCTGTCCCAGGGTGTTATACTGGCTCTTTCCTCTGCTTGGGGAGCACCTCTCCCAGTTCACTGCTGGCTGATTCCTTCTGGAGTCGAATGTCACCTCCTCACAGAAGTCTTCCCCCCTCCACCCTGCAGAGTCTAGCCCCCAGGTTCTGTGTATTACAGAGGGTTTTATTTTCTTGACAGCACTTCCCATCATCTGACATACTCTTGCTTTTTGTTTGCTAGTTTATTTATTGTCTACTTCCTTCCTAAGCGGCCCAGGAGGGCAAGGACCAGTCTGCTCCTTCCTCAGAGAATCTGGAACTACTGAAGCAGGAGCTCAGATATTCCCTGAAATTACTGAAAATGATGTATCGCTGGGAAACTGAAGCTGCCCCTACGGGAGCTCATCGTTAGTACAGATCCCAGAGCAAGTAAACCAGGTCTCTTGGAACCACCTGCACCACCAGGGCTTCGGAGAACCTCCTTCCCATGTTTCGCTCCTCTCCTCGAGTCGGAATCAACCCCAAGCCCAGACAACTCCTGCCCCCTCTCCCTGGTGGAGCTTCTCTGCTCTGATGTTATCTGCAGCCTCCGGAGCGCCCTGAGGACAGGCCCCGGTTCTGCCACTCTCGCAGGCTCCACTGCCTGCCGGAGCCCATGGCCCGTCGCCGGGCCTGCGGTCAGCAGTGGGTGATGAATTGCCCTGGATGGGGGTTATGGCAGTGTCAGCTGAGCTCTCTCGGAAGGGCCCGCTGCGCTCTTGAGCTCCCGACCCTGCCCGCGCCTGCTGCTTCCCCCTTTCCTTCTGGCCCGGGGATCCACCTTAAGCATAAGGTCAGGAGGGCACTAGCTTCCTTCTGGTTCACTAAGGGGTCAGCTTGGGGCCTGGGCGGCAACTTCCCTGGCTCCCCCCATCATGTCTAGCTGCCCTGGCCTGTCTGAAGATGGGTGGCAGGTTGCAGTGGGCTGTTGGGAATGGTGCCACTGGATGCTCTTGGCTTCGATTTAAACACCAGTGGAAACCCCTGTCAGAGTCCTTAAGCCAAAGGGGTCACTATGGAAGGGCTGGGGCTGAGCCCTACATAGTAGCCACAGGCCCAGAGGTTCCAGCAAGGGAGTAAGTGATGGGGTAGAGGAGTCCAGATGGGGTGGCCAGTCTACCGGCCAAGTAGTCCCTGAGCGCACTGCTAGCCCCTCAGGGAAGTCTTCTGTCTCTCCTATGTCATGGGGGGTGGGGAGGGTGGGGTGAGGTAGAAACCGGAAGGTCCCTGCAGCCGGCTATTACAGAGATAATTCTCAGCCCAGCTCTAGAGCTGTGCTCAGGAGGAAAGCTCTGGGCATACTCTGGGGTGGGTCTTTCCTGGGCATCCTCCATCCGCCGCCCCACACCTTCCCACCAGGGAGCAGCTGCCCAGCTAAGCCTTAGCCTCCTCACTCAACTGCTGCCAGGAAACTTTTTTCTTGGTCTTCCTGCTTTTGCTAGAAATATCCCAAACCTCTCTGATTATGTCTCAACCTCCCATGCAAATAATCCAACCTTAGAGACATCCCCATGTGCCTTTTCTCCCCTGTATGTATGGAAAGATTACGCGCGTTCTTGAAGTAGGAATTTTTCTTTTAAGAAGTCGCCAGCAGAATCCAGTGACATTGAGCCGTTCTGAGCCCTGGAAGCGCCCACAGTTCTCCGCTTCCGCCGAGACCGAGACCGGGAGAGGGGCCGCGGCGCACCAAGCCCAGGCCAGCTGCCTGGGGGCCTTCCGTTGGGCGCCGTGTCCTACTGCAGCCCAGAGCCAGTCCGGAGAGGCGCTTCCTCCCGCGGGCTGTAGGTCCCAGCCGCGTCCGCTGGGTCTCTGGCACGGTCCAATCCTCCCCTAGCAATCGTCCCCGCGGCCCCAAGATCCAAGCAACCTCCCGGGCTTGGCCCCGGAAGGCGAGGACCCGCAGCGCCTAGCGAGGATCTGTTCCCTCCATCCCTGCTTCGAGATCCTAGCAAAGGTTCAAGAGGCTGGTTGGTCTCAGGACCTTTCCTTCCCTGGGGCTCAGAGCCCAGGAGGCACCTTCCCGCCCCCCTGGGCGCTTCTCGCGGGCGCCGTGGGCGCAGGGGGCGGGGGCTCACGCTCCTCCCCGCTCAGAGTCTGAAACAAAGCTGCATTCGGTGACCGTTTGTTGAACGAGTGAGCGAGCGCCCGGCCGGGCACTAAGAAACCGCAGATGGGCGGCGCTGAGAGCGCGCCGCTGCCGCTGGCCAAGCCTTGTTCCGAAGCGCAGCGGGTCAGAGGCGTAGCCCATCTCGCGCTGCCGAAGGCGCGAGCGGGTGGAAAAAGAGCCGCAGCCCGTCCACCGGGTGCACGATGGGCACGGTCTGCATGGCGGGGAAGGCAGGCGTGGCCAGTTCCCAGCGCGCCGTGCGCACCAGCTCCACCGCCAGCAGCTGGAGCACGGCCTGCGCCAGCTCCTGGCCGAGACAGCTGCGCGCTCCGCCGCCGAAGGGGATGTAATGGAAGCGGCCGCAGGCGCCCCGCGACTCCTCGCCCGCCGCGCCGAAGCGCTCGGGGTCGAAGCCCTCAGGCGGACTGCGGTACACCGCGGCCGTCTCGTGCGTGTCCCGGATGCTATACATCACGCTCCAGCCCTTGGGGATCTGGTAGCCCTGCGGGGGAAGTGAGGAGACTCACCTGACCACGAGGCACTTGGGGCCCAGGCCCGAACCGACCCTCCACCCCTGGTGCAGACAGCAGGCTTCCAAACGCGGGCAGGAACGTTCCTCTAACCCGGAAGCTAGGAGAACGCTCTGGGTTCCAATTTCAGCTCCTTTCCTGGTGAGCTGTGTGACCTTAGACTGGATACTCAATCTCTCTGAGCCTCAGTTTCTTAACTAGTAAACTAACAAAATGCCCGTTTTGTTGTGAGAATAGAGTAATTCTGGCATATATACTTGATGGTCAGTAAATGTAATCTGTTGTTATGTATGTTTCAGTGTCCTGGGGTTGTTTTTGTCTTTCTTTTTTCTTCTAACATTACATCAAGAGACCTAAGTTCTAGCTCTGCACCTACCCTCCGCATGGGTGGGAACAACGCAAATGACAGGGACCCTCATGACTGTATGATCAGCTCAATTATAAGGCCCTTCTTTGCACTGAACTGAAAGCTGACTCTACCGGAACACTCTCTTCTCACCACCCGCTGCCTCCCCCCATCCATTTGCTGTACAATAATATTCAGTTTTGGTCGCCACACTTTAAAAAGGTGAACATGGGAATCAAACTCAGGCATCCTTAAAATGTTGTGAGGCACGTAAAGCTTTCATGTTTCCTCTACCCACCGTCAGCTTTTCCAACTATTCTACTTTTTGACGTGTCTTCCAACTCCCTGACTATCGTGCTTCCCTAGCCTGAACAGGCTTCAGGGTGTCTACTCAGTGGCTCTCAACAAGTGACAGAAAATCTTGGAATCACCAAGAAACTCTGTCTCTCTCTCTTCTCTCTAGGCCTCAGTTTTCCCATCTGTAAACTGGACAATGGCTCCCCCTCCCGCTCTCCCTGGTGGACCTGTGCTTTTCTTCCTGTTTCCCTTAGAGACTATGGAATATAATCTCAATTCCAAGATGCAGCATCCAAGCTGCTTCCTAACACCTCACTCATCCACCCATTTTGTCTGGATGCTCCCCTCCCTGCTGGTGTGCTGTGCATCTCAAATGTCAGCCCCTCAGATATTCTGGTGTCATTCCTTACTAAAGATCTCTGTCTCCCTCACCCCCATTTGGGATGAAGTATAGGCCCCGGCGTCCTTTCTCTCCCCGGTGAGCTCCCTCCAGGGCAGAATCCTGGTGGCTATGGTTCACTCTACCCTGGGTGTGGATCGGGCCACAGATGGTCCTTCGCTGTTTAAAGCAAGGGTCAGGGAAGAAGGTGCCCACTCTTTGTCTGGAGCCACCCAGCGACTGAGCTGGGAGTAGAGGGGCAGTGACAGCCATTCAGGCAAACGTCCTCAGTTTCGCAAGCTGGGGCTCCGCTCGGATGCTGCCACGGTGCCGCCCGGCCCTGACACCACCTGACTGACGCGCCAGGGCTGGAAGGGTCCAAGACTACTTCCTTCCAGGGAGTAAACTGAGGCCCAGAGTGAAGAGGGAATTACCCAAGGTCTTGATACAAATGGAGCCAGACCGGGGTAACAACGGCGGGTTTCCTCGAGCTTGTGAGGCAGCAGAGGGTGGGATGTGGGACACAGGGCGGGGGTGGGGGGAGGGCTCCCCTCGCTCCCCATCCACACTCGCTGGCTAACGGGGGTGGTGCGCGGAGAGAAGCATGTCTTTATTCTAAACCTCAGTTCTGATTAAGTTGATCGACCCTCAGCGCTGCTGAAAGCTCAAGGAGGCGGGGTTCCTCGCCTTATCCGCTCACCGGGCGCCAGGCTTCGCGCCCCTCAACCGTGATCCGGGTAAATAGGACAGGGCTCGGCGCCATTCGCAGGCGGAAATCGGAGGCCCCGAGGGCAAGAGGTGACCGACCTCGCGGTCCTAATCCCCCGCCCCCCGCCCCGCCCGTTGGACCCCGCGGCAGGCGGCGGCGGGGGCGGGGCGGCGCGCACTTACGTCGAGCTCGAAGGTGCGCAGCGCAGTGCGGTAGCCCCCGGACACCGGCGGCAGGAGGCGCAGCACCTCCTTGACCACGCAGTCGACGTAGCGCAGCCGGCCCAGCGCCGCCAGGCTGAGGTCGGGCTCGCAGCCGCAGTCGGGCCGGGGCCCCGCGCCGCCCCCCGCGGCCCCCGGCGCGCAGCCGCAAGCGCGCCCCAGCCCCTGCGCCGCCAGCTCCTGCCGGATCTTGGCGACGGCCGCCGGGTGCTGCAGTAGCAGCAGGACGAGGGACGTGCTGGCACTGGCCGTGGTGAGGAAGGCGGCGAAGAGGAGCTCCACGGCCGTCTCCTGCAAGACAGCCCGGGCGGCGCTGAGTCTCCGGCAGCGGGGCCTGGCCGCAAAGCCTCCCGGCCGCGTGGCAGGGGAGCACAGGGCCCACACTGACCGTTGCGCAAGAGCCAGAGTGGCGGCTCCGTGAGCAGGCCCGGAGTCGATCGAATCTCAAGTCTGCCACTTGAGAAAGCCACATACGGCAACGGCCAAAACCAGGATCCCTCCCTCCACTTACTCTGGAAGGGCTCCCGGAGACGCTAGGAGTTTATTCTGTGTGCTATTGTTAGTGCTTTAAGTGTTACTCCTTCGAGTCTCATCCCAACCCCACGAGGCACAATTACTGCTCTCGTTTTACAGGGATGGAAACTGAGGCTCCAAGAGGAGCTCAAGGTAGTCCCAGCAGTCGGGTTCGGAGGTCCAGTGCTCTAAACCACCCGGTGGTGCTGCCTGACTTCCTACCCCCCCCCCCCATTGGGCGTCCTGACAGTGAATTGGGATGGGAGGACAGAGGAAGGCACCTGCAGCCTCGGCGCCAGCCTCCAAACGAAGGAGTCATCGGGGCTTCCTATCCCCGCTTGGTGGAGCGGTCCAGTGAGTGATTAAACCTCTTCCTGGTCCGTATTGACTAGTAAGGACAGAGGAGGTCTTCATCCTCCAAGCCCCAGCACTTACCGCCTCCCTCTGCCCTCCCAGCTCCTGGGGTCTTCGTTCCTGGTGGCACCCACAGTTTGTGTTTGTACATTTATTTATTTGATCATGGGATGAATGTGTACCTCTCCCCTCCCGCACCTCAAGGGCAGGGGCTGTGTTTTGCTCACTGCTGTATTCTCAGTCCCAGTATACAGCCTGACACCAATAGATACATCATAAGATCTATGGAATGAGCGACCTGGTCCGAGGCTAACTGTCTGCCCTGGATTACACGGGGAGTCCCAGTGTCCCTCCTGGCCAGGCCCAATCTGCCTGGCCTGCCCCTGATGCCCAGACCAGAGCTGAAGATTCCTGATCAGTGCATCTCTTGCAGAGAACCTGGACAGTGTTGTCACACGCGGCAAGCACTCCTCTTCAGAGCCAGGAACTACTCCTATCCAAGGGCTCTCCCAGGACTCATAAGCCCAGTGCTCATTTACTTCTAACCCCCTGGATTGTTGCAGATCGCATATCCCCAGGAGTCAGGAGGCAGAGGATTAGCTTCATTCTCTAAGAAGAAACTAAGCCTGAGCCCCTACCCTGCATGGCTCTTGAAAATGGGAAATTAACTCAGAGAGAAAGACTGGTAGTTGCTTTTGGAAGGGCCGAGGTGTTCCCATTTCTAACTTTCCCCTGCCTCCCCAACCTCTCCACTCCTTTTTGTCTTCTCCAGAAGGTCCTGGGGGCCATTCCAAAGCTTCCCTCCTTACTTCCATTGCCTGTGCTCTGTGCACACATGGGGAAGGGCTCTAAACTCGGAGACACCCCACAGTGGCCAAACAGAGGTTAGTGGTGCCAGGTGACAAGGTGGCTCAGGGAGAGAAAGAGGGAGCTTCAAGGAAGATGTGGAGTTTGACCTGAGCCCTTAGGGTTTGTAGAGAAAAGGAGTGGAGAGGGTTCCATAGATAGGGGGACAACAGAGGCAAAGGCATGGAGTGACAGAGAAGGAGGCGGGGGAGGTCTGTCTGTATGTAAGGGCCTACAATTCATGCCTTCTACACTCCTACACAGAGGGATGGTGACCGGCCTGAGGCCACAGAGCTAGTGGGTACGGGCTAAGCCATGACTTGAACCCACGTCTTCCCTTTCCCCTCCTCCTGAGGAGTGCCCTGTGGCTTAAAGTGGAGCCAAACAGGACGCTGCTGGGGGCAGGGAGGAAAGGATAGCAGGGGTACGGAGACCCGCCAGGAAAGCAAAAGGGGAAGAAGTAAAACCTTCCCACCACCTACCTTCAGCTCCTGCACTGAGAGCTCATGGCCCAGCTCCCTAGTGCTGTGGATAATCATGTCGAGGGCGTCGCTTGGCTCAGCAGCCTTGTCTTCATGAAGCTTCTCTGCAATGGCCTCCTCCAGGTACCGATGTAGCTGGTCTCGTGCCTTGATGCCCTGATGTGTGGGGAGAGAAGGGAGGTGGGACAGGAAGGCCAAGGGGGCCAGGCCTGCACACCTACCTCCCCCCTTCCCCCCGAAATCTTCCTTGGGCTGCTCTGGTCCGCTGAGATCCAGGTGTTAAGTTTCCCAGCTTAGCTTCATGCCTGGCACATAGTAGGAGCTCAATAAATGTTCAGGAATTTATCCACCATCTCTACACATAATTCTCTCTTGATTATCACATTCCACCTTTGAGGCAAGGCAGTTACTGTCAGCCCAGGAGGAGGATGCTGAGGCTCAGAAGGGTCAAGCAATTGCCCAGAGTCACACAGCTCTCAGTGCCCATGCCTGACACAGAGCCTAGTGGGCTGTAATCAGTCCATTTCTCTTTCCCTTCACTAGACTAGGCAGGAGCAGTGGGCACCAGTGTGGACAATAAGGCACACTTCGATGCATACATCCAAAAAAAGCTCTGGCTTAGACACCACACTACTGGATGGTCTAAACATTAGCCTCTGTAAAGCAAGTAGTCAAGAGGTAGGGAGTTCATGGAGCAAGCACAGCAAAAGCATCTGAGCACTTGGGTTCAAACTCATCATAGGAGATGGGGTTCAAATCTGCCTCTGCTGGCACGCTGTGTGATCTTGGGTAAGTCACTTAACCTCTCTGAGCTTAAGTTTCTTCACCAATAAAACAAGAATAATAACACTGTGCAGGCTGAAAGGATTAAATCAGAAAATGTATTCAAGGCGATCAGCCTATGGCATGCCCCTCTATACATAACTATTCTTTTTATTTGGGAAACAAAAACCGAGGCATCAGGACAGTGAGAAACCCCAGCTCAGGGACGAAGAAAAGGCAAATGTGACCCTCCTCGTTGCCCTCTGGGCCCAGCCCGCCGTTCTGAGGTCTAAGAAGCAGCGGTTCTCTGATCCAGAAAGTAGTGCGTCCGGAGCCGCGGCCGCGAAGCCGGCACCCACTCCTCTCCAACCCCGGCTAGACCGGGGAAGTGTCCGCGCGCTAGTGCTCGCAGCGGTTCCGCATCCATCCGGGCGTCCAGAGAGGCGCTGGACGCCTGGCCAGGGGGCACTGCTCTGGGGAGGTGCTGGGCGAACTGGCTGGGCGCCCGTCGCCTCAGAGACCCAAAGTCAGGGAGCCAGCGCTGCCCGGAGAGGCTGGGGTCACACAGCCCGTGAGGACAGAGGCCAGCCCCGGCGCCCACCGCCACACCATGCCACCTCTCCACCCTGGGCCGTGCCCAGGGTCCCCAGCAGAGGTGTCGCGTGGGGCGCGCTGAGGGAGCCCGGTCTTCGCCTGGAAGACACACGCTGGGAAGCCCCACGAGGAAGGTCTGAGGCCAGAGCGGCAGTACCTTGCGCAGGCCGCTGAAGGGCACGTCCAGGGGCAGCGAGAAGAGGTTCTCTACGAACTGCTCAAAGGTCTGGGCCAGCTCCGCGCACTGCGCTTCGTCCAGCGGTAGCCCCAGTAGGATGCGCGCAGCCATGCGAAACGTAAGAGCCTTGGAGGCCTGGTAGACGGCAACCGGCCGGCGGGCCGCGCACCAGGAGCGCACCTCGCGCCGTAGCGCCCCCTGCAGGCGGGGCACGAACCGCTGCAGCGCCGCACGACCAAAGGCTCGTGCCAGGACCTGTGGGGAGCCCGCGGGGTCAGCAATGCCCATGGTCCGGCTTCCTCTGCCCCGCGATTCCAGAGGCACAGGAATGGCAACTTTGGTCCCTTTCTTCTACGTGGCCCGGATCTAAATGTGTTGGCTTTTGCTATCGCCATTCCCAGATTCTAATTCTCTGATGTTTACAGTCCCTCCCACCCATCCAGGTTCCAGCTGCCACTTCCTCCGGGAAGTCGCCCCTGGTCCCTTTCCATGGGGGACTTTCTGGTCCCTTGTCCCCACCCATTCTGATGTCATCCACACATAGAAGATTGGAGATGAAATGTCCCTTAAGCCTCAATCCTGGCCTTATAAACCAAAGCGGGAAAAGGTAAGGGGCTGGTCCAAAGCCACCACTGGTTAGCCGGGGGGCTCTGCCAGCTTCCAAACGTGCCCCTAAAATCTAGCCCCACCTTGACCCACAATAGGTGCCCAGGAATCGCAGGTTTGGGCTCACCTTGCGCCGCTGACGGTGCGGCTCGCCGACTGCGCCAAGCAGGGTGTGCGAGCCCAGAAGGATGTGCGCGCTCTGCGGCCACTGGCTGCGCACAAGGCGGTGCTCGCCCAGCAGGATTGTGCGCACGTTCTCGGCGCCGCTCACACGGATCACCGGCCTGCCTAGCAGGTGCGTCTTGAACACTGCCCCGTAGCGCTCCCGGCGGGAGCTGTGGAAGCGAGAGCCCTGCGAGCGTGGCGGAGTGAGGCCGGAGCTGCTGGGTCTCGGCTGGGGGTCTGGCCCAGGCCTCCCAACCGTCCCTTGATAACAACTCACTACTCCAGGCTGGCGCATGGAGTCACTACAAAACCGAGCCTCAAATGGGCCTCGCGACTACGCTATAGAAGTGTAGATTCTCCTGTTCCCCTGGGGGCGAGTAGGAGGCTCAGAATGGGGATGTGAGAGCCCGAGGGCTCACGGCCGAAAAGCGCCCGGGGTTCCTGATTATGTGCTTCCAGGGTATAGAGCGAACGCTTCTTAGAACCCCTCTGTTCACCCTGGCGTGGTGTCGTGTAAGTTGCGCTGGGGAGAACCCCGGTGACATACGGTCCCTTCGAGGGAGCCGCTGGACAAAGGCGAGGGCTGTGTATGCTCTCTGAGGCCCTGGGCGACAGGACGAGACCGGCCACGAACCCTGGGGACACACTGAGAGCGAGGAGGGTCCAGTGGGAGCCAGGGAAGAACGGGTCATGTTGGGGTGAGAGCACGATGGGGTGTGAGCTACTCACCTGAACTAACCAGTGCAGCGTTTCGCCGAAGAAGGGCCAGCCCATGGAGCCCTTGGGCAGGGGCAGGGCGGAGGCCCGGTCCCGGCTCAGCGTCCAGCGGAGCGTCCAGAGGTGCTGGGCCAGGCTGAGCAGCAGGCCGGCGCCCAGGAGAGCGGTGCCCGCTGCCCCCAGCACCGACAGGCAGCTCAGCCCCCAGGGGAACATGGCGAGCCAGCGGGGGGCGGCCACGCGGCTCGGAGCGCAGGGGGCGCGAGAGCCGGGGCTCTGGTAGCGCGCGGTGCTCACCTGTTCGGTCCGGAAAGGGCCTGGGGCTTGGGGACCAAAACCGAGATTTATAACCTCGGACAGGGACTTCGCTCTAGCAGCAGATTGGTAGCAGAAGGCGGCAGCGACCACACGCCCTCAGGGAACGTGCCTTCCTCTAGTCCGACGGCTTCTGGGCCCAAATGCCAGTCCCTCGCTGGGGTGCCGGCTGCCTCGGGACCGCTGGCGCCCGGCAGCCGCGGGCGCCTCCCACCTCCTCCGCAGGTCAGCGCTCCTTTGATAGAGGCAGCGAGGGGAGCAAAGCGAGGAGCAACTCACCCGGTGTTGCCAACTTGGGCTGCGGTCACCGGGGCTGTAGACCCCCGCCCCACCTCCCTCTCTTCTCAGCCCACCCTGGACACATTTATATAGATACTGGCTCCCTCCCTGCGGACCGGTCCCGACTCCTACAACGTGACGTGCCCATGCATATTTAAAGCGCTGCGAGCAGAGTAATGATTGGAGGCGGTGGGCAGCGGCACGCTCACCCGCGGACTAGGAGTAAGGAGTGGCAGCCGCCGAGGCGCTCGGGCTGGGCTGGGGGCCGCGCCCCGCGCAGATCCTCGGGCGGGGCCTGCGGTTTCGCGCCAGAAGTTCCCGGCTGTACGCCGCAGCTCCGCGGGTGGGCGAACCGCGCGCCCTCGGCTAACGCGGGCTCTCTGGCATCCCCACCCTCTAGGGTGCAGGTGCCCCTTCCCCTCTCGGCACTCCAAGGTTGAAAGGTTGACCCCTTTGCTCTGTTTCAATTCCCAGGGAAAGTGGGGTCTTCGATGCCTGCCTTGCATTGCAAGCACCTTACAAAGGGTAGCCGGGGTCGAGATTCTCCGACATCCCCACACCGGCCCGGTTTCTGATCTACCACTTCGGGACCCCTTCAAAACATGGTAGTGTGTGTCACTGCTGCCCAAAGCTTCACTGAGACACCCTCGTCCCACCAGAAGTAGATCTCTCCGGGCGTCTTTCGGGTCTCAAGGACCGAATTCACCGTTCCTTCCCACTCCGGAGGCCACCCCACTCGACCCCAATCAGTCTACCTGTGCTTCTCGTTTTTTTGTGTGTGTCCCCGTCCGAGGGCTCCAAATGCCCCACGGTTCGAGCGTCCCGGTCCCTACAGTGCAACCCGAGGGCTGGCGGGAAGTGGGCGGGATGTTTTATGGATTATAGAAGAAAGTGAATCCCACACCATCGCAGCTAGGGGCCCACTGCGGTCTACTCCAAGCAGTGCTAAAGCGGTGTCTCCCCGGATCCGGGGACGCCGCAAAGAAAGCCAGAGCGACATCCCGAATGCCCTGCAGGGCCGGGTAAGGCACGCGAGGGGCAGCCACATTCCACAGTCTTCAAAAAGAGCTAGCTGTTCACCGCTCCTCTTCTAATTTCCAGATTTTATTGTGCCTGAAGAATTACCATGTTCTCCATGTAGGTTTTTTTTTTTTTTTAAATGTGCAGTACTTTAGGATTGAGGTGGTCAAAAAAATGCTTATATCTTTGTTTTGTAACACTCCCCATTCCAATAACGAGAGAATAAGTCTTTCTGAAGGAAGCAGTTGTCTTAAATAAGGAAGCTCTGAATAGAGGCAATAGCAATGCATTTTCAACAACCTGCTCAAACTTTTTAATATTTCATCACAAAATCAAGAAATGTACATCTAATTCTTTACACTTATTTTACACAGTCAAGTATAAGTTTCTTACAGGCATAAATCCTGAAAATAGAAAAGGAATAGTCAGCATAAATACAATGAAAAGAAAGTTGGGATCAGACTGGTATCACCATTTGGACCACGGTGGTAATTTACAGAGTAGAAAATGTACATTCATTTTAGATTTTCCAGAGTTCACTTGGTGTGGCTTATTTCCATACTGAAGACAGGTACTGAGATATTGGAGAAAGTAACCTGACCCCTGTGTAACTTCTGGTGTAGGATCATAGCTAC
This sequence comes from Hyaena hyaena, assembly GCF_003009895.1. Lineage (NCBI taxonomy): Eukaryota > Metazoa > Chordata > Mammalia > Carnivora > Hyaenidae > Hyaena > Hyaena hyaena. Next base: position 1,514,048 of record NW_024080676.1, on the reverse strand, counting down.
CCTAGCGCAAGCAGCATCTCAAATGGTTTGCCCCACTTCGTTCATGCCCTTTTAACTTGAGCCAAACCAAACCCAATAAATCCTAGAATGGGATCAGCTACAAACAATATAGTTAAAAATATTAACCCTGCTAAACAGCAACACTCATCTCTAGAAAATCCAAACACCTTTTCTTCATATTCAGAACCATTAAATTAAAGCACCCAAGGAGAACAAATAATTCACATTCTTACAGAAATCAAGTTTGATTTCAGGGACCTTTAAAGATTTGTATATCCCCCACCCTCACCTTAGAAATCTACAGAACTGGAAAATTTAGTATACTTATATTGAGATGAAAATAAAAGTTAACAGTCACAACATGACAGTGAAATAAATACTCCCATATCAGACATGATTGCATTCTGAAACTGGATACTGATGAAAAAGAACCCAGAAAAATCAAGTCTGAATAGAAAAAATACTTATATGTAGAGGCATATAAGGTTTTTCTAATGTATTTACAATCAATTGCATACACAATTTTTGACCTGATTTATGTTTTACCTTTTTTCCCTAAAAGTGAAAAAAATTGTCACCTTCTCCATATATAAAATAGTATCCAATTATTTAAAAATCCATAGAAATGATATATTTATTGTTTCTTGTTTAATCTCTCATCAGTGTCTTTTTTCTACTGCATTTTTTAATTCTGCAAATTACTGTTATCATGACCCGTGGCTGTTAGAGATCAATGTAGAATCACAGATTTGATGTCACTGAGTGCAATCGAAGTCTATGTGTGCTGGGACATACCATTCACCAAACTTCTCAGCTGTTTCACGACTGTCTCTATCAACTTCTGTTTGTCTCGATCATTCTTCCTGAACTGAGCAAATATATTGTTCTTTTTGCTAGTATCCTTCATCCTAGGAATATATGTGAATGGAGAAGCTTGGTAAAAAGAAATTAAAAGCTATGTTGTCGTAAGTAAACTATGTTGGCATGAATTATCTCACACCAACCCTATGCTTGAAAAATATACTTCAAAGAAAATAGGTACTAATAAAAATACAGAGATAGCAACTACACAAAACATTAGCAACTTTATTTTACATTCTATACTAAGTAGTGTTTTTGCATTAGTATGTAAATCTAAAGTATGTCACTTTTTCTAATATACTATTTTCTAATATCATTCCACAAAGTATGCTAAAATACATACCCTCTATGGACTCTGCAAATCACATTCATAGCAACACAAGGTAAAAGAAAAATAACGTTAGAAAATTTAAATCAATATTTTTTGGGGGGGCCTCAGTAGTGTTTCATGGTGCAGTAAATTTACATTTATTTTAAACAGTTCTTTTTGTCCTCTCAAATCACATCACAGATATTTGAAATGTGGAAAAATAACAGACATTTCTAATTCAGAAATTAAAAATCTTAATAGTGACACCTAAAATGAAATATGATTAAGTGAAAAGAAAAATCTGCCACATGAGAGGGAAAAGTAACCCCTAAACTTCTGTTATTTTTAATTGGACAAGATGCACCGGTAAATGTCCTGTTACTTCAGCTTTTACTATTTTATTTTTTCAGATCACATACATCTCTATCTGCACAAAAAATCCAAGTCCATCATGGTAGGATTTTGACAGCAAACATGCCTATTCTTAGCCACATTTTACAAAACACCTTCTTTCCTGTGTTAGAGCATTAAAAAAAAATAGTTCCAATTTTCACTTATCTCCAGTAAACATATTCCTAAGGCCAATTAAGCCTCCTATTGAGGATGCAATAGGAAAATTTTTGTTCGCATGAACATAAACAGCAATCTCTTATAAAACTACACCAACACTGCACCAAGAAAGAAAGACGCTTATGTTTTGGTCATTAAAATGGACTGAGCTTTTAAGCTCCATTTAGACGTTTCTCTTTTGTTGAAAATCTCTAGTTCTTCAGTCATCACTAAATCACAAAATGCTAAAATGTTATGCAAAAACGTTTTCAGAATATACTCACTTCTCCAAAAGCGTAAGAGCTGTGTTTGGATTCACCCGAAGGTACTTAGAAGCAGGCTGTCCATAATCAGCTAGATAAGTAGACCAATCCCAAACCATAAACAGGTCAAGGAGCTGAGGAAGATAGGGCAAAAATGTTAAACCAACTTTGAGTATTTGCCCATAGCTAATACATGAAGTATATGTCATTCCTGATCCTTGATCTTTTTTTTTTTTAAATGTTTTATTTATTTCTAGGAAAGAGAGAGAGACAGCGTGAGCAGGGGAGGGTCAGAGAGAGAGGGAGTCACAGACTGAAACAGGCTCCAGGCTCTGAGCTGGCAGTCAGCACAGAGCCCGACGCGGGGCTCGAACCCACGAACCGCGAGATCATGACCCAAGCGAAAGTCGGACGCTTAACCGACTAAGCCACCCAGGCGCCCCATCTTGATCCTTGATCTTAATGTGCCCTGCTTCTTAGAAGGAAAATAAGGAATTCATTTTTTTAAACTTTATCATTAACTATATTTTACAACCAAAATAGCATACGCTATCTTTTTACATTTGAAATTACTGTAATTGCCAGGGGATGATTTTCTAATACAATACACAATTGCATTTTCAAACAAGTGTACAATAATGAAAACACTGTTCACAGAATTATATTAACACTTGTTCTGATGTATAGAGATTTACTCTTTACACATTATTCAGTTCATACTCGTTTAATAAGGGTTGGTGCTACTACCTGTTTGAAGAATTTCAAAGAACTTAAATTGAACCTTTTTTTCTTAGAGGTTAAGTATGTTTACCTTTCAAAGAAGCCGTTTGTACCTAGACTTTTCCCAAAGTAATTTAAACCAAAAGCTCAGATAATCTCAATTAAGTGCATTAAACAACCTCTGCTGAATTCTCCTTGGTGACAGATCCTCAGTAGTATTATGAAATGTGGGCTTCAGGACTCAGCCTGTTAACTCTAAGCAATCATTTTGTATAAACAAACAACAACAAAAAGAAGCCCTCTTGTATTCCGCAGTGTTTTAAAATTGACTATTTGCTTTATAATCTCCAGTTAGAATTGTTGTCAAATATGGAAGTAATCTTTTAAAAGCAATGCCATGCCTAAACCAAAGCACCAAACTCCTTATCCAACTTTAAAACCCTAATCTCCCTTAAGCCATTTAAAACCAACTTCCTATCCCCATTTGAATTGTTTCAGAAAGCTAAATACTTTACTTACTACCTTCCTTCAGTTTTTACATTATTCTTTCTTCTTGTTTTTTAACTCGCTTTATAAGTAAGGGGTGTACTGGTTTTGCTTCCAGTTGAAGGAAGCATTTGTATTTACTCATAGGATAGATATGTGAGCCAACCCATGGATGCTGAGAGGGATAAAACTTCTAGGGTGATTAAAACGTAAACAAAGGTTACAAGAAACTAGCTCCTCTACAGGAAGGTAATGGACTTGTTTGACTCTTTTCTTATCTAACATAGAGACTTCCCTGCAAAAGGGTGATAATTCTGTAATGAAAATATTAACTACTATGTTAAAATTGAAGCTACTCTTATTTTCCTTTGGACAATATTCTAGGCTACATCCAGAGTTAAAACATTGGTACAGGATCTACACTGAAACAATGTTAAAAGAATATACTGTTTAAAAAAGAGAAGTTAAAGTTAAATTTATTTAAATTTTGGTGTAATTTTTGACTGTTGCTTGGCAACAAGTACAGTTTTCCCTCCTTTAGGGAAAGGAGGGGAAAGTTACTTTCACACACACCCATGGTGAAAATGAAAACTGGTATACCATCTCTGGAATGTGATTAAGAACTTTATAAAAATGGTTGTTCCTTTTGATTCAGTAATCCTACTTCTAGTAATCGAACCTCAGGAAACGATAATAAAGGCAGAGAACAATGATACTAATCTCAAAACTGTTATTTGTGTTATCAAAAAACTGAAGGCGGGAAAAACAACTGAAAACAGCCCAAATCTCAATATTAAGAGAATGGTTAAGTAGTGAGGTGTATCTATCTGTAAGATGAATATCATGTAGTCACTAAAATTGATGTTTACACAAAATTTTAAGTATGTTAAGATGCTTATGTTAAACATTCCTACTTAAATTACACAAAAACCCATCAAAAGAGACTGGAAGAAAATTTGCCAGAATGTTAAGAATGGTTTGTGTGGTGGGATTATGGACAACTGTTGTCTTCTTTAATTTCATAACATTCCACTATGGATATGTATTAACTCAAGAGTTAGAAATAAGGTTTACCTATTTATATATTAAAATAAACTTCAATAATAAATACTCCTCACACAGTTGTTAACAAAAGCCTCATTTTGAAGGATACTTCTTTTAGGTAAAAGTATGTTTGCACAAGTGTGTGTGGGCATGCGCACAGTCAGCAGAAAGTAACCACTTAATATACTGGCTGTAATCTCCCTTTCTTTCCAAAAGGCATTAGCAACATGACCTTTGGGATTTGGAAGAGGAAGAGGCCTTAAAATAAGTCTCATTTTCTCTTGAGCTGATCTATCCCCAGGTGGGAAAGGAGGAGTCCACTTAATGAATTTAAAACCTACACCGACTCCAGCTGTGAATACAGAATTGATTCTTTTACAAAACAGCACAAAAACAGATAAATATTATACTTACAATTTTCACAAATTTCACAAATGCTTAAAATTTCACAATTTTCAGATACCTATATGCAAATCTCTTATCACTAGAAATAACAAGAACCCTAAAATTTAACCTGCCTGCCTCCATGCAGACAAGTCTAATCTACATACTTTCAAATTCATATTAATACTTTATAGAAATACACACTGTGCATTGTTAACTTGTAGATATCTATGGAAATCTACATAAGTCTGCACATTCATGGTTAAGTAATGTATTATCAATGTGGATAAAAGGCCAAGGATCTAGATAAGATTCATTTATTTATTCAATAAATATAGACTGCCCCACCTTTTTTTTTTTTTTAATGTTTATTTATTTTTGAGAGAGAGAAAGGAACAGAGTGCAAGCAGGGAAGGGAGACACAGAATCTGAAGCATGCTTCAGGCTCTGAGCTATCAGCACAGATGTAGCACTCAGACCATGAAATCATGAGCTGAGCTGAAGTCTGACAGTTAACCAACTGAGCCACCCAGGTGCCCCTAAAATGTTTATTTAAAGTCCAGTTAGTTAACATACAGGGAGCTACAGTCTATTAATATTAAGATAGAAGCTACTGATTTCTTAGGAGCTGGTGATTGCTTGTTCCTTATTCTCAGCCCACGAATCCAGTGGTTATAGATAGGCTTGGGCACCATTCTGTATCTGTGCCCCCAAAGGATGCATGGACACGGGTGCAAGGAAATACAGGGCCAGGAAGCATACTGATCCCATATTCTGATTTCTCATTTCCATGTGTGTAAGGATTTTTCAAATGGAGAATACTGTAAGTAAAGAGAAACTTCATAAAGCTAGGCAGTGTAGCTTCATAAAGCTACACTCGTGTGTCCAAACGAGTGTAACCACTCAAGAGATATTCAAGAGGTAACTTACTAATTGATGATGTCAGACTATTGCAAGTTTACCTGGGAGCTTTTTCCTTAGGCTTCTCAAAGCATAAAATTTGAGCACCCTACAGACTTCTTTAAGCTGATGCTCACAGCTTCCTGAAAAAGGTCAATGTTGGTTTGCGGACAAACTAGGACAAATGAATGCAGGCAACTGACTTCCCTTCAGAGCTCTCAGTCTTTCCCTGGGGCATTGGTAAAGAAAATAGTTTCCCTCAAAGTAAAGAATTGGGTCTAATGTTAGTAGAGTTAAATCATTTTCCTAGAGAAAGAAGCACTAATATTTCTGAATGGTCTATCAGTGTCCCTCATCCATAACTATTATAAAGTCTTGTCTCACTTTTTGAAATTGAAGTATAATTGACATACAATATCCTATTGGTTTCAGGTACATATTATAGTGATTTATTTTTACACATTACAAAATGATCCCCAAGGTAAGTCTAGTTACCATCTGTCACCATACAAAGTTATTACAATGTTACTGACTATATATCTTATGCTGTACATCACATTCCCATGATTTATTTATCTTACAACTGGAAGTTTGTACCTATTAATTCCTTTTATTTAGTTTGCCAACTCCCCAACCACTCCCCACTCTGGTAACCACCAATTTGTTTCCTGTATCTATGAGTCTATGTCTGTTTTCTTTGCTCATTTGTTTTGTTTTTTAGATTCTACAGTGAAATCATACAATATTTGTCTTTATCTGACTTATTTCATTCAGCATAATACCCTCTAGATCCATTCATGTTATCACAAATGGCAAGATTTCATTTCTTTTCATGGTTGAGCAATTTTCCATCATATATATATATATATTTGTGTGTGTATATATACATATATATGTGTGTGTATATATATACATATATATATGTGTGTGTATATATATATATTCCACAGCTTCTTTATCCATTTATCTATTGATGGATACTTAGGCTGCTTTCATATCTTGGTGACTATAAATTATGCCACAATGAACATACTGGTTGTATATATCTCTTCAAACTGGTGTTTTTGTTTCCTTGGATAAATACCCAGAAGTGAAATTGCTGGATTTTATGGCAGTTCTATTTTTAATTTTTTTGAGGAGCCTCCACACTGCTGTCCATGGTGGCTGCACCAATTTACATTCCTACCAACAGTGCACAAGTGTTCCCTTTTCTTCACATCCTTGCCAACACTTGTTATTCTTCTTTTTGAGAACAGCCATTCTCATAGGTGTGGAGTTACATCTCATTGTGGTTTTGATTTGCATTTCCTTGATAGTGATGTTGAGCACTTTTTCATGTGCCCATTGGCCATTGGTAGATCTTCTTTGGAAAAATGTCTATCCAAATCCTTTGCCCAATTTTTAACTGGATTGTTTAGGGTCTATCTATGTATAAAGGTGTGTAAGTTTTTTTTTTTTTAACATATTTTGGATATTAACCCTTTATCAAACGTATGATTTGTAAATATCTTCTTCCATTCACTAGGTTGCCTTTCCATTTTGTTGATAGTCTCCTTTGCTCCACAAAAGCTTTTTAGTTTGATGTAATCCCACTTTTTTACTTTTTAAAGTACAGATCTACTGAAGCAAAAGATGTAACACAAACCTAGGATATTGTCCTTGGGTCCTACCTAACCTTATGCCAGGCAATTATAGAAAAATCCCATTTTTATAGGCTGCTACCCATGCCTGCTTTGACGAAAAAGCATGTTGTCTGGTCTTTGGAATGGTTTAAAAATAACACAACTGGTCTGGAGCCAGAGTGTGTTGGGAAGGGATGAGGAGACTGGAGCGGTGCCAGATAAAAACCACTGATGCTCACCTTCGTTCTACAGTCATAGCCTTGGGGTCTACCTCTCACATTTGGTCAGGTTTCACAGGATGTACTATATCTTTAATATTAAAACCTAAATTATGGAAAACCTCAATTCTCTACCTTAAGCTTTGCTCCCTTCAGATGGCAGTACACAAATAATACATTTGTTATTAATTACACAAAATCTCTCTCAGCCTTGTAAATAAACAGTAAGACACAGCTTTGACAGGTGAATTTATTAATTAATATATATACCTGAAATTCAAAGATGTAGATCAAACATGAACAAAAACAAAAATCTTCCCTAGATTATTCAAAAGCAATTTTACAATTACTTATTAAAGGATAAAGTCAGGCATATTATAATGAAAATTGGTATTAAGTTCTATAAATGGGTTTGTTCCAATAGTCAAGTAAAGTAATTCTATCTTAAATCCTTTTGGGAAGTAAGCAAAGTATGGATCATACAAAAATGAATAGCAAAATAATATGCCTCAGTTCTATCTCACCACGATTTATAAGATTACCTAAAATTAGTATCCTAACTTCTTTTTTTCACCAAGGATTCAAAAATACCCTTCATAAGTAATCTGATAACATGAAGTGGATTTATGCCAGTATCTGTGAGTTGTAAGTTTCACTTCCTTAGCATTCCTTGTGTGTGTCCAGTAACAATAAGATTCAGCCTTAAGGAAAGAAATGGTTGCATGGGTGGTCTCATTTATATGCTCAAAATAGTTGAATCGCTTCAGAATCACTGAAGAATTCATGTGTGTGAATGCATGTGGCTTGCTGACAGTTTCTTATCCTAAGTTTCACTCCCAGTCTACACCTAAGAAACTTGGGGTCTTGGACCTGTTGAGACCACTTTGTGCAACTGACACAATGAATCCAGGCCAACTTAAAACCATTTTATGGGACTCTTGAAGTGACTTTCTGTCTTTGTAAAAGTGAACCCAGAGTGCCAGGTCATTTTTTCTTTGAATCTGGTTTAACTTTCTTTGTTTTGAGTCTTTCGGGTTTTGCTTTTGAAGCACCTAAGGGGCAGTGACCCAAGTCAGAAGATAAATAAAGTTAAGCCAACCTCAAGAGAAAAGCAATTGGGGATACCAGGTTTGCTTCTGTAAATGCGAACAGTGACCTGGGGGCTCAGGGTCAACCTTAGTCCCCCAAATTCTCTTTTCCAAACACCAATTCCACCTGGGACCTCAGGGTTGCTTTGCAGATTCCAAAAGTAAAGCAGGAGATCATTTTTCCTTTGCCTCCAAAACACAAAGCCATTGCAAGTGTTCCTAGAGGGCTTCAGAGATTTAAACAACAACAAAAATCCTAAACCATAATACAGCTTTAACAAAGAAATATGAGCAATTAGGCACTGGGGATTCACAAAAAATGGGTCTTACTAAATTAACCCAATGGGGGAAAATACAAGTCCTTTTTCCAAACAGATGTTGAAGTCAAATGATGAACTCAGTATGATTTTTAAAGCTCTTAGCTCTACCCCCTTTCCAGCAATCTGAAAACGCCACATCTGGAGAACTCCAAATGAAGCAGAGAAGACAAATTTAAGTAGCAGCCAGAAAGCACCTCAGCAAAACTGGAAAGAAGCAGTATTGTGCCTTCATCCACCTCATTTTGGCTTCAGGTGTAAACTGCCCTTATGCTGCCTCATGCTCTCTGGTACACCTGACCCCTAACCCACGCCTGCCCTCTTCAAATGTCCTGTGTGCCAAACCTGTTCTCAGCCAGCCTTTCCACATCCACCTACATACGACCAGGAGGAAGCTTTGGGCACAGCCCTCTGCAGAAACCTTGTAAAAGCACTGACCTCTTCAGGTTATTTCACTCAGATGAACTGCACACAGCAGAAGTAGAATGTTCTCAAAGTATTTTTGATGGTAAGCTATATAGTACTCAGAGATAAACTAATTTGATGGGTTCAGAATTTGGGAGAAGAGACCCCAAAAATGGAATTTACATAATCAGATTTGTACATATCCACATTTGCTTTATCTTTAATTTTTTGGTCACTATCATAATTAAATGGCATAAAATACATGCTATGCATATTTTAGGTGTTTAATTTCTTTATTAAAATTAATTTTACAATGTAATAAATGGTTAATAATCAAATAAAGCCTATCATAAAAAACAACAGTCCACTGCCCCACCCTTCCCATTCTCAGAAGCAATCAACGTTTAACTTCTGTTTTTAATTATGGTGATTATTTCAGTGTCTCTGTGCTTATTTTTCTAATTTTTAAAAAGTTTATTTATTTATCTTGAAAGAAAGAGAGAGAGAGCGTACAAGCTGGGGAGGGGCAAGGAGAGTGGGAGAGAGAGAATCTCAAGCAGGCTCTGCTCAGCATGGAGCCCGATGTAGGGCTCAATCTCATGACAGCGAGATCACAACCTAAGCTGCTATCAAGAGTAGGACACTTAAAGGACTGAGCCATCCAGGTACCCCTCTAATTTCTGATTTATCAGCTTGCAGCTATCAAATATCATGGTTTACCTTAATTATACAACCTTCCTGTTTTTGGTAGTTAACATAATTTTTCTCTATTTTTTGTTTTTATAATTTTATATAAATAATATATATGCATTTTTCTATTATATAAAATTATGTAATATATAATAAATATATTATTTATAAAATCATATATAATAAAATATAATTAAACTTCTTGCTATGTCACCTTAAAACACTTTATAAGACAGCTTTGAGATATATTTCACATGCAATTCATCCATTTAAAGGGTACAAATCAAGGGTTGGCTGGGTGGCTCAGTTGGTTAAGCACCTGACTTCAGCTCAGGTCATAATCTCACAGTTTGTGGATTTGAGCACCAGGCTGGGCTCTGTGCTGACAGCTCAGAGTCTGGAGCCTGCTTCAGATTCTGTGTCTCCCTCTCTCTGCCCCTCCCCTGCTTGCACTCTGTCTCTCTCTCTCTTAAAAATAAAAATAAACATTAAAAAAAATGAAGTGTAGAAATCAATGGTTTTTTAGCATACTCACAGAGCTGTGCGGCCATCTCAATCGATTTCAGAACATTTCTGTCACCCACGAGAACTCCCATACCATTAGCAATCACTCTCCTAACAGTGGTCAGATAACATGCGGTCTTTTGTAACAAGCTTCTGTCACTTAGCACAATGTTTTCAAGGTTCATCCATGTTGTAGCATGTGTCAGTACTTCATTCCTTTTTATTGTCAAACAATATTCTATTGTATGGTACCACCTTTGTTTATCCATTCATCAGTTAACAGACATTTGGGTTACTTCCATTTTTCAGCTATTATGAATGATACTGCTGTGAATGTTCATATACAAGTTTTTGTGTGGATATAGGTTTTTATTTTTCTTGGGTATATACCTGGGAGTAGAATTTGTTACATAAACTTTAAGAGGATCTTTTGACTCTCCATTTAGTAATATAAGAAATTAACATCTCGTATGGTTGAGTTTTAAAATAACTCTTTGGCAATTGGGGTTTAAATTATGTATATTACATATTTAAACCCAAATAACAATAGATATTTAACTAAAGTGTCCTTGAAGTTATTTATAAGTGCAGAAAGATGTCAATAAAATTATTATCAAGAATTTTCCTAGCCTCTATTTCTGAAAAGCAAAATCCCTATATCTTCCAAACCAGGAAAGAAAATTTCAGATATTTTCCTCAGGTACATTTATCTCAAATAGTTGAGTATGATTTTGATTTTTATAATACTTTTACATATATACTTGGCTTATTTTTCTTCATTCGTGAGAATACCTAGTTTGGCTTCCTGATATTGAAAGGTGGGTTACAATAGCAGTTACCTAGTTACCCAAACCAGAAATGTGCAGACAGTCTGCTTTGACTCCTCTCTTTTACAACTCCTGCATCTTACTTATTACCAAAATGTGCCAATTCAACCTCCTAAATATTTCTTGAATTCACTTGCTTCCTACTTTCCATCCCTACTACTACTACTATCCTAGTTCAGATATCATAATCTCTACCCTGGGGCCTTTGGTCTTGGCTATCCCTTCTGATACCACAGATCTATCTATCTCCACACTGCTGCCAGAGAGATCCAGCTAAAATACAAATGTGATCACACCATTTACTTGACTAAAACCATCAACGGCTTCACAAAATCTTCAAGCTGAAGTTCAAATTCTTTAATATGACATGCAAGGTGATCTTGCACCAATTCCAGGATGTTGAGTAGGAAGAATTTCCTCAGCCCTTCCAGGTCCTTCTAACTGGACTAAGAATCAAATTGACATGAGACAGATTAAGTGAAGAAATTAAAGAGCTAACCTATGGAGAATCTACATAGGCATGGAAATTCGAAAGACAATGAGCAAACATGAACCTTACATGAGCTACAGAGAGCTGAAGGGTCTGAGGATACAAAAGGAAGAAGGACCATTAGCAGGAAGGTGAAAGGAGATGTCTGGAAAACAAAGGTTGCCCTATTATGCAGAGAGGTATCTTAGGTGAAAGGGAATAATAGCTCTCTTCCTGGTACAAACTGGCAGTTGAGCAGGAGGGAGGTAAGGAGCTTTTCCTGTATCTGCTGGGTTTCAATTAATTTTAATGCAAAATAATGTTCATACCAAAGTGGCTCATCTTGCGTTAGCCTACTCTTGGCCCCTTAAGGTCAACCTTTTGGCTTCCTCTCCTGCCTTGTAATTTAAACTCCTATACCCCTAATAGTTCCCTTAAACACCATGATGACCCCTAAGACATTGCTCATTTTCTTCTGTGTGTGGAGTCTCCTTTCTCTACTTTGCCAGCCATATAACTCTTATTTCCATAACATTTAAATCTCTTAAGATTTAAATCTTGCCTCTCTCAAGAAGCCTGCCCAGACCATCTTGGTTGGGTGCCTTACATTAACAGTTTAAGTGCCTTACTTCCTCCTACTAGTGTACTTTGTAAGTGCCTAAAAACTGGCAGTTTATATTGCTTATACGTGTAACTTCACATTTGGCCCAGTACCTGGTATACAGTAGGTACCAAGCAAATGTATATTGAGATAAACTGCATAGGTTACCTTTGGACACAGACTTTTATAAGTCTACAGTGAACTCACATCTGATATACTAATAAGATGACTATGTTATTTACTTAAATGTGAACTATTAATAATCTCTGAAGTTTTAGTAATGTCATATAATTATTCTGAAAGCTAATCTATTTATTGACTGATTTAATTAGTCCTATAGAGGGGTGCCTGGATGGCTCAGTCAGTTAAGCATCCAACTTCAGCTCATGAGGTCATGATCTCACGGTTTGTGGGTTCGAGCCCCGCGTTGGGCTCTGTACTGGTGGCTAGCTCAGAGCCTAGAGGCTGCTTTGGATTCTGTGTCTCCCTCTCTCACCCTCCCCTGCTCACGCTGTCTCTCTCTCTCATAAATAAATAAAACATTAAAAAAAAATTTGTCCTAAAGAATGCACTAAAAATATTTCACAACCAAAGTTCTGCTCTTGAGATTACCTTTTGTAAACCAGTGATACCACCATTGAACGTGTTAAATAAACATTCCCAAGTCATATATTTGATTTTCTGTCCAGATTCATTATATCACCTGCCACACTTACATAATACGTAGTTTATGTAATGACTTCACCAATAAAGCTCTCACTTCCAATACTCAGAAAATCAAACCATGAAATTCATGTTAAGAGGTGTTCACTTGATTTTCAATTCTTTCTGTAAGTCATTTTGCTTCATTGAAGCTATGATGAAATAAGATCTGATTGTATAAATTGACTATGTAAGAATTAGAAGAACAAAGGAGGGCAATATGAATTAACCAATGAAAAAAGATTGCATGCCAAAGTGTCTATACTCCAGGATACAGTACTTGCTTACATGAAGGGAGCTAGATGGCTGGAGCTTCATTCTGTACTCTTTCAAAGCGCAATTGCAGGTAGGGGCCCCTGGGTGGTTCAGTCGTTGAGTTTTCAACTCAGGTCATGATCTCACCATCGTGATCTAATGCCCTATCAGTGCAGAGCCTGTTTGGGATTCTCTCTCTCCTGTCTCTCTGTCCCTCCCCCTGCTCCTGCATGCTCTCCTTCTCTCTCTCAAAATAACTAAATAAAACACATTTTTAAATAAACACAATAAAACATTTTTATAAAGTATAATTGTGAGAAGAAAAAGGGAGAGGGAATAACCACTTTATAAAAAAATTTGCGAATCTAAGTGGACATTCCTCTCCCCTCCTCCCCACAGTTGTGATTTAAAATAAGGCAAATATGGGGTGCCTGGGTGGCTCAGTCAGTTAAGTGTCAGATTCCTGGTTTAGGCTCAGGTCATGATCTCACAGTTTGTGGGATGCAGCCCCACATTTGATTCTGTACTGACAGCATGGAACTCCCTTGGGACTCTCTCTCTCTCTCTCTCTCTCTCTCCCTCCCTGCCTCTCCCCTGCTTGCTCTCTCTCTCAAAATACACATATACATACATGCATAAAAATAAAGAGTAAGACAAATGAAAACTTGGAGAATCTAACAGATGGATTAATTTAGTCTTCAATAATATTAGTCATAGCACCCCTGGGTGGCTTAGTCTTTAAGCATATAACTTCAGCTCAGGTCATGATCTCACGGTTCATGAGTTTGAGGCCTACTTCGTGTTAGCTTGGGCCCTGCTGTAGGTGAACATGGGCCCCATTTCAGGTGAGCTCTGCTTCTCTTTCTCTCTGCTGCTCAGTAGACTGCCCCTCATGGGATTCTCTCTCTCTGCCCCTCACTCAAGCTCTCTCTCTCTCTCAAAAAATTAGTCATATATATTTTACTCTAAAATTTTAAGAAGTCAAGTAATGTATATTATTTATAATTTTCCATTAGTTATAAATACTTTTAGCTTTTGAAAAAACAAAGCTCAACAAAAATTAAAACGAGATACTTCAGACCCTAGAGTCATGTTGTCATTCTATTCTTTAAAATGGCAAAAATAAATAAATAAACTTTAAAAAGGGGTGGCTGGGTGGCTCAGTGAGTTGAGCATCTGATTCTTGATGATTTTGGCTCAAGTCATGTTCTGATGGTTTGTGGAACTGAACTATGGAACCAGCTCTGTGCTGACAGCATGGAGTGTGCTTGGGATTCTTTCTCTCCCCCTCTCTCTCTGCCCCTCCTCCATGTGCATGCACACGCCTGCACATACGCTCTCTCTCAAAAATAAACTTAAAAAAAATCTATACAATACAATACAATACAGCACAACACAACACAACTCAGGCCATTTGAGATTAATAAAACAAACCAAGACCATTAAATCCCAAGCACTTCAGGAGGAAAAGGGGAATAGTTTCTACAGTAATATCTTAGCAGGCAGGGACAAAGTGGAGACCCAGTTCCAGTCACTACATAACTAGACTTCACTTTGGTGAAATGGGGAACTGAATTTCAGATGTGTATCTCATTTGTTCTGCCTTCTAGAGATAAGGTCCCAGTTTTATATCCTAAAATATAAATATAGATGCTTTGCCATTTGCCATGGATTCCCTTAAGAATGCAGAGTTAGCTAGATGACTATACTTAGCATGATGGGAATATAGAAAACAAGAATCTTTGTGGTCTCCACTTAAGATGAAGACTATTACACTATCCTGGTGAGTATCTGTGTTGAAGGGGGCTTGTATCCTCATTTGTCTCTCTCTTTCAAATCTTAACAATAAAGATTTTGTAATCTTTATTCAAATAATTTAAAAAAGTATTTATCTAGTTTACTTTTCTAGACTCTGAAAGGCATTTCTTTCATGGGAGACAATCTATTAACCCTTAATTATCCAGCTACTTCCAAACCTGATTGTATAGGTAATTACCTTTTGTCAGGTATAATAATTTGGTCAATAAACATGTCAGAACACTTGCTGCTTAGTTTCAACAGATAAATTGTTTTTCTACAGCCTCAAGGCATAATTAAATTAGAAAAAGAGCGCAGTTCTCAAACTGCACTGACCCTGGTTCACTAAGGCAGGAGTACACAGCATGTAGCTATGGCTTACTTTGGGGACTGATGCTTCTGGGTGCTTAGTAACAGATTTCTGGGATGGGGTAACAGTGACAATCCTGTGACATTCTGACTAATGCAGGTATCCAAATGAACCTCAAAATGGCCAACAGACAAACTTTTAAGATGAAGCTTAGTTACAAAGCATCTATTGGTAATGACCTACTGGCATCACAACTTCACTACAGGTTACAGAATTAAAATATGAAAAGAGAAACTAAATAAAACAGCAGGCGAAGGATGTATTTCCTTGGGAAGATGAATGCAGCCAGAGGAATTAAACAGATTGTGGTCTCAGTCCTATAATGCTTGCATGATGTGAGTCTGTATTGTTAGAGTGCAAACATAAATCCCTACCTGACCTCTAGATAACCTAAACAGGAAATTAGGGCATTTCTAAGCAAAATGGCCTGTGTCATATGGTTAAAATAATTATTCCCATTGACTCTTTGTATTAACATCGTACATTGGGCCATCAGAAAAAACTCAAGCCAAAGAGTCTCTTCTCTGTAACAGATAAAATAGTACCTGGCCCAGTGCCCTCAACACAGTTGATGGGGTAAAATCTGTTGATAATCAGGATGACAAAGAAGGGGAAAGAGGGATAACAAACAGGTAAGAAAGTTGGAAGCATTCTTTTTTTAAAAATTTTTTAAAAATGTTTTATTTATTTCTGAGAGAGAGAGAGAGACAGCATGAGCAGGGGAGGGTCAGAGAGAGAGGGAGACATAGAATCCCAAACAGGCTCCAGGCTCTGAGATAGCTGTCAGCACAGAGCCCAATGTGGGGCTCAAAACCATGAACCGTGAGATCATGACCTGACCTGAAGTCAGATGCTTAACCAACTGAGCAGGCACCCTGCATTCTTTAAATATTCACAGATTAATTGAAAATAAATTATTAAAATATATTTTTTATTAAAAACATTTTTTTTGAGGGGCGCCTGGGTGGCTTAGTCGGTTAAGTGTCCGACTTTCGCTTAGGTCATGATCTCGCGGTTCGTGGGTTCGAGCCCCGCGTCGGGCTCTGTGCTGACTGCCAGCTCAGAGCCTGGAGCCTATTTCTGAGTCTGTGTCTCCCTCTCTCTCTGACCCTCCCCTGCTCATGTTGTCTCTCTCTCACTCTCCTAGAAATAAATAAAAATATTAAAAAAAAAACATTTTTTTTGAGAGAGAAAGTGTGTGTATGTATACATGTATGTGAGAACAGAGGAGGGTCAGAGAGAGAGGAAGAGAGAATCTCACACAGGCTCCATGCTGTCAGCACAGAGCCCGACATAGGGCTAGAACTCACAAACCATGAGATCATGACCTGAACCAAAATCAAGAGTCAGATGCTCAACCAACTGAGCCACCTAGGGGCCCCAATAAAATTTATTTTAAGTTATCTCTACACTGGACATGGGGTTCAAACTCAAGACTTCAAGATCAAGAGTCACATGCTCTGTTTACTGAGCCAACCAGGTGTCCCATAAAAGGAATTTCATTCTTAGTAAGCATCTGTGGTATTGAGTATTCAATGATTTTAAGAAAATATTCAACAAACACTAAAACTTAAAATTTGTCAGCGTTTTTTTCCCAGAATAATTTTTAAATATCTGCTATTTGGTTATGGTGCTTCAGAATGTTAGAAACCAGCACAATTTGGTTAGGAAAATCAAGCCCCTCCATTGTCTCAACTAATCAATATTCTATGGATATTATTTGCTTATCTGATTATATTTCACTTGGATAAAAAATGTTGTTTCTTATGACACCAATAATGTATTTATTCTATGCTTTATTAAATTCCCTCCCAACTAAGTTTAAAAAAAAAAATCAAGGTACTTTCATTTTGAATTAATCATTTAAGAGAGTTGTAAACTCTGGGTCTCAATTTCCTATTCTGTAAAACAAGAAGTAATATTTGCAAGTGACAAGCACTCTATCTGACACTAGCAATGAAAAGATGATGATGACCCTGTCTTTGTTTCAAGGAGTTCTTTAGTGTAATGAAAGAGAGAGTCACATAAGCATAATCATAAATGAGGGTGCAAATTACACTGAATAGAGTTATGTACAGTTATGATTGTGGCATCCAATCTTGTCTGGGGGTCAGAGGTAAACCCAAGAAGGCATCTGAGGTAGTACCCAAAATGAGACTCAATAAGGAGTTAATCAAAGGAAAGGCAGCAGTATTTCAAGCAGATGGGACAGCAGGAGAAAAGGCACAACAATGAGAAACAGTTGTGCTTATGGGGACTGTCACGTACTTTAACGCGGCTTAAACTTATCAGTAAGGGAGTAGTACAAAACAGGCTAGAGAAGTGGACAGGAGCTAGATCACAAAAGGACATATATGGCTTGTTCAGGAACTTTGGGAAACTTTTTTTTTTTTTTTTTTTTTTTAATTT
>NW_024080676.1:1185804-1496226 GCF_003009895.1 Hyaena hyaena | reverse complement strand
ATTTATCTCTAGGAGAGAGAGAGAGAGACAGCGTGAGCAGGGGAGGGTCAGAGACAGAGGGAGTCACAGACCGAAACAGGCTCCAGGCTCCGAGCCGGCAGTCAGCACAGAGCCCGACGCGGGGCCCGAACCCACGAACCGCGAGATCACGACCCAAGCGAAAGTCGGACGCCTAACCGACTAAGCCACCCAGGCGCCCCAACTTTGGGAAACTTTTAAACAAGAAAGCTCACATGGCCAGACTCATCACTTAGATATGTAAATACAGCAGCTCTGTTGAAGAATGGATTTGAGGAGAAAAAACTAAAGACAGGAAAAATAATTACAAAACTGTTGTGATAACCTTGAAATACACTGGGATAAATAAGTAGGTAGCTGGGATAGAGAGAAGAGGATGGAAAGGTAATAGGGCAGGTAGTTAGGATAGAAAGAGGAGAATGGGTTTGAGAGGAAAAATCCCTAGGACATGGTGATTAAATGAGGGGCATGGCAGAGTGGTGCCGTCGACCAAAACAGATAACATGAAAAAAATCTGATTAGAGGATGAGGGAAAATGATGTGTTGACAGCTTTGGTCACATAGGATGTAGGACACACATCCCAGTGGAAATGTCTATCAATCAGCTGCATATATATCTAAGGGATACAACATTTGTGCCAGAGATATGATGCAGAGTGGATGAGTTCACCCAGGTAGGGAATATACAGAACAGAGTTCTAAGTGGACAGATACCTCAGGGACACCAACATTTAGGAGGCAGAGACATAAAAAGAACGTTAAGAGAGTACAGTCTTTGAAGAAGAGATAACTTTTTTTAAGTTTATTTATTTATTTTGAGAGAGAGAGAGAGAGAGTAGGAGGGGCAGAGAGAGAGAGAGAGAGAGAGAGAATCCCAAGTAGGTTCCGTGCTGCCAGTGCAGAGCCAGATACAGGGCTCCATCCCACAAACCATGAGATCATTGTTTGAGCCCAACACTTAATGGACTGAGCCATCCGGATGCCTGAATGAGAGAGAATTTTAAAGAGGAAATGATCAGCATTATCAGTGGTAGCAGAAGGAACCAATAAGGGCTGAAAAGGTCTACTGGCCTTCCCAGATGACCTAAGTGAATGCTGTTTCAACACTGTGGCAAAGCAGACAGTAGAGAGGACGAATGAATGAGATAGGAAATAAGGAAATAATCAATTACAAATAATTATTTTAAGGAAACAGAATACAAAGGAGAAAAAAAGAGATTAGAAATAGAATGAGACTGAGAAGATATCCCCCACCCACCCTCTCTCTCAGGTAGGAAAACTTTGAGCATGTTTTTAAGCCAAGGTAGTTAGGAAAAGGATAAAGCAGAGGAAAGCAGATTAATAATGAAACAAGTCCCATAGAAAGATGGGGTCAAGGGCATAGGAAGATGAGAGAATCCTGAATAAAATAGCTACCTATTATAGGAGTCTGAAGGGAGGAAAATGATGAATGTGAATATAGATAAACCGATTGCAAAAGCAACAGTGAGCGATTGATGGTGACAGAGATAAACGAAGGAAGCTCAAAGGCACTGGGACTTTTCACTCAAAAGTGGAAGAACAATGGTCTACAGGTGGAAATGGGGCTAAGAGAGCAGGCTCTCTCAATTCACACTGTGCAGCCTATAAAAGAGTGCTTAGCTACCACTAGAGAGGGCTTGGTTTAGAAGAGCCTCACAATTCTAAGACCGGAGGGGAAGAAAACATTCTGCTAAAGCATGGAAGCTGTAGGGCTGTTTCCGTTGGAATGTCTTCAGATGGCACGTCCTAAGAGGGCTAGAAGAAGTGAAAAGATACAGAGTTAAACCAGTGAGGGAAGGAGACAGGAAATAGGCAGAGGCCGGAAGGAGTGGAATAAGAAAGAGGAAAGACTAGGGAGAAAGTACTTAACTTCACTGCATAATCAACCATTTTAATCTTCTAAAATGAGGGATGCACGTTTGGAGAAGTGCCAGAAATGACAATGTCTGGCACCAGGTCTCAGGAAAAAGTGGTGAAGGCTCCCATAAGGTTTTTCGAAAGGGCAAAGAAGCCTCTATTTGAATGTAGCCTTTCTCAGGACATCAGGAACAGCAGCAAGGGCCCTGCACTGGTTAAGGGGAGAGCCTGTAGGAGGTTAGATTTTCTTACGTGCCTTCCAATTCTCAAACCTTAGGGTTTCATGACCATGAAAACCACTGAATCACAGACTGAAGGTAATTGACAGATGATCTGACATTTAAGAAAACATAAGAGTCAAAGAAAGAGAGAACTATAAATTGTAAAACACTCTAGGGACTAAACTGTCACTTGCTATTAAGTACTCAGTATTGTAATATACTCCTAAGAAGGAAGTTCAAGAAGAATACTTATAAAATATGAATTCTCAAATCAAATAATCCCTTCAGCAATTTCATCCTTTCGATATATATTTATAAAACTTTTCATCATGCTATATATCCACTTGGCTCTTAAGAGGTCACTATTGACCCCCCCCCGAAAAAAACCCACTAAATTTCTTTTAATATATGGTTTATGGGTATAGGAGGTGGAATGCACGCCTTTGGAGTGCTACCTGAATATCGGCAGTGTTGAGTTCTCTCAGCCATCTAAATAGGAGGATGGGTGGCTCTGTGGGCCCCTAAAATTTCACTCCTACAGCCCGGGTATGTACATATACCTAGTTTTCACTTTCCAATCAAGTTATGAGTTCTTCAAGGGCAAAGGTAATAGCTCTTCCTTCTCCCTAAGGGTACTCAATACAAGCTTGTGAACTGAACTAAATTATATTTCATAAACACTTTGAGAAGCAGAAGTTTAATGACTATGTCTTTTCTGAAACAAAAGGAAAAGCAGAGAGATCAATACACACAAAAAAAGCTTTAAATTTAAACTGCTGGAAAAGCTCTGTATAAGTAATGTTTGATAAAAAAAACTTTTATTAAAAATATTGTTTGATAGGGTGTCTGGGTGGCTCAGTCAGTTAGGTGTCTGACTCTTGATTTCAGCTCAGGTCATGATCTCTCGGTTTGTGAGACTGAGCCTCACACTGGGTTCTGTGCTGTCAACATGGAGCTTTGTTTGGGATCCTCTCTCTCCCTCACTCTCTGCCCCTCCCCCACTCACCCACACTCTCTCTGTCAAAATAAATAAACTTAAAAAAATATTGTTTGAGTCTGGGACTTTTTCACACACAGATTACCTACAACGGGGCCTGAGAGATGGACACAGTTTCTATACAAAGTTCAGTAATCACCTACTATTAATTTTTCTTTATCTCCATTTCAGACCATTAGTTGTATTTGTGTACAACTTTTTACTTGAACATCTCATTCCAGTGAAGTACAGGCTTTTCTATACTTTATAAAAGAGAAACTGAGCTTCAGAGAGATTAAGTGTCTTGTTCAAATTTATATGTAAAGCAGGATTAGGATCTAATTTCCTCAATTTATAAGTTAAGTGCTTAAAACAACCAGATTAGGATGGCTTAATTTATACAAGATTTTCTTTTATTTGTATGTATAACCAATCTGCTTTCAAAAAGAATGCATGGTAAAGTTTTTTAGAACACTGTTGTAAGATTCACACTGGATCTGCACATAGGAAAAGCCAGTCTAGAGAATTTTGTTTTACACAGCAGAAAGATCGAGAAAGTGAATATGGTAGTTCTGGTTTTAATACTCACTAGTATGTTAAACAGTGCATTACTGCTGGGGTTTTTTTTTTTGACAAAGCATTTAAATATTTAAACTTCTCATTAACTATTCTTCCAACTTGAAGAAATCTACAATAGAAAAAAATTTTTTCCATTCAATAAAATAAAATGATTAGGGAAAAATAAATTTCTTTTTAAAGTTTATTTGTTTTGAGAGAGAGAATGAGAAGGGGAGGGGCAGAGAGAGAATGAGAGGGAGGATCCCAAGCAAGCTCTGTGCTGCCAGCACTGAGCCTGATGACTTCTCAATCTCATAAACTCATGACCCGAGCTGAAATAAAAAGTCATACCCTTAACCGACTGAGCCACCTAGGCACTTGTAAGGAAAGATATTTCTCATAAATGAATAATATGGAGTTTGGCAAAAATGTGAATTAATGCTGAGAGAAGAAAAATGTTCCTTGTTGCATACTGCCAATACGGAGTTTATATCTAATAATTAGCTTAATAGATGCATAAGATTTATAACAGACCAGCTATCACTGTCCTTTACTGCTGAGAGACAATTCTAAAATTTTTAACCTATCCCTTTCAGTGAAAAAAATACCAAGAATATTGATGATTAAATTTGGGATCGCCTGTCTTTACATTATACACAAACTTCTAATTCCCCATCTATAGAGACAAAGATTTACTCCTTGTGTAACATACTGAAAATCTACCTCAAAATTAATCACAATATGTAATATTTATGTTATAAATAAGAAATATTCCATATTTTCCCAAATACTTATATGAATAATTTTTTCTTATAAATCTGATACTTTTCTTTATAATCATATTGCTAACTTAAGCACTTCTCGTAAAAATAATTCTGAATGGTAGGGCACCTGGGGGGCACAGTTGATTAAGTGTCTGACTCTTGATATTGGCTCAGGTCACGATCTCTCAGTTTGTGAGACTGAGCCCCGCATCGGGCTCTGCACTGCCAGCACAGACCGAGCCTGTTTGGGATTCTCGCTCTCTCTTTCTGCCCCTCCCCCACACACATGTGTATATGTGCTCACTCTCTCTCAGAATGAATAAATTTTAAAAAATGTCATCACCGGGGAAGCTGGGTAAGGTGTACATGAGACCTCATGGAACTATATTTGTAATTCTCTGTGAGAAAACTGGTGAGCACTGTATTATTTTTATAAATATTATAGTGTTCTTCTGCTTATTTGTTTTTCTGGTTTTCAAAAAATTATTTTAGAGGGTAATTTTCCAAACTACTAAACAGCTCCAACCTTTACTCTCAAAGTAACCACAACAATCTATCCGTTCAAAATTTATATCAATAACTGAAGTCATGAGCATAAATCACATGTGTAGTTAAGCAATAAACTGTTAACCTCCAGAATTATGACACTGGAACAAAAAGGGACAAAAAGGCAAAAGTCATTTAGGTTCAGACTAATCCTTCATAATCTTAGCTCTTGCAAAGGGCAGCATACTTTTCTAATATCTGGACCTTAAGGTAAATTTTGTGAGATGTCTGGTCTTGTTGTATTCAAGAGTAAACCCAAAGACATCTTCCTTTAATTCTTTGGCACTTCAAATGAATTTAGGATTGTCTAAGGAAAAAAGTGCTTGCTGGAGGAGCTGTGTGAACAGGCTTGTTGTCCTGCTACTTTATCTAGTCAAGCATTCGGATACTACAACTTTGGCAAATCCCATTAATACTTTAAGAAGTCAAAGACTTTAAAACTTCTGAAGAAAGTTCCTGTGAAGTAGTCACGGGGGCAAGTTTAAGCAAGCAGAGTGTGTATACAATATAGTAACAAATATAATGCAAACAAAAGAAGATTTGTTTAATTATAGTGGAAATAATTGTTATTTAAAAGTGCCTCCTTCCTCATCATAAAAGAACAAACTGGACTAGTGGCAAAAGAATTGTATGTTATGATGCCTTAAGATTAGAAACAGAAGACAGAAATTTCAAAGTAAAGTCTTGGCAGACGCCCAGTCTCCACAATAAGAATTATGGCCAAACAATTCTTTCATAACTTCCAAGTCTTGTTCGTGTCCCTTTAGGTAGACTCCAGAGTTGTTCATTTTAAATCAAACACAAGCATATATATTTATCAGGCTTTGTCTATCTTTCTTTGGTAAAGTATATCTGAACTTCTTTCCTAAACTTTATAACCATTTGGGGGTATGGCAGAGAGGGGTTATTAGACTGTATGTATAAAAGGGTGGAAGTAAGTAAGTGAGGGAATAATGAGAACAGGGAGGGGGGTGCCCAGGGTACTTCTCTATTAAACAATACTGTTACAAGGAACTACGTTTCTCATGGTTCACCATGACGCACATCTGGTACACCAGCCTCACCATCACCCTGATGTAAGTGTGGGAAGTACAGAGATGGTAACTGCCACCTCACTCAATTAATGACATCTGTGCAACACAAGCTTCACATAATTCACTAATTTTAGCCATGAAGATTAAGCATGCCATGAAAAACATCTCTCAGAAGTAAACTGTACAGTATTTTTCCCCACAGACTTCATTGAACCATTAAGATATACAGTTGAAACAGTCCAGGAAACAGTTTCCTAAGGTCATACGATAGTTATTAAGAGAAATAGGACTCCATCCTATTTCTTGATTTCCTACAAAAGAGTGTCCTCATCAACACACCATCTGTATACTTCAGCAGCTTTCTTTTTACACTCCTTGAATTCTATCCTTTAGCCAAGATACATTTCTGAACCTACTAGTCTTCAACTTTATCTTCATTGATACCAACTAACTCATCTCTCAAATTGTCTAGTCCTTATTTTACTATCTACTGTTCAATCCTGTTTCCTCAGAGGTTGGCTACAGGAGGCACTTAATAAACATGTGTTGAATAAATGAATGAGAAAATGAAAAAATAATGAAAATCCATATATATATAACACTTTTTAGAGCAAACAGTTTTAGCATTTCATTAACAAATGTTTAATTTATTTACATACTGTCTTCTTCCAAAGGGGCTTTAAGAGGCAACTTATAAAAATACTTGCAAGATAAACACATCTTCATAACTGAGAAAACTGGGGCACCAGGGTGGCTTAGTCGGTTAAGCATCTGAC
Organism: Hyaena hyaena; assembly: GCF_003009895.1. NCBI lineage: Eukaryota > Metazoa > Chordata > Mammalia > Carnivora > Hyaenidae > Hyaena > Hyaena hyaena. The sequence goes on along the minus strand of NW_024080676.1, from coordinate 1,489,455 downwards.
TTTGGCTCAGGTCATGATCTCATGGTCTGTGGGTTTGAGCCCCACATCGGGCTCTGTGCTGACAGCTCAGAGCCTGGAGCCTGCTTCAGATTCTGTGTCTCCCTCTCTCTCTGCCCTTCCCCAGCTCATGCTCTGTCTCTCTGTCTCAAAAATAAATAAATGTTAAAAAAATAATTGAGAAGGGGCGCCTGGGTGGCTTAGTTGGTTAAGCGTCAGACTTTCGCTTAGGTCATGATCTCGCGGTTCATGGGTTCGAGCCCTGCGTCGGGCTCTGTGCTGACTGCCTGCTTGGAGCCTGGAGCCTGTTTCAGTCTGTGACTCTCTCTCTCTCTCTGACCCTCCCCTGCTCACGCTGTCTCTCTCTCTCTCCTAAAAATAAATTAAAAAAACATTAAAAAAAATAATTGAGAAAACTCAGGGGCAAAAGAAAGTGAAGGCAGAATAGAAGGTGTTGGTACACAAAATGTATATGTGACACTATCTTATACAACTGAGTTTTCTAGCTATAAAGCAGTGAAGCTATTTCTAGTAATAAAGAAATTTTATTTATTTTAATGTTTATTTATTTTTGAGAAAGACAGAGCATGAGCACGGGAGGGGCAGAGAGAGGGAGACACAGATCCCGAAGCAGACTCCAGACTCTGAGCTGTCAGCACAGAGCCTGATGCAGGGCTCAAACCCATAAACCGTGAGATCATGACCTGAGCCAAAGTCAGACGTTCAATCGACTGAGCCACCCAGGTGCCCCAAGAAAATATATTTAGGTAACTCACAGTATTTAGTTTACTAGAATACTAATTACTCAGGATAAATTCAACTATTTCCAATAATTAAGACAGCAACTTCTGAGTCCACACGAAGAGGTGCTGTGAAATATAGTGAACCACATCATCAGTAATTAACAGTAATCTATTATCTGTACCCTAGACTACCAAAATTATCATCTGTTCTTCTTGATTCTCATGTTGTCTATTTTCAATCTATTCTCCTCAGAGCAGCCAGAATAATCTTTTAAAAATGTAAATGAGAGTATGATACTAATCTGCTTAAAATCCTTGAATGGTTTCCCATCATACTTAACATCCCAAACCTAACAAGGCTCTCAAGGCCCTATATGACCTGGCTCTGATAATCTGCCCAACTGCATATGCACTTCTTCTCCATTCTACTTTTTAGCCATATTATTATCCTTTCTCTCTCTAGACAGCACTTTAGGACTTGGCATTTGCTCTTTCTTCCTTCTGCAAGGAAAGCTATTTCCTCCTACCTCTCAACTGCTTTTCTCACAGGATCTGAATCTATTTAAAATTCTATCAGAAACTATTTAAAAATCATCATTGTTTGTTGTGGGTCTTCCTCCAACAAAATGAGATTGTGAGAGTCCGGATCTTGCCTATCTTGTTCACCCTTGTATCCCCAGCATTTACAGTGCCCAGAGCAGACGCTCAAATACTTGTTCAGTGAATGAAGAAATATCTGAAAATAGAACAGCTCTTGGTGTTTTCGGCTTCCCTAGAGCAGTGGTGGCTGAAAAACTGTTAAGTTTTATATAATGCTTTCGACAATGGGCTGAAAACACTGGACCCTCTTCCCAGAAAAATGCACATACAAACTTTTGCATGAACCTCCTAAAATCAATCCATGGTCCCCCCACGTTAGAATCCCCAATCCACAGGTATGTAAGGGCCTTTATGCAATGCAATCTACATTTCCCCAATTCCTGTCAATGAAGTTGAAGGCTGAGGGTAAAGAAAATCAATACAAAGCTGCAAATCACTCCTAAAAGATTTCTCTACAAAGTGGTAGAACATAAGAGAAGTCAAATGAAGAACAGCCATGGCTAATGGCTGCTTAGGCTCCTCAGGCAGTGTACTGTATTCAGAAGCCCATCTCTGCAATTCATCAGGAAAGAAAATGGCATATGTGTTGATGACATGTACAGTAAGAAAACAGATTTGTAAAGGGAGAAGTTTACAATTGCCTCTTTAAAAAGCAGCAGAGACTACACTGTTGTTCCAACTAAATGAGATCATACTGGATCAGGATATGAACAGAAAAAGTCAAGTTCCAGGAACTAATAAAGTAAAAAAAAAAAAAAACACCTAAATTGGGGCACCTGGTTGGCTCAGTTGGTAGAGCATGCAACTCCTGATCTTGGGGTGGTGAGTTTAAGCCCCACAATGGGTGTGGGGCCTACCTAAAAAAAGAAAACTCAATGAAAAAGAATTAATATTCAGAATGGTCCACAAACTCTTCTGAAGGAAGAGAAACTTCTGTGGGTACCTTTAATAAAAAGATGCATGTTAGGGTCACAGAATGACTTTTGAAAAATGTATTCTTTAAATTACGTCAAATCAAAGAAGCAACAGAGTTAAGTATATTTAGGAGCAAAACTCCTTTGCCTGCGAGGGAGGACTTGGTATCACGTAAAAAAGGTTGGCTGAACAAAGTTGCTTTTGTCCCCGACCCCTTCTCTCTTTGTAGCTGCGGGTGCTTACAGCTAAGTTAATGTGTAAAGTAAACCATCTGTGCAAAAAATTTCTATAAGTTCTAAAGGACTTAGGACTTTGTTCATTATATTTTTAGTACCACTAAATAGTAATACGTGTGTGTGTGTGTGTGTGTGTGTGTGGCAGTTTTGGTTTTAAGGTTCTTATTTTGGAAAGTATTAGATTTTCTGTCTTAAGGAAAGGTGCAATTAACCTGAAAAGTCACTTCAATTATATTTCCTTTTCAATACTAAGGGACGGACGCTCTTTACAGCAAACAGAAAATATAGAACTTACCTTGATCATTTTATCAAATAATCTCTCCTTCAAAATGTTCCCATCTCACATACAGTGTATTGAAGGAAAAAAAGTAGCAAAAATATCCTTTATTTTCTTGCAAGAATGCATACTGTGGCTGAGTAACAATAGCCTTGGTGATTCACTAAGGAATCTGACAACTGCTAGGATTTGAACTCCACATGAGCTGGTATTTTAATTTCCCACTTAAATCTTTTCATTCTTCACAAGCAATCTTGTGTTACTGTTTCATGCTTCTTAAAAACAAGTTATTCTGTATGACTGACTGACTGGTTTACTGCAGCTAAGCAGCGTTAATCCTCTGGTAATTATCACCCTTCATAAAATCCTCCAAATGTTTTTTTTTTAAAAAGGGAAGTACAGCGCATTATTCTTGAAAACGTATTTCTCATCATTTTTGTATTATTTGCATTTTAATATTTAAATTTCATCTATCTGCTGAAAGACTTATTTATTTGCTATCACAACTCTCTTAACGAAATAGTTCTAGGCATCTGTAAAGGAATGCAATGGTGGTCCACACAACTCAGTGTTAAACTGTGTGCTATACAACACTGCTTTGCAAGACAGTAAGAGATTTTCATTTGTGAAAAGTATTAGGTACTCAAACAAGTTTGGAGGCAAAAGGAGATACACTTTTACTCTAAGACTTCTCAAAGCCTTTAATGTGCTAATGAAATCGTGAATTCACAAGAAAGGGACAAAATATGTAGGATTTCCTAAATTTATTTGACCATTCATCTACTTTCTTCTTGACTCACTGTTCCAAAAAAAGTTTAATAAGTGCTTCTTTAATTCTGCTTTATATTCAGTCATTGTTGATCACTTAATTAAGGTATATATTACCTTTGTCTAAATTTCTATAACTCTCCTGTCCAAAGTATTTCTTTGTCCATAAAAGAATAAGCAATTGGTTTCAGAGAGATGACAACATTTCTTAGAAATAACCTATATTACTATTTGAGTATCCCTAATGATGACTGAGAAATCAAGAAATGTTTGTTATACTTTTATTTGACAAAGCACAGAAATGTGTCATGTATTTTTAGAAATATTCTCATCAAAAAACAATTGAAATAGAAAAATAAAATTTACTGCTTTTCAAGTATGTTTGTTTACATAGAATATTAATTTACATAGAATATCTCAATTCCAAAGAAAGGTGTTTCTGCACCCCCCCCCCGCCAATGCTTTTGAGTATGGCTAAAAAAATTTGCATTCACTTATTCCACATGTATTCATTGTTCATTATGTGCCAAGAATAGTGTTTAGGAAATGGATGTACAAAAGTGAAAGAAAAAGGCATGATTCTTGTCCTCGTGGACTTATAATTCAGTTTTTTCTTTTACATTGCTTGCATTGTTATGAAGACTTACTCTAGAATTGTTTTGTTTTAAAAAATACCTCTGATGTGGTAAGACTATAGTTAGGCTGGTATTAAAAAACCTCAAACCTACAACTAATTTGCTCATGAGGAATGGCATGAACCATGAAATATAAACATATAGTTAACTGGAAGGCAACAGAAACCATTTTACTTGTACATTGGAAGCACATATCATTTATATCTCACAGTCCTGTGTTTTACAATTACTTTACATTAAAATGCTAGGAGATCCAGTTCTTTTCAAAAATTGGTGCTGGGTCAATTGGATAGCCATATGGAACAAAATGAGTCTTGAGCCTCCACTCCATACCATGCTCAAAAATCAATTCCAGATGGACTATAAACCTAAATGTGAATGGTAAAACAATAAAACTTTTGGAAGAAAACACAGAAAAATACCTTTATAATTTCAAGGACAGGCAAGACTTCCTAAATGGAACATTAGTAAGAACTAGCCATAAAGGGGAAAATGGACTTCATTATAAGTATGAACTTCTTTTCATCAAAAGGCACCACTAAGAGTATACAGACAAGTCACAGGGCAGGAGAAGACATTTGCAATATATTTGACAGAGGACTCATATTCAGAATACACAAAGAACTTCTACAAATCAGTAAGAAGTAGACAATCCAAAAGAAAAAAAAAAAATCCCTGCACAGGTTATTTACCAAAGGGGATATTCAAATGAACAGTGATAGGGGCGCCTAGGTGACTCTTGATTTCTGCGTAGGTCATGATCTCATGGTTTGTGATTTCAAGCCCTGCATGGAGCTCTCCACTGATGGCATGGAGCCTGCTTGTAAATCTGTCTCCCTCTCACTCTGTCCCTCCCCTACCTGCTCTCTCAAAATAAATAAAAATAAACTTTAAAAACCTAAATGAACAATAATATATGAAAAGGGATTCGATTTTATGAGTCAAATTAAAATAATGCAGATTAAAACTACAATGTGAAACTACTATATACCCACTGCAATAGCTATAAAGGAAGAGGCAGATAATAGCAAACGATGACAAGGCTGTAGAGCAGTAAGAACTTTCCACTGCTAGCTGAAGTATAAACTAGTCCTCTTGTTTAGGAAAACTGCTTCACAGTATCTATTATAACTGATCATATGCATATCCCCTGACATAGCAATTCCACTCCCAGGTAAACACTTAACAGAAATGTGTGCATATGTTTACCCAAAAACATGCAAACAAATGTTCATGTTAGCACAGTTTGTAATAGAAAAACTGGAATCAACTCCTATGTCTTATCAATAGTAGACAGTATAAATTATGGCATATTTTGTATAATAACAGACTACATGGCAAAGGGAATGAAGGAACCACAACTGCCATGTAACAACACGGATACATTTCACAAACATATTGAGCAAAAGGCGGCAGAACCTTCTAAAAAATTAATACTACATGATTTCATGTATACAAAGTTTAAAATCAGGTTGAATTTATCTGTGGTGTTAGAGGTCATGACAGGGGTTATCTTCGAGAGGGAGGAGGGTACTGGCTGAAAGAACAGTACAGGGTAGGGTCTCTTGAGTTCTTACTGCTCCAGTTTTCTTTCTTGAGCTGGGTGTTACTGAGATGATTCCGATTTGTGAAAATCAGCAACAGTATACTTACAAATTGCCTGAATGTATGTTATACTTCAGTAAAGCATCTATTTGAAAAATGTTATGAGATGCAAATATATTTTATGCAATTCAGATTCTTCAGAGGAGTGATTACTCCTTTCCCCCCTAGTTTGCCCAAAATCAAATACCTGAAAACCAGATATAATCCTAGATGGGGAAAGGAATATTAAAAGGTCATTTTTATGGCACAGAATTGAAACAGGAAGAAAACAATGGTAATTCCTGACCCATATCTAGGCTAACAGGAAATACATATTTGATTTTCCCCTAATGCTTTAGACTACATATTCCCAGATTTTTAAAAGGCTCTTCCTATGACAAGGTATCCAGTCCCTCACTAGAGCTGGAATTTTCTTTATCTCTCCAACTTGTATCTAAATCACCATGCAAAACTTGAGGCACAGTCTTAACAGCCCCAAAGCATGGTGGTCTAACCCAAATATCAACACTTAACTAATTCAGTCTAAGAATTCCCGGCACACCGTTTGTTCATTTGGAGGTTAACTAAAACTACCAGATCTTTTTCATATTATGAGTCAGATTTCCTATACCTTGTATTTTTAAAATTTAATTTAAAAATATTAAATACAGGGGGGCCCTGGTTGGTTCAGTCAATAGAGTATGCAACTGTTTTTTAATATTTTTTTTTTTTGAGAGGGAGAAAGAGAGTGTGAGCATGAGTGGGGGAGGGGCAGAGAGAAAGGAAGAGAGAGAATCCCAAGCAGGTTCCATGCTGTCAGTGTAGAGCCCTACATAGGGCTTGAACTCACGAGCCATGAGATCATGACCTGAGTGAAAATCAAGAGTCAGACACTTAACCGATTAAGCAACCCGGGTGCCCCAGAAGAGCAAGTAACTCTTGATCCCTGGGTCATGAATTTGAGCCCCACCTTGGGTGTAGAGATCACTCTAAAAAGAAAAAAAAAAAGGAAAAAACAATATTCAATATTTTCCTTGCTAAATTTAACTTTGTTGGCTTTCAATTTAAAAAAACATTTTTTTAATGTTTATTTATTTTTGAGAGAGAGAGAGACAGACAGAGTATGAGCCAGGGAAGGACAGGAAGAATAGAAGACACAGATCCGAAGAAGGCTCCAGGCTCTGAGCTGTAGCACAGAGCCCGATGTGAGGCTTGAACTCACAGATCATGAGATCATGACCTGAGCCAGAGTTGGTAGTTCAACCAACTGAGCCACCCAAGCGTCCCAGGCCTTCACTTTTCACTCAGACCTACTAAGACACTTTGATTCGGTCTTCTATATCTTAGGTAACTCCTAGCTTTGTGTCATCTCTACATATAATTCATATTTCTTCTGTGTATTTATTACCAAGTAATTATTTAAAAAATATATTGACTCCAAACCGTCAAAGACAGACATCTAGAGGGTGCTTAAAGAAGCATTCCCAAAGTATGTTTCATGTATTACAACCGAAACTGAGTATGGGAGACATTCTGTGAGGAGTCTGGGAAATGCCGGGGTACCACAGAATTTCTCAGTCCTTATAATTCTAATGCATATGGTAAGTCTCTAAGAGGGAATTAGAGTATCAAGTGTTTCCAAAACTTAGCTGACTTAGAAATTCCTTGGGGGCGCCTGGGTGGTTCAGTTGGTTAAGCATACGACTCCGGCTCAGGTCATGATCTCACGGTTCGTGGGTTTGAGCCCTGCATCGGGCTCTGTGTTGACAGCTAGCTCAGATCCTGGACCCTGTTTCAGATTTTGTGTCTCCTTCTCTCTGACCTTCCCCTGCTCATGCTGTGTCTCTCTCAGAAATAAATAAAACATTAAAAAATTTAAAAAAAAAAAACAACAAATTCCTTTAAAGAAATTTTTTCTCATCTTGAGAAATCAGTGTTCCCTGGAAAGACACTTTGAGAAATACTGCTCAAGGGTAATAATGATCCAAAGTCAATTTCTTTAGGCAAAAGATTGTTTTATTTTTATTTATTATTAGTTTTTTAAGTAGGCCCTATCCCCAATGCGGGGCTTGAAATTGTAACTCTGAGATCCTCAGTCACATCGTCTACTCACTGGGCCAGCTAGGTGCCCCAAGAGAGTGATTTATTAGCCTCAAATCCACCTAACTGCATTATCATCCAACCTACCTAAACTTCTTCATACTGTCTAAAATATTATCAAGATATTGTTGAATGCAGCAATGATATCTTATAGTTTAACTTATCACAAAGTGAAATAGGATCAGGTAAAGAGGCTTTAGTATTAGGATTAGTAAGCCATGGATGCTCGGTCTACTGTGAAAATTATGTTCAGTAAGAAGCTATAAAGATGAGATATAGATTCTGAAGTTTCCCACAAAACTGGCTACTTCTAAAAGTTTTGGTGATTAAAAACTAATCTTTAGTTACCTGAAGAATTCAGTTATATGGGACATCTCCTTTTCTAGTGATATTTAGTGAAATATTTCTGTGTATTAAGAATGAATTATAGAGGCACCTGGCTGGCTCTGCTGGAGGAATACACAACTCTTGATTTCGGGGTTGTGAGTTCAAGCCACCTGTTGGATGCAGAGTTTCCTTAAAAAAAATTAGTTATAAAAAATTATCACTAAATTCTGTATACTATATAGAGAATATTATAATAAAAACAGTTTGAAATTTTTAAGGTTTTCATATATTGTCAAAAAAAATTTTAGAATTCATCGGAAATCCATTTGAAAGATTATATTTAACAAAATAGATGGTCTTTATAGAAAACAGACGTGTGTAAGTATACCAAAGTTCTTCGTTCAGTGAATTAATTTCAGAACTGGAGGCAGAAGGACAACAGGGTTTACTTTTTAAAAAAGTTTACACATACATCTTAAAACAGCACATCTAAAACTGACTGAGACAGTACTTCATATAACGCAGTCCCAGTACCACTATCCCTTTGCATCGCTTAAGCAGACCTTAAGATATTGTTGAGATAACTGGCTTCCATTAGCAAACATGTGATTGGCAGGATGATAAAGTCTTTTCACTCACAGGTCAGCTATTTCCTTTTCTTTAAAAGAGGGCAATTCTGATGATCCATCTTTTAGCTACAGTCTCTCATTGAGTCCCAATTCTCTTGCCTTCAGCTTTGATATGGTTCTAACTTTCCTCTTGTATCGGCTCATACTTGTCATCAGCTCTTCTGTTCAGAACAGCAAATATAAGGAGTTTGACCTCAGGGCAAAGTCCGGGTGGGCAGGTAAAATCTGACCACTGGACCTACTTCCTAATCTTTCATACCCAGCAATTCATGAAGCAGTATCAAATTCAAACTAAAAAACAGAAGCATGACCCCTTATAAGTACTATGAAAAGGGCTCTTTTGCCTTTCTAAGTATACTTGAAAAGAACTGTCAGCCACCCTATTAAGACAGAAATGGATCACAGACTAGAAAAAAAGAAGGAAAAGTGCAGAAACCCAACTGAAATGTAAATAAAAGTGTTAGCACCCTCTTTATGTTTGGTAATATAGTACTTCATATAAAAGGCATTAAAATAATATTCTATGAAATGTCTTTATGAAGTCAGGAACATTAAAACATTATTGAAACTTTAAGACATCTTTATTTAAATAACACTGACATCTGATACAAAAACTTCTATCACCTCATATGAAACTTCAAAGACTAATTTTATTTTCAGTCAATTCAGTCAAAACTTGGCATTTTACCACTTAACTGTTTATAAATTAATGTGAAAAACAAATGCATGTGAAAAATAATTATCTTTGTCAAGTTATTAAATCCAAGCTTCTAACATCATAAAATTCAAGTTATGTCTCAGTGGTCCAGCAGCTAAAGAAAAAAACTATACAGCATCTTCTTGTTTCAGAATACAAAATTACAAAAATAAAGTATGATTAATTTTTAACATAAATAACCTGTAAAAACTATTTTAACCTCCTTTTTAAAACTAGAAGCTCATTAAAATTTATCCACTAGTAACTTCCACTGCATACTAAATACCATACTTTTTAAAAGTTTATTTATTTATTGGGGTGGTGAAAGGGGCAGGAAGGGAGAGAATCCCAAGCAGGCTCTGTGCTGCCAGCGAAGAGCCAGAAGCAAGGCTCCATCCAACAAGCCAGGGGATCATGACCTGAGCTGAAATTAAGAGTCGGACACTTAACTGACTAAGCCACCCAGGTGCCTCTAAATATCATACTTTAAAACTGTGGTTTTTTAGTTGTTTTTTTAAAAATATTTATTTATTTTGAGAGAGAGAGAGAGACAGAAAGACAGAGAGAGGAGGGGCAGAGAGAAGGGGGTGAGAGAGGATCCCAAACAGGTTTCGCACGGTCAGCACAGAGCACAGATCTCAGATCTCATATCTCATGAATTGTGAGATCATGACCTGAGCAGAAATCAAGAGTCGGACACTTAACTGACTAAGCCATCTAGGCACCCCAAAACCATGTTTTATATTAGTTATTTCTATATAAATCTTTAACAGCTTTACATGTGTCATAATAGATTTCAGAATTCTAAATGTTTCTGACAGTTTTTTTTTTTTATTCACTTAAAAGTTTCTTAAAAAATTACACTGGTGGGGGCGCCTGGGTGGTTTAGTCGGTTAAGCATCCGACTTTCGCTTAGGTCATGATCTCGCAGTTCATGGGTTTGAGCCCCGCGTCGGGCTCTGTGCTGACGGCCAGCTCAGAGCATGGAGCCTGTTTCAGTCTGTGACTCCCTCTCTCTCTGACCCTCCCCTGCTCACGCTGTCTCTCTCTCTCTCCTAGAAATAAATAAAAACATTAAAAAAAAAATTACACTGGTGAGGAAGAGTCAACCAGGACTTAATGCCTGTAAGTACTACATGAAAAGTAATTCAACCAAAAAGACTTGAGATGTTTATTAATATTATTAGTATGCCCTACTAACAATTCCCTAGTGAGGAAATGCTTTACATATGGTTGTAAACAGGCCTTTTTGGTGTCAAATGATGGCTGTTTTTAATCTTCATTGAGCCAACCACCTATTTGAACAAATCAAAGAACAGAATTTTTACCCACAATTTCAAAAATTATGTGGTCCTATTCACAACTCTACAATGAGATTACCAACTTACTAACACCATACAAATTCATACAAAACTGAGAAAATATCACATAATAAATTTCAAAATTTCTGAGAATGGATTATTTGTATATAATGGGAGATATCCTCAAATTACCTACTCGTTAGCTTGGAGAACATATTCATGTCCTTGTAACAGGGAAACTTACCCCAGTATATGGCTGTAACCTAAGTGAGAAATGAACGTACAGCCAAGCCTATTTCCAGCTTGCTAAAGGACTCTTTTTTTTGTATTAGATCATCTCATTCAGGGCAGTAAGATTGCAACAGAGAGAAATCCTAAAGGAAATAGATCTACCTTCAACAGAAAGAATACTTTCTTAGTAAACTAGAATAAAAGTTCAGAGTCCACCTTCTTCATTTTCTACTATCTTCTACAACTTAGTAAGACTAATCATTTACAGATCTATACAGATCCATAACATTGTTCCTGGTTTGGCATAATACATGAGCATTGACTGCAGACAAATAAATATTAACATATATGTTCAGTGCTTTACAGATAAAATTGGGAAACGGAATAATTTTTCAGTTTCCTTCAAAACCTAACTTGAAGATATACCATTTATATCCACACGACTCACTGTCCTGTAAGTATTCCTTACAGGAATGTGGGTGCTTTATTTCTCTAAAAGAGTTTTAAGCTCCACAAGAACGAAACTCTCTATTACTTCTGTGTCTATTTCAACCATATCACCCCTCTCCAAATAATCAGTACGTAGTAAAATACATGTTTATAGAACACTGGTTTGGAATTAAAGCAAACACATCTCTATTCTTAAACATTTACTAAAATCACAATTCCTTTTTTTAAAAAAAATTTTTAATGTTTTATTTATTTCTGAGAGAGAGAAACAGCATAAGCAGGGGAAGATCAGAAAGGGAGATACACAATCTGAAGCAGGCTCCAGGCTCTGAGCTAGCTGTCAGCACAGAGACTGATGCGGGGCTCAAACCCATGAACTGTGAGATCACAACCTGAGCCGAAGTTGGATGCTTAACCAACTGAGCCACCCAGGCGCCCTGTGAAATCACAATTCCTTAATTGCTCAAATTGGTCCTTCTCCAAACATCACTATTAGTAGAGTTTATTTTATATCAGCAATGGGTCCCCATCTTCAGTCATCTCTATCCCCAAAGGGGCTAGGACCATTAGTAAACTAATAATTACAGTGTCTTTCTTTTTAAGGTTTTATTTTTAAGTAATCTCTATGCCCAGTGTGAAGCTCGAACTCACAACCCCATGATCAAGAATCACATGCTCTACCAACTAAGCCAGAAAGACACCCCCACAGTGGCTTTAATTCCATCTCCATTTGGTTCTTCTTGTCAAGGGTAGCAGTCACTCCTGTTGTCATTTTTGCATTCCTGAACCCTCTACCTTGGATCCACCTCTCCTCCATACTCCTGTGCCTCTCAGCTCTATTAAACTCCTTAAGCCTAGGATTAAGAAAGAAAAAGGAGGAAAGGGGAGAGAGAAAGAAAGAAATAATAAGAAAAAATATGGTAGAGGTGGAAAAAGGGTAATAGGAACTAAATAAAATGACAAGAGTAGAAATGCAAAGAGTAGTAAAATGATTAGAAGAGATTAAAAAATTATTATATTGGGGCACCTGAGTGGCTCGGTGTTTAAGTATTTGACTCTTGATTTCGACTCAGGTCACGATCTCAGTTTGGGAGTTTGAGCCCACACTAGGCTCCGTGTTGATGGTGCAAGAGCCTGCTTGGGATTCTCTCTCTGCCTCTCTCTCTGCTTGTGCATGCATGCGTGCTCTCTCTCTCTCTCTCTCTCAAAATAAACATTTAAAAAAAAGCAATCTTTATCACTGGCAAAATCTTAAGCAAGGGGCTCCTTTCTATGTTGTAGTAATTTATATTTGACTTGGGCCCTGACACTAATTATATCACCAATTTTCATACAGAACCATGAAATCATTAAGAAATAACCCAAACCTGGGGCGCCTGGGTGGCTTAGTCGGTTAAGCGTCCGACTTTCGCTTAGGTCGTGATCTCGCGGTTTGTGGGTTCGAGCCCCGCGTCAGGCTCTGTGCTGACTGCCAGCTCAGAGCCTGGAGCCTGTTTCAGTCTGTGACTCCCTCTCTCTCTGACCCTCCCCTGCTCACGCTGTCTCTCCCTCTCCTAGAAATAAATANAAAAAAAAAAAAAAAAAAAAGAAATAACCCAAACTTGAGGGGCGCCTGGGTGGCTCAGTCAGTTGAGCATCCGACTCTTGACAGTAGCTCAGGTTGTGATCTCAAGATCATGCTGAGTGTGGAACCTGCTTGGGATTCTCTTTCTCCCCTTCCCTCTAGACCTCCCGTGCTCACACACACGAACTTTCTCTCTCTCAAAATAAACATTAAAAAAAAAAGAAAGAACTCAAATTTCAAGTGTCATTACACCAAAGTATAACGTTACTTAGTCGTACTTAGAAGGTAATGACTAAGTTAGATATTCACCAATGAGAATACTCCATGAGGCTAAGATACCAAATAGAGATACAAGTTCAGAGAGAAGGGCCAAACACATAGTTATCAAAGAAGAATTTTTCAAAGAAAGGTTGTTTCAATGCAAAAGAGCAAGCATTCCTGTAGCATTAGGGAAAAAAAAGGCAACAGTTGATGGCAATAAATGAGAACTACATTATTACATCTTACTTGTCTGAGGTCAATGAATGCTAGCTGCAGGGTATCCCCCTGGAATCCTGGCACAGGCTCAGAGCTGGCAAACACTATTAAAAAAAATAAAAATAAAAACAAGATTGTGAAATATATAAGGATTTAAACACTAAATTAATTTCTACTCATTACAAATATATTATAATATTTATACATAACCATTTCAAATGAAGACTACTTATGGCCTTCAATTTCCACTACTAAGAATGCTCTCCACACCCATTACCACAAGTATTTTAATAATTCTAAACTTCTAATCTACCATTTAATCACTGTAATCCTTAATTACAATAAATTTAGAATGGTTATCCCACGAAAAGTTCAAGAGTAGTAATATACTTCAATCAAGAAAAGTTTTCTGACTCTATTTAGCCTTAGGTGAATGATTACAGAAGCATTTTGAAACTATACCAATTCCATGGCTGTCAACATATTTCAAAAATTCTCCTTTGTTGCAGAACATGCTTATAAAATTCCTACCTCTAGCTAAAAGCAATAATGGGCAAATACAAAAAAAGTCAGCTTTAGGTGTAGACAACAGGTAAAGTGTTCTAAGTAGCAAAATGACAATGATGCAGGAATGTCTGTTCGTGTCTAATATTTTTTTTCATAAAAGGCATTTCATCTCTTTAAAAACTAAAAAATACTCTTAAGACAAAACTGAAAATAATTAAAAAAATTTTTTTCAACAATTTTTTGTACTTGAAAAATTTTAATACTAGTAACATAGCTTGTTTAGTTAAGTTGAAGACAATTCCAATGCTAGTTATTTTGAAGACAAAAGACTTTTAACTCACAAAAAGACCTTATCATTTTACATGAAATCTTCTCTGATAAAAGAATGCCAGCAAGCATTCTCTTTCCTCATTAATATCCGAGTTTTCCTAGAAAACATTACAGATTTTCCATTTATGAATTTATCTAAGCCTTAGAAGCCATTTAAATTTTCAGCCTATATATATAGTTCTTGGAAAAACAAAAATAATTCTTAAGCTCAGTGCGTTATATGTGAAATATAATTTAGAAAGGCTCAGAATCATGTATTTGAATTCAGATACATGAAAGCTTAGCATAGCTTAATTTATCTGGCACTTTTAGCGAATGAAAATGTTAAAATAAACTTTTGTTGTTGCTCTTATTTTAAGATAATGTTAATTTTGCTTTAAGCATCAAAACTTTTTAATCTTAAGCATTTTTTGATGGAATTTTAAACTGTAACATAATACTTCGTTTTTAAACTTTTTTTTTTAGCATCCTAAATATTATTCAAACGTTTCTTAATTCCCTGGATTACTGTTAAGAACATTTTTTATTCTATACAATACAATAAATTCCCAGGGCTACCGCAGTATTACGGTCCTTATTTAGTTAGTTAAATAGCTCAGAATGCTGTGCTGTTTAAGTTCTTGTATCTAGTGTTTATAATTTTTCTGCCTTCCCTCTTGCAGTTTTAACATCAATTCTTACTCCCTGCTCTCTCATCCATCTTATTAATATGCTACCCTTAATACTCTTAAACTGGCCGGTCAGCTAATCCACTACTAGAATTGGCCGGTCAGCTAATCCACTACTAGAATTGTGTCTAAGGTAAGAGCAAATACAGCCTGAGCAAGGGCCTCTCCCACACGTAAGGTGAATGGGTTTTATATATGCCTTTGAGTATATGTACTTTTCTAGTAGGAGTAACCTTTTTGTTACTCAGAGGTGTGTCATTTTGTCCCTTTAGATCTTGGTTTTCTGCTATGTACTTACTACATATGTAGTTAGTTATGGCCAGTAGATAGGTGACTATACTCACTTTTCTCAGGCCCCCTTTTCCAGAAAACTAAGATTTATTGAGCCAATCCAGCCAGAGTTTTCAATATTTAGTGTAATTCATTCACATCATTGCCTTTTCATACAGTGAAGAGTAGCCTTCTTTCATACTGTGGCAACCCCATCACCCACAACCATGTCCCAAATTGAACTGTCTTTCTCTAGTACCATCAGGTCTTAATTGAGAAATAATAAGCAAAATTATAACAACCTACTAAAAGTATAAGTATTTTTAAATGTTTACTTATTTTGAGAGAGAGTGTGTGTGTGTGAGAGTCAGGGGAGAGGCACAGAGGGAGACAATTCTAAGCAGGCTCTGCGCAGACAATGCAGGGCTTGATCTCACAAACTGAGAGGTCATCACCTGAGCCAAAATCAAGGGTCAGACACTTAACTGAGGGAGCCACCCATGCGCTCCAAAAGTATCTTTTAATTTAAAAGGTAAAAAGTAGTTTTCTTAAGACCACCCAGCACATTGTTGGCTTTTTTGGCCACAATCTCAGGCTACTGTTTCCAAGTACCAGTTTACTATGAATCCCTAGTGCTTTCCCACCAAGGCTGTAAATGTTAGCTTAGCTTCTACCATCTCCACGTATACATACCCATACACAGAAAACAAATACTTCCTCTAACACAAGAAGACTTACTTTATATACCAGGCATAAAAATAAGCTCAATTTCAATTATTATCTAATTCTCTCAGATTTATCTCCCAGATATCTTAATCTCCCAGAATTTTTCTGCACTGGAAATAATCTGTCATTTTCTTCTCCTTCAGTTCCTATTTAAGGTACTATAGTTTAAGCTCCATTGCTTGGCATCAAACCAAAGAGCTTAGTGTCAAAATTATAATAGTACCATACATTTATGTAGCACTTCACAGTTTACAAAGCACTTTCTCACACAACACCTACACTGATCATCACAATAACTTATTTTAGTAAATAGGACAGGCAGATGATGGATCATAAAATCTTGCTGCTAGAGGAGAACTCCCTTTGAAATACCTTCACTGTCTCCTGAAGGCTTTTTAAAGCCACTTGGTCTTTCATTTTATAGATTAGAAATATTAAAAATGTCATGACTTGCCCAGAATCTCCTAGCATTCAATCCACTGATCCAGAATCTGACTAAGTATTCAGCCTATCTTTTATCCAATCCTGTCCTCTCTCTCCTATTGGTTAGAACCCAACCAATATGTAAGTGCTTCTTCTCAAATGTTTTCTAGGGAGAGAAGATAATTTAGCAACCTGATAATCATCTGGTACAGAGGACATTTGTAATTATATGCTATTCAATTTGTTCAATGGCTTCATATTTTTTTCTTCTTTAAAATGAAAATTCACTCAGTCCTGTTGTTTCTATCTTGTGAAACATTTTGAGTCTGAATCTGTCTCTACCTTAGTTCAAGCTAACATTTCTTGCTTGGATGTTAACACATACTCCATTCTGATCTCTCTGCTTCTTCTGTGCCACCCCTCCATCCACTACTCCCTGTGTGATTTATGTAAGATATAAATGTGACTGGCCACTTCATAGTTTAGCATTTTTCACTGGTTCCCCATCACCTTCACAATAAAGCAAGACAGATAAGGTCCTTTATAATCTGGCCTTTGCCTATCTCTTTAGTCTCATCTCTTACTACTTCCCTAGGAGTACCTTAAGTTCTTTCCATACCAAACTACCTGCATTTTCTTGCATATGCCACAGTCCCTTCCCATAGTTTCTGTAATCCTTCTGCCTGGAACAGCCTTTCTCCCCTTCTTTTCCATCAGATAACTCTTACTTATTCTTCCATTCAATCACCACCTTCACTGAAAAACTTCCATCATCCTAACAGGCTGGGTTAGTCTCTCTAACTACACCACCCATTTTGCTATCTTATAATTGTTTATCTGTCTGGGTCTTCCCACATGTCCACGAACTCCCTAGGGTTGAGAATATACTTCCATTTCTACATCCCTGTCACCTAGCACAATGTCTGACATGTAATGAGTAGTCAATAAAAGTTTCTTAAATGAATGAAGGAAAATTGAACATAGGAACAAATAAATTCTTTTTTTTTTTTTAAATGTTTTATTTATTTCTAGGAGAGAGAGAAACAGCTTGAGCAGGGGAGGGTCAGAGAGAGAGGGAGTGACAGACTCTGAAACAGGCTCCAGGCTCTGAGCTGGCAGTCAGCACAGAGCCCGACGCGGGGCTCGAACCCACTAACCGCGAGATCATGACCTAAGCGAAAGTCGGACGCGTAACTGACTAAGCCACCCTGGCGCCCCAGGAACAAATAAATTCTAAAGGGATGCTATCCAGTCCTGGTAACTGATATATTATGTAGCTTGTTTAGCTCATGAATGG
Source organism: Hyaena hyaena (assembly GCF_003009895.1). Lineage (NCBI taxonomy): Eukaryota > Metazoa > Chordata > Mammalia > Carnivora > Hyaenidae > Hyaena > Hyaena hyaena. The sequence goes on along the minus strand of NW_024080676.1, from coordinate 1,471,703 downwards.
CACTGTCCAACAGAACTTTATTCAATAATGGAAATGTTATGTATCTGCACTTAATGGAATTTTTAGATTTAAATTTAATAGCCACATATGGCTAATGGACTGTAGAGCTAGAAAATTCTGTGTTTATATACCACACTTATTTCAAAATAATTGAGGATGGCTGAGAATACCCCTAATGTTTTTACTAATTAAAACTAAATTGTGAGTTCTTCCACTAAACAAGAAACTTGTGAGAAGCAGAGATCATTTCTTTTACTTTTATATAATCCATGTCTGGTGTATAGGAAATATTCAGTAAATGTGCTGAATGAATAATAAAAGTAATTCATTTCTCCCCTGACTCCATAAAACGGTCCCCCCCCAAAAAACTTACAGTGCAGCTCTCCCTGCTCATGGGTCCTGTCCCCATGCTTTAATAAAATCACCTTTTCATATCAAAAATTTTTTTCATTTCTATTGTCTAAAGATCCCAATAATTTTAGAGATAGATTTCAACCTCTGAAGTTTTAAGTAATTGAATATTAATTTTTGGAATCCTTTTAAGTATTATCTTCAAATTCCTTCTTGGCTCATCCAGATCCTCATTTTGTATATGATTTGTCACATATTTTGGGGTTTCTATGTTTTATTCCCTCTGGTCATCTTTTTATTATTTTTATTTAATAATGCCTACTTTCCTATTATGATATCTGTATCTGTGGCACTTAGCCATGCCATGAAGGGTATTTTTTTAAAAATACAAATTGGGGGTGCCTGGATGGCTCAGTCAGTTAAGCATCTGACTCTTGATTTCAGCTTAGGTCATGATCTCACAGTTCATGAGTTCAAGCCCTGCACTGGGCTCTGTGCTGACAGCAGGGAGTCTGCGTGGGATTCTCTTTCTGTCCCTTTCTCTATGTCCCTCCTCTGCTTGTGCTATCTCTCTCTTTCTCTCTCTCAAAATGAACTTTAAAAACCTAAAAAAATAAAAATTAAAAAACATGCATTGACCCTGGTCTTCCAATAAAATTTAAAAATAGTTTCCATAAAAAAGTTTTCAAGCTTTCTAAAGTTTTTTTTAACGTTTTTTTGAGGGGGACAGAAAAAGGCAATAGAGACAGTGAGAATCTCACGCAGGCTTCGTGCTCAGCACAGATCGTGATACAGGGCTTGATCCCATAACCATGACAATGATTTCGGCTGAAATCAAGAGTCTAAGGCTTAAGTGACTGAGCGAGGCATCCAGGTGCCCCAAAAGATTTTATTTTTAAGTAATATTTTCACCCAATGTGGGGCTTGAACTTACATCCCCAAGACCAAGACTCGCATGCTCCACTGACTGAGCCAGCCAGGCACCCCTAAAGTTTTTTTTAATGTTTATTATTTATTTTTGAGAGGGGGTAGGGGTAGATAGGGGAACAGAGGATCCTAAGTGGGCTCTGTGCTGACATCAGAGAGACCGATGAGAGGCTCAAACTCATGAACCATGAGATAATGACCTGAGCTGAAGTTGGACAGTTAACTCACTGAGCCATCCAGGTACCTCAATCTTTTTTTTTTTTTTTTAAATAAATCTAGTATACATCTTTGTGGGTTTTTTCTCTTTTTAAAAAATGTTTATTTATTTTGAGAAAGAGGGTATGCACATGCATAAGAGCACAAGAGATGGGAGGAGCAGAGAGAAAGGGAGAGAGAATCCCAAGCAGGCTCTGCCCTGTCAACACAGGAACTTAACACAGGGCGCAATCCCATAAACTGCAAGATTATGACCTGAGCTGAGATCAAGAGTTGGATGCTTAACTGACTGAGCCACGCAGGTGCCCCTGGGGTCTTTTTTTCGTTTAAATGTCCAATTTGACCAGTTATTTTTTAAAAACAAAATAACTTCATGATACGGTCATTTCCTCTTATTTTCTGCTAGAATATGGAACTTAATAAATGATCCGAAGTTTTAAAATACCCTAAAAGAAAGGCTAGAAAGGGAGATGTCTGATCTTACTGAGAAGGTCATTTAAAATATAATATAATAAATATATATAATATATATAATATAAATAAATATATAATATAAAAGTATAATAAAAATATATAATATAAATAAATATAATATAAATAATATAATAAAATAACATAACAGAGTAAACCTCTGCTATATCAACTTAACCAGGAAGAGGACAAGTCTGAATTAACTTAGAAGAAGAAACTGAAAGCAAAAGCTAATACATGCTGTGTAAACTGTGATTATAATGACCAAAAAAAATGTCACACAAATTGGCCATCTCTTAAGTTTTAAGAGAATAAAGAATATTTTTAGGCAAAAGCACAAGTTATTTGTATATATAACAAAACAATTTGCCCTCAGGATCTATATACAGATGTGCAGGATTTGGTGCAGGAGTACAGGACTGATAGGATGTCAGGCTGTAAGTATCTATCCTGGTATGAAAGTATAAAACCTTCCCTGAAATAAGGGAAAGAGGAAATAAGTCCTTAAACAATCTTTTGCTAGGCAGTTATTTTTACTGTGGGGTAGAGAATGTGCATTATTTGAACAACATCTACATAGAACATTTAGAATTGTCAGGGGGTGGGAGGGAAGGGGAAGAAAGAGTCATAGGAGCAAATAGACCAAAGGAATTGACAAATGACTGGAAGAGAGGGTGAGGGGATGAGGCTAGTCTTAAGACTGTCTGTGGATGACAAGGTGGGGCATATAAAATGGAATAATTTTGTAACTAAATAAAATAACTGAAAATGAATACCAAGAGTCTGCATATTGAAGAGATTCCTCATAATTCTGTTTCTTGCTAGAGCTGAAGATTTAAAGTAGCTAGTTAGAACTCAAATTTTGGCTAGGCAAAGAAAGTATTCGAAGTGGATTAGTTATATCATTAGAAGGAATGACTAAGAGCACCATCTAGTGGTTTTTCTGGTCGTGAAGAACTCATGCCTGGGAGTGGAGGTTCTTATTATATTTTTCTTTTTAAAAAATTTTTAATGTTTTATTTATTTCTGAGAGAGAGAGACAGCGTGAGCAGGGGAGGGTCAGAGAGAGAGGAAGACACAGAATCTGAAGTAGACTCCAGGCTCTGAGCTAGCTGTCAGCCCAGAGCCTGATGCAGGGCTCGAATTCACAAACTGTGAGATCATGACCTGAGCCAAAGTTGGACGCTTAACCGACTGAGCCACCCAGGTGGGTCCCCCTTATTAGAATTCTTGAGTCTTAGACTTACATTGTTACTTGCGGTTGGCAGCAACAGGATATAAGTCTCTAGGACCAAATGCCCCTCTTTCCTGGAACTAAATATGGGCGAAGTAGTCTTAATCTGATACTTTAAATGCCATTAAAACCAGGACCAGTTCACAGAGGCAAAATAGCATCCAGAAAGAGACACTGGACTGGCATCTGGTTGGCTCAGTCTGTTGAGCAACTATGGCTCAGGTCACAAACTCAGAGTTTGTGAGTTCAAAAGCCCCACATCAGGCTTGCTGCTGTCAGCGCAGAGCTCACTTTGGATCCTTTGTACCCGCCTCTCTCTGCCCCTTCCCTATTCATGTTCTCTCTCAAAGAACAAAAACAAAAACAAACAAAACAAAGAAAAAACTATAAACTAAAAAGAGACACTGGGATACCCAGGTGACTCAGTCAGTTAAGCATCAAACTCTTGATTTTTGCTCAGGTCATGATCTCAGGGGTCATGACTTCAAGACCTGCATCAGGCTCTATGCTGATAGCTATTTGGGATTCTCTCTCTTTCTCTAAATAAACTTAAAAAAGAGAGAGAGATTAAAATACTGTTCTATGGATACATCCACATAATTTTCCCTGAATCCTTTTATTTGGAGGTACAGATCTCTTTTCAAGACTAGAATTAGAGGTCCTGAGGTCAATGTCGTGCATGCGTGCAATAGACACACATAACCTATAAAAAGCCTTCATCTATTTTTTTGAGTGGGCTAAGCCTTTATCCAAGGCCTTTACATCTAGAGATTTATCTGTTCCTCAATAACTCACTACTGAAACAGAGGCTAGTACTCTTCAGTCTGGAGCTTTTTCATACCTATGGATTTAAGATGTTAAAACTCTTAGGAATGGATAACCTCATTTGGATATTTACACAGAATGTATGAAAAAGGACATTCCAGATCTATTTTGGGGTAGATCTTTCTGATTGCTTGATGCTCTGGGAATATTCTGTATTTTGTTAGTGATATAAAAAATTTTGGAGGTACCTTTATAAAATCTGAAGAGGACATTTTGATCTTTTCCTCTGTGCATTTGCATTTATAAGGAACCTGTATTGGGGCCCAATACGTAACAGGTGTTTAATGAGTATAAAACAAAAGCACACATAACACTTAGAACATGTGCTTCATGCCAAGCATGGCAAATCCTCTTCCAACGAAAAAGCAATTTATCTTGAAGTTATACAAAGTCGCTCATAGGATCAAAGGTTCCATGCAGCTTTCAGAGACAGCGACACTTGCAATTCCAAATGGATGCCTTCCTGATGTCTCCAGCCAGGTAGTTATAACAGCATTGTGGTTACAGTCAAGTTAATCTCAAGTATCCAATTCATTCATGCGTAGACCCTACCTCATACCCTCAATCTATATAACTTTTTCTCTAAATTAGGTCTACTTCCTATACTTTTTCACAGTACCAAATACTTTCATAAAATTTAGCAATTTATAATCATATTTACCAGGTGCAATTATTTAATGATTGCCTCCCTGGGCTTAAATCCCAAGACAGTAACAATCTTTCCTATTTTGTTGACCACTGTATTGCCTAAATGCCAAACACACAGTAGATAAGGAATTAATTAGTGTATGACTCCAAAGCCCCACATTTCTTTGCCTTAAATTTTTCTGCATCTCAATCTTAAACTAGGATACATCTTGGAAATTATCAATTCAAAATCTTATATTTTACAGGAAAAACTGAGTCCTCTCAATTGTTGGTTTGTTCAAAGCCACTTGCCCAAAAAGAGCCAGGACTGGAACCATGGTTTCAACTTCTTGACATATATTCAGACCATCTTAAGGCTGATTTGAAAAAATTAAAAAATATATATGTATATATAAAGGGGCTCCTGGCTGGTTCAGTTAGTAGAGCAAGTGTCCCTTGATCCTGGGTTTTAGGTTCAAGCCCCATGTTGGGTGTAGAGATTACTTAAAAAATAAAATAACATTTTAAGAAAAAAGTTCTACATAAGTTCATGATTCTGCATTCCTGAACTCAGCCATTTTATCAAGTTTTGCCTGGTACAGGTTAAAAAAGAAAATAATTCAAAGAAAAATGACCAAAATAGTAAAAATAATCCCAAAGAATATATATTTTTTCATAGAGATTTTCTTTTATTTAATGTTTATTTATTTATTTTTGAAAGAGAGAGAAAGAGAGAAATAGAGAGGGAGAGAGAGAGGGAGCGAAGGGCAGAGAGAGAGGGAGACAGAGAATCCCAAGCAGGCTCCACACTGTCAGTCCAGAACCTGATGCAGGTCTCAAACTCATGATATCATGACCCGAGCCGAAATCAAGAGTTGGACACAACCAGCTGAGACACCCAGACATCCCATCTAATTAGAACATATTAAAGAAACTTTAACTCTTTAGATCAAACCAGATAAGAATTAAATAATGCTATGAACATAGCATTCTGCAAGGTGTCTACAATTAAAAATTCTATGTTGATGGCAATGAGAAACAATGAAATCTGGCCATGTGTAGCAACGTGGATGGACCTTGAGGGTGTTATGCTGAGCGAAATAAGTCAGGCAGAGAAGGACAAATATCATATGTTTGCACATATAGGAGGATTAGGAGGAACTTGACGGAGGAACAAGGGGGAGAAGAAGGGCAGAAATGGTGGGGGAAAGGGAGAGAGGCAAACCATGAGAGACTCTTGAATGCTGACAAAAACTGAGGACTGATGGATGTGGGGAGGAGGGGGGGATGGGGATGGAGGAGGACACTTGTGGGGATGAGCACTGAGTGTTATGTGGAAACTAATTTGACAATAAACTATTTGTAAAAAAAAAAAAAATTCTATGTTGAATCTAATGATCTACTCTGGATGTTAAATCTCTCCTCTTTTCTCTCTCTCTCCCTCCTCTTCCTCTCCCTTTTTCTCCCTCTTTCTCTCCCTTTTCACACCTGCCCCCAGTCCCCAAATCATGAGATGCATTCTCTAGGTCTCTTCCACTGTGTGATTCTAACCATCTTAATCATATCAAATTATACCTTTACCCACCCAACAATGTATTTTCTCCTTCAAAAGGTCTGGAGTCCACCCTTTTCTCTTCATTCCCACCGCCCAAAATCAAGTTCTTTTTATCCTTCATGGAAAAAAATTCTATAGTCTCTTACCAAGTTTTCCTACTTGCAGTATCTCAGTTCAGTTCAATTTCCACATGACATAGAGTTAACCTTCTTTCTATATATCATAGTCCTGATTAAAAAGCTTCCAAAGCTCTCTATTGTTTATTAAATAAGGTCCAAAGACTCAGGAGTCTAACTTTTATCAGCCATATCTTGTAATGCTTTCATCATGCATCTTGTAGTCTAGCCACATAAGACTGCTTGAAGAGTCCCTAAGTATTCTCTCACCACAGCACTTTTGTCTATGCCATTCCTTCTGTTCAGAATGCCCTTCCTTGCTTTTGATGAAATCTTACTCATCCTTTAAGACCCAGCTTAAATTTCACTTTTGTCATGGTCAATCTTCTCAACCCCATGGAGTGAAGAATTGTTCCCTCTCTACTGCAATGTACATTTATGTGAAGAACTGGTATTAAAAAAGAACTGCTATGTTCTTTTACAGTTATTTACATGTCTGTCTCCTCCCAACCAAACAGACTGTAAGATCTTTGAAGCTTCATTCATCCTGGATTTCTTGGTATATAACAGGTAACAGGTTCTCATTTAACATTTAAATAAATGAATCTTCCTATAAACCAGTTGACTTTACATGGAAAAAAAAAGTCAGATACAGACTGAAATTTTAGCACAAGCCAGTTTAATTCACAAATATGTGTGTCACAAGGAATACTAGCAAAAATGGTTTAAAACAATAAGTGAGCACATAGATGAATCAGTGCTAAGTCTATGAGAAAAATAAAACCAACAAAAACTAAAAGCACACGGCTGAATGATGATAGAAACTGAATTATTTCCATCTTCCCACTTCCCCAACTTCAGTGAGACGTCCTACTGGTTTCTACCAGCAGACTAACACTGAGGCCTAGGAAATACAATGTGTTCTGTTTTCTGATCAAACCCAATTGAAGGAAAATCTAACATAGAATAAAGACCATTTTTGATGCTTATATTTCATGCTCACCTTCTACTGCTTAAATTCTTTGACTTAAGCCTTTCTTAAATTGCCCAGGATGTCTGGTGGTCCCTGGTCTCTAATTCCTGATCCCTGCTACCCGAACTCTTTGGACTCTGGATCTCTTGCTAGTATAACACAGAGTAGTACGATTTTATGTTAATCTCAAGAACCAGTCACGGTCTTTTAAGTAACAATTTCTGAGCATCTTGAAGAGAAAGTAATTACTATGAGTCCATATGGATTGAAGAATTGTAGTAGTATCATTTTCTTCTTCTAAAGGGTAAATCTATTGAGAAGAAAAACCCAATGGTCATTATTACTCCTCTATGCCAGCAAGGTATCTGACAAACTTGCTCATTACTTTGAGCAAAATCATGAGTTAGGTTCAATTAGGGACTTAGTAACTGGCTGCAAAAAACCTCTTAAAATACCCATAAAATTCTGAATAATGGAAATAATTCAATATGAAGAGCAGGTCCATATAATGTGGTACTCAAAGTTTACTGTGCATCAAAATCACCTAGGAGTCCTATCAAAGAGAAACTGCTGGGTCCAATGTCCAGAGTTCCCAATTCAACAGGTGGGACCCAAGAATTCGCATTTCTTAACAGGTTCCCAGGTCCTCATCTGGGGATCAAGTTTTAAGAACCACGAATGTACTGTACCTCATGACATAGATACCTGGTTTTGTTCAACACTTTGCTAGTAACCTTGTTAAATATGTAAAAAGCATGATTACAAATCTGCAGATGATATTAAATTTTGATATAAAAAGATCTCATATCCTAAAATTTAATAGGGATAACTTTAAAATCCCAAAACAAAAATAAACCATACAAGTGTAGGATAAGAAAATAGAGGTTATAATATGTCTCTCTCTCACATACACAAAGAGAGAGAGAGAATGATACAGAGGTTTTAGAAGACTACAGCTTCAATGACATAAGAGTATACTCTGGCAACCAAAATTGGTAATCACAGTTTAGGCTTTAGTAATCAAGTACAGAATATGATACAATGTATTTGATGGTCCAACTGCAGATTATATTGGTTCTCACACACGTGGGTATCTTTGTAGTCAATTTTGGGTACCAGACATTAAACAGAATGCAGTCAAATCAGTTTGTTCAGAGAAGACCTTTGGATCTATCACACGAGAACAGTCAGAGGAACTGTTGTCTGGCCTTCAGATTTAGAAGGACGTAAGAACAGTGCTCGCTTTGGCAGCACTTATATTATTAAGGATATAAGAACAGTTTTCATATAATTGGCTTGTGGCTGAGGACTTGTTTTTTCTCTGTATGACCCTAGGCAGAACTGCCACATACAGACTGCACTGGACTGCTTACTATATACGGGGGTCCAGCTGAGGAGAGGAGAGGGGAGGAAAGGGAGCGCTGCAATGTAGCTCACATTTCACTTGATAAGCCATGTGCCTTGGTGTGTGTTGAGTCCAGCTGGGAAAAGGGTAAACTTTTTCTAACTCATATAAAAGGGACAACTCTGGAGGACCTTTTCCTTTTAGTAGGGATCCCATTTCTAATTTGCACAAAGGCAGTGGTCACAGTGGCCAAGGTAGAACTAGCTCCATTAAGAGAAGTTTAGGAAACGTGAGTTCAGCTCACTTTAAGAAACTGGCAGAATGAGGGGCGCCTGGGTGGCTTAGTCGGTTAAGCGTCCGACTTTCGCTTGGGTCATGATCTCGCGGTTCGTGGGTTCGAGCCCCGCGTCGGGCTCTGTGCTGACTGCCAGCTCAGAGCCTGGAGCCTGTTTCAGTCTGTGACTCCCTCTCTCTCTGACCCTTCCCTGCTCACACTGTCTCTCTCTCTCCTAGAAATAAATAAAACATTAAAAAAAAAAAAAAAAGAAAGAAACTGGCAGAATGATAACACTGTACGGAAACACATTTTCTGAGGAGTAGTTAATCCCCCAAACTGGATGTTCAAGGACTACCTGGACAACTACGTGGCAGGGTTATTTACAGTGGATTTCAAGGTAGAAGAGTATGTGTATCTTTATTACCAGGTAAGTGGTGAAACTCAATGATCTTTTGGCTTTTAGGATTCTACATTTAAACTAACTGCCTATCTTCCCCATATCCCAGTTGATGCCTATGGTATCCAGATCCCTTCTCTTCACATTTTTACAACGCATTCTAGCCTTCCTCCTATCTAGCCAAATTCCTCTTCTCCTCTGCCTACCCCAATATGTATAAAGCATACACATTGCATGAATACTGAAAACAAACTCTGTATTATATCTTTTTAAAAATGTTTATTTATTTGAGAGAGAGAGATCATGAGTAGGTAAGGTCAGAGAGAGAGAGGGAGAGACAGAATCCAAAGCAAGCTTGGCCCTGTCAGTGCAGAGCCTGATGAGGGGCTTAGTCTAATGAACCATGAGATCATGACCTGAGTCAAAATCAAGAATTGAACATTTAACCAACTGAGGCTTAGGCACCTCTAAACTTTGTATTTAAAAAAAAAACCTGCTTTCTGGAGTACCTGGCTGGCTCAGTTGGTACAACAACTCTTTCTCTCCAGGTTGTGGGTTTGAGCTCTACGCTGGGTATAGAGATTATGTAAAAATAAAATCTTAAATTAAAAAAAAGAAAAGAAAAAAAGAGAAAGAAAATACTACTTTCTTCCAGGTTTAAAAAAGCAAAAATACTACTTAAAATAAAATGAAAACTTAATTCTCTTAAAATATTCATTAGAAAAAAAGCGCTAAGTTTCATTTTTAAGTGATTTGTGAATCAGTCACTAAGAGTCATGATGGGGGTAGAGAGGTCTTTTAAACCAGAAAGAGAGTGGAATAAACATGGAAAATGTAATGTTGGTTTATATTTGTTCAGTGAGTACTGAATGTATGATACTATATTAAGTAACGTTTAAGTAATATATGATAAGTATTAAGAAGCAGAGCCAACATAGGCATAATCTTAAAGAGAGCTGAGTTATTCTGTGTGGTTTGTCTTTGAATCCTGGTCTCTCCCTTTCCATATCTATAGAGCCTGAGCCTTGGCCCCCATCAGGCTGGGGTTTACCCTTCTTGTACTTGAACTCAGATATCCTGAGTTATACCTCATATTTAGGACCTTTCTAGGTTTCTTCCAAGAGAACAGTGCTTTAAGAAAATATCAACGGGGTGCTTGGGTGGCTCAGTCCAGATGAACGTCTGACTTCAGCTCAGGTCATGATCTCATGGTTTGCGAGTTCCAGCCCTGCATCGAGCTCTGTGCTGACAGCTCAGAGCCTAGAGCCTGCTTCAGATTCTGTGTCTCCCTCTCTCTCTGCACCTTCTGCTTACACTCTGTCTCTCTCTCTCAAAAATAAATAAACATTAAAATTTTTTTTTTAAAAAAAGAAAAAATATCAACAGAAGAAGTCAACCAAAGGTGGAAACTATCCTATAGAAGGACAGAAAGGCAAAGTTTAGGGGTTTAGGTGTTTTTCTGTAAGTATAGCCAGACTAGCCTTTCATGAAGAGGGAGGAGAACAGAGAGAAGACCTAGATACCTAAAGATGCCTAGTCAAACAATAATTTTCATTTTGAACAAAAAACCTACGAAGACACAACCAAATGCCAATAAAGTTCAACCACCTAATTATTCTGAATCCACATTAAGAATCTAATAACACAAAATGCCTAAAGCAATATCATGTAAGGTGTTTACTTATGAAATATCATACTGGAATGATAACCAGAGATAATCTTTACAGAATTTTTTTAAAAAATCAGTTTCAAACTACTTGTAGAATGGAATAACAATTACTTTGAGCTTAGAAACTTGTAAAAAAAGTGTTTTTTAATAAATATTTTAAAAATACAATATAAATACCCTTTTTATTTTTTATTGTTTTAAATGTTTATTTACTTATTTTTGAGAGAGAGAGAAGGAGGGAGGGAGGGAGGAAAGGAGGAGAGAGAGAGAGGGAGACAGAGAATCCTAAGCCGGCTCTGTGCTGTCAGCATGGAGCCCAAGGTGGGACTAGAACTCACAAACTGTGAGATCATGACCTGAGTTGAAATAGTCAGACACTTAACCAATTGAGCCACCTAAGCACCCCTAGATACCATTTTTAAAATGATTGTTTTATTTGGAGAAAGATATAGAATAAAAATTTTCTAACTAGAGAAAATAGCAATGCTTCCTAGGGAAAAAAAAATGAATACTTCTCTTCCCTAGGAAAATTCTTTTCCTTTGTAAATAAGCATCTCTCTTTTTTTGAAGGGAATACGTAAGTTTTAAAAAACTCTGGACTTATTTTTTTGTACAGTAAACAACTGATCTTGATCAAACATGATTATTCTTTTTAATATTAATTATGTTTTTCTTAGCAGAATGCCTTACACACAGTGGGCAGACAAATATTTGACATTTACTAAAAAAAAATGAGTCACTCTTGCTTCAGCTGCAAACTGCTGATCAACATCTTTCATACAAAATATGTTACTGCAAAATTTGCCTCAGACAAACATTCTATAATCCTTCTTGTGCCCCACTGATTTTCAATTTATCAGCAGTGGTTCCTGACTGAACTGTAAACCAGGGCTTTTTATCAGTGTACCATTTATTTGAAAACAATGTTTGAAAATTGCTCTATCCTTACATTCTTTCTTTAAAGTTATAATTTAAGGGCGACAGAACACACAACCAGAAGCATATATACACAAGGCCAATAACTAAACGCACATCCCATTTTGAAGCAGACTGGCTAATGTCAACATTAGATTATAGAATCTGCTCACCTTTTACCTACAGAAAACAGTGAAAAATGATGGCAAAGGTAAAGGCTTAAAAAATTGGGGGGGAATGAGAACCAAAAATCCAGAATATAAAAGAAGCTTCATTCGGAATGCGGGGTCCTAAGATTATCCTTCCAGCAATGATCTAAAAAGCTACCTACCGGGTGGCCTGGTGGCTCAGTTAAGCATCTGACTTCGCTCAGGTCATGATCTCATGGTTCTTGGGTTGGAGGCTGCTTGGGATTCTCTCTCTCTACCCCTCCCCGATTTGTGATTTCTCTCTTTCTCAAAATAAATAAACTTAAAAAACAAAAACAAAAACTGCCTACTGAGAAAATAAGAATGACAAATTTAGAATGATTTCATTTGTTTATGACCAATGTTAGGAGTGTCCCAGCAAGAATGACTAGAAGAAGGGACGAGGCAGAAAATGAACCATCATTTCAATCATCCCAGTCCGTACTGCCACTTCAGTGCTTTCTAGTCTATAAGCCCTAAACTGAAGCGGAGATGTTTTTCTCTTTCTGGAAGAAGTTGCTTCTAAGGTTGCCGAAAATCTCACTGATTCAGGCCTTTTCCCTCTTTTCTGAACTATCCTTTTATATACCATTTTTGCATATAATTTAAATATAGATCTAGAGATGCATGAGGTTTAACCCGTAAGGTACTTACATTCACACTGTATGACATCTAAGTTAAACTGCTGCACGGCTCCCATGCTTATCTGTTTTAACTCACTGTCCAATAGCATCTGCATTAAGGATGTTGACAGATGCTGGCAGGCTGACATGCAAGCAGTCTGGGCAACTTTCCCCTGTTTAAAACAAACATCAAAACCAAAATATAAACAAGCAAATAAGCAAATACAGAAATACACCGTAAAGTAGCAGAAAAATTATATAGCTGACATTCTTTTTGATCCCTTTCTGGTGGTTCAACAGTGATTACTGGCCTTTCTATTTCTGTATTCTGAGTGGTTATGCCTTTGACCATAGGAATTAAAATTAATCTTCTTGTTTACTTGTCCCTCTCAGGACATAAATATCATTAAAGTTCTAATTGCAACCAGGAAATTAAAAGACAGGTAAAAAACACATGAATGATTATTTTAGACCTCTTGAAATGTCTCAAGTATCTTTAAAAATACACATTAAAATATGACATTTATGACATAAAATAATCATCATATTGACAGAACATTTTATTCATCTAATGCTCTTTAAGCTCCCCTTTATATAATCAGCCAAGCTAGAAGAATGTAAGTTAATAAACAATATAATGTACTTTTATTTAAACTGTGCCTAAAAATCAAAATATACTTTGGAGTCATTGTAACATAGCTTCAAGTAGCTTAGGGGGCTTTCCTACCAACATGATTTCAAAATCATCTATAAAGCTACATTTAGTTTTAAAATCATTGGATAATTTAGAAATATATGGTTAAATAAACCACAAATATTTGTGATTTTCTTTCACATTTGTTACATTATTAAATATTTTCCACTATAAGAAGCTCCAAAAAACTACAGAAATTTTTCCTGATAGCCTTAATTAAGGCTACATGTTTCACCTCTAGATTACAAAGCTGAATCACATCATATTACTTTTAGTATAAATTGCTTCTTTAGATGGATTTCTGTATTTCAGTTAAAAGGTTAAAATAATATAAAGACTCTTTCATGTATAGTTTTCCTGTTTAAAATTGCTCCTGATATTGTTCTCTTCAACCTATAATGATGTGATTTGGTGATGGACTAACTCCTGTGATAGGATTCAAAGATCATGAATATAGTCAGAAATAACGACTTTGGAAAATGTGCCATGTTCTGCCTCATTTGCACTAATAAATATTTATTCAGTGCTATTTGATAATTATTCTTTTCCTACTTTCACAAAGGCTAATAAAGTCATGAAAAAAGATCTCCTAAATATAAATGCCTCACTAAATTGGTACAGAAATGTTTTACAAAGTTGATCTGTCAGAAGAGTAAGAAAGAACATAAATAAACTTTAAAGTTATTTATTAGAACATTTGTTCATTAAACTACACATTTAAAGTCAGACTAGAAACAAGGCAATCTTTTTGAGTCTTTAGCATTTAGACACTATGCAGTGAAAAACTGTATCTAAAATGGAATCTCAATTTCTCAATCAAAAACGTTAGAGATAAAAGCCAATGCAAACAATATATCTGACAGATACTGATGAACTGCCAAAAAGGAATGTAACAAACAATGCAAAACCCAGCATGCTTCAAGATCCCCCAAACCCAAGAGGAATTAGTCTGGGAGACATGCAGCTCCATTCCCCAAACACCATAATATCAATATGAATGAGAGGGGGACAAAAACGTAAAAAGAGGAGAAATCAATGGCATGTAATTTAATTATAATGTAACAAGCTTGAGAATACTTAATGGAAATGTAATTTTGACCCAATGGAACAACTACTGCATTTTAGTTTCATGTACTTCTCCATTCAATCAGCTCCATGTTCAACTTATGTTGCCACTATACTAGCTGCAAAACAGATTAATAGGTTGCCCCCTAAAATTACTATTATATTCACTTCTTAAGTAAACACATTGCACAGGGTAAGTGGTATAATTTTAAGGTGATCTTTAAAATTCAACATTGGTTCTGATGCTACAAATGACTATATAATAGTACTGGAGCCAAAAATGATAGTAAGAGTATAGAAATATTGGCTATTCCATAAACTTGGTGGAAATAGGTAATGAAAGCACACATACACACACACACGTGCATGTAAATTTAACTTTTTGTTTAAACAACATATGTAATAATAAAAGCATAATACTAAATTTCTTCTGATTATACATATTAAATATAGGCTACTGCTCTCAAAGATATAAGATTAAAATATTTTACAAATATTTTACAAATATTTACAAATACATCCTCAAGTGAAATACATTCTTTTTTGTAGTTCCAAATTAAAGTTAATATAAAAGGTTTGGATTCTTTAAATAATTTAAAAGTTATATTCTATAAGATTATACATTTAAAAATGTTTAATTTCTAACTATAAAATGTGTACAATTATTCATAAATTTCCATCTATTACTTATATTTAGAGAGAAAAATTTTAATGTTTGAAATATCTGCACACCCAAAAAATGCTTTTGGCAATTCGTTTCTGATGCCTCTATAGCCCTTATACCCTTTGGTATAACAAAACACTCCTTTCTGAACATTATTAATTTTATTATTGACATTTCTAATATTATTATTTTCTAGAACAAAAATAATCTAAGTACTTTTGCAATGATCTTTAAAAACTAGCCTGTTTCATTGGAGATGCTCTGTTTTTCAACAAACAAAATGAAAATACTAAATTTCAAGCACCTAGAAATTCAAGCACCCTCATCTGAAAAATTAATTGTGACTATTATGAACATTTTCTTTCTCTTTAACACAAAGTTCAACAAGTAAGTAAAAACACCTGCCAAACTTTTAAAGGTAACTACTTTTTTACCCTCCTCTAACATTTTGCTGAAAAACAACTTGCAAAGAGAGAAAACCCTTAGACAAACTTCTTATATTTCAAAGGAACTTGTAAAAGAGAATCTGCTGACATATTAGATCCTTTTTGCATTACCCAAAAGCTTTTCTTCTAAGAACAATTGTGGTAAGGAGACATTTGGCTCCTAGGAAATTCCCAAAGGGTCAACCATATGCATCCTTCCATGGCACCTTCACAGCGCTGCTTTCTAGATTCATGTCTCAAAAGCAGCTTTCATCATTTACTTGTGTGTCAGTCAATATGATTTATGGACTGCATTCAACAAAGTCAAAGCATATAGAATGAGAAATATGACTACAATCTGCTAATTTGTTTTGTATTGAGCCACTTAAGAGTCAAAGACCTGATGTCAGACTGAGACCAGCAACACAATTAACCAGTCGGTGACAGATTCATCCATCCTCCCTGCCAGGCTGTGCCAATCAAAGACAGCATGAGGCGACATTTGGTGAAATCAGTAAGAAAACTCATTCTCTAGGCAACCTATGTGAGACCTTGATTGACACTTTTTGAATTTAGTTTGTGGAACACAGCCACTCTGTACCCAATAGTCCCTCACTGCAAGCTGTGAAATACGGCTTTTAATGCCAATCACAGGAACAATAAACCACAAACCACCAACCCTCAGTTTAAAAGGAATCAAGAAAACACATCTGTTTGTATGTCAAGCTAAATTTCTAAAATAATTTACTATTATAGATTAAGCTAAAGATACTCCATTTCCTTTGAAACACCGCAAAAGGACATAGTAACAAAAATACAACACATTTTATTAGATTACTATGGCTCAAAACTGTTTCAAAGTAATGTTTTGATAGATCTACTCTGATATAATAATAGGAGAAATGTAGAATACTTAAAAACTAATTTGATACATTTAAATTTTCATTTGAAGTTTTCATTTCTGTCTCACCATTCTCTTATTTCAAAGATCTAATAAAAAAAGAAAGGTTTGATTTCAACAGTAATTATTTGAAAGAATTTTTCAATGCTGCTTTCATTCTTTCTCAACTACATTTAACAGAAAAATGTGCTCTTGAAATCACAACCATTCTTCAGTATTGGTCTCCCTTCCTTAAAGATCCCAGGAGAATCCATTTTACTCTATTTATATTCCCACAAAAGGTCAACTTTGCACAATAAACTACTTTTTTATTTAAGTAAAAAGAAATATAAAGATATAAAAATATTGAGCATTGAATTTATTGTTCTTTAAATTGATAACAGGTTTTGTTTTAAAAGGTTACATAACTCTTGTCAGAAAAAAAAAGGAAAAACTGAAATAAAATCATGGTCAATTTGAATATTAACTCTAACAGTGGCAACAGAACTTATTAACTAATTCTAATTCTGTATGGATTTTTACAATTATTTGTTATTAATTTTTTAAACTGTTTAAAGCAGTAAAGTATTGCCATATTATTCTACCTCACTGCTTCTCTGTTTGCTGCATAAATTTCAGTTGAGACTGTGAAATAGTCTTTTCAAAGGAAAGGCAGAAGAGAAAAGGAAGTATTAATGAATTGGTCAGTCTCCCAAAGAGCCACAATGCATAGCCTCTTTAAAAACAAACAGACGAAGAGTGAAGTCTTTGAACAAATGTGAAATAAACACTCAAATAGAAATAAATTCCTAATTGAAAAAGGAGAAAAGATGCCTAGTTGAAAAATAGACATTTTAACTTAAGAAATTTATTATTCTCCCATTTTATATAAGAACCACTAATCTAAAGTTTTACCACATAAAACTACATCTTACTCATATGTAAAGAATGTTATTAAATAAGTCATGAAAAAACATACTTAAAACATTAGAATATATCAAAATTTCTCCAAGATGACTTCACAAATGCACAAAGATTCTTCTATCTCATAAAATAGGCTTCGTCTGAACACTGTAATACTGACATATAGGACACTGAAATGTCTCAGATTCCCAATAATACAGAATGGATGAGTTAGAAAGGCTTAAATATCAAGATGAATTCTTTCAGTGAGTTTTAATAACTTTTTAACAGTATCTTGAAGACAGATTTTTGAGATTATGCCAAAAACATTCATGGGTCTATCAAAATATACTCTAAACACCTCCAACATTCTCCAAAATACCTCTTTTACACCTCTATAGTCCTCTCATACTCTTTCTATCTCCACCTAAAGTGGCTCTAGCCCCAAAAGATTTGGTTCTCAGGTCAGTTAACCATAATCCCATAGTGAATTAGGAATTCTCATTCTTCCCTCTCAGGCTTTTCTCCTCTAATGAATCCCAATCATAAGGATATGAGACAGTAACATAAATGCTCGGTCTTGGGGACACACACACATATTAAATAGAACACAATCATCTTAAAGTTGGGGAAAATAATTCTCCTCATGGGGAAAAGTTTAGGATAAACTGTAATACATGGCAATTTCTCTTTCATTCAAAACTTCATTATAGGGCTTATCAAACTTTGGTGGCCTTTTATTTTATTTTTTAACATTTATTCATTTTTGAGAGACAGAGAGCATGAGTTGGGAGGTGCAGAGAGACACACACAGAATCTAAAGCAGGCTCCAGGCTGAGGTGTCAGCACAGAGCCCGAGAGGGGCTTGAAGTCACGGACGGTGAGATCATGACCTGAACTGAAGTTGGACGTTTAACCGACTGAGCCACCCAGGCACCCGTAATTTTTTTTTTTTTTAATGTTAGATGATATGCAATATCCAGATTTTTAGCTTTCTGCAAGTATCACTGTTGATGTCATGATGTCCTCCAACTCATTCTACCTTTAATAGATAAAAAGAGAATGCAAAGACAAGCAGAGCAGTAAAAGTCCAGGAAAGGTCAAGGTTCTGAAGAAATGCCTCTGCTTCCAAGCACTGATAATATCAGAAATCAAGATAAAATGGTGAAAAAGCTGCATGCACTTTTGCCCAGACTAGCAAGAGGAAGCTAGTTTATGCTGTGTGGGAGCTGACAGGGATTATTTCTAACTCTTAAACCTACTTGATAATAACAAATTGGGCAGTTAGGCATATGTTTAAGTAGGGAAACAATAAAATATTAAGGCTCTATAACTTTTCTCACTTGGCAACTGTAAGGAAAGGGAAGTTAAAGATGCACTGTAATTTTCCCTGTGGAGACTGGTACGGTACTACGGCTAAGCCACAGAATTTAAGAGTGAAACAATGAAGCATCACAGGAACTGCTTTAAAAACAAGAGCTCTCAGCAGTGCCTGGTGGCTCAGTCGGTTAAGTGTCCGACTTTGGCTCAGGTCATGATCTTGCAGTCTGAGTTTGAGCCCCGCGTCGGGGCTCTGTGTTGACAGCTCAGAGCCTGGAGCCTGCTTTGGATTCTGTGTCTCCCTCTCTCTGTCCCTTCCCTTCTCATGCTATCTCTCTCTCTCTCTCTCTCTCTCTCTCTCTCAAAAATAAATAAAAACTAGAAGAAAATTAAAAAATAAAATAAAAAATAAAAACAACAGCTTTGTGATAGCACAGCCATATCCTCATTTCTTTAATAAGCATCCAGCTCAGAGTATACGAGCTATTTAATTATCAAAATGTACTAGTTTGCAATCCCAGTACAATTTAAAATTTGCAAAGAAGTTGCCAGAATCACTAACAGGTTAGACAATATAAGTCACTTCCCAATGGTCCTCAAATTTTTCCATTCCTGTTAGGCTTCATACAGGGAAGAAAAAAGAAAAGTAGGCTCTTTGGCACCACTAGATAGGGGTTTGCACAGGAAACCTCTGACTTCATCTTTCCCTACCATCTCCTTTCTTTTCATGGGATCTGACCTCCATTTTGTTCATGATAAAACATAATTCCAACTCATACATTCTTTTATTCACATATTTTATTCCTTTTTCTTCCCTGATTTCAACTTTTATCCATTTAACTTTGGAGAACAAAGATCTTTTTTTTTTTTTCTATTGTGGAATACAGGTTAAAGGGGAAGAAACCATTTGTATTCCCAGAATTTTACCAATTTTACCATTGCTATCTGCAACAACTCAGTTAACTTTCTAAACATGAATTCTCTGTTGCCATCTATTACTCAAACTGCCAGAGATTGCATTTTCATTTTAGTACTAAATCTTCCTATTCAGAAGAGCACTTTGCTCATAAAATTAGCACCAATGATCTAGTCTATTTCACTGATAGTTGTTCAAAGAGTAATGTTATAGCATATTTGTAAGTGTGCATATGTATGTATACACATGCATAGATATACATATAGTCTATGGGCTGAGAATAATCCATTCTAATTATTTCCATTTATATCTCACTGATTTGTTACATATTGTCTAGGTCATGGGTTCTCTCCTAATCCACTAGCTTTCTATTAAATCTCTCATGCTGTTTCCTTCTAAACTAAAAGCTCTCTATTACTACTACTTCCAATTATACCCTGAATCAAACTGCTGTTTTCTACAACCTTTGACAGTGGGAAATATTTAAGTGTGCTATGTTATATACACACATAAGACTTAGAACTCCATGCAGTTAAATCTCTCACCAAGATAAGTCAGCATCAACTTAATACTTAAAGTTATAAAATTCAAGTACATTAATTTTCAACTAAAAAGCAAGATTCTTTTTTTTCTAATTAACTTGTACTAGTGAAAATCATTTAATTGTTTTATTACATTAACAAAAAGCTTAAGAAAAAATATAGTGGTGCCTAGTTGGTTCTGTCAGTGGAGTATATGATCTCAGGGTCATGAGTTTAACCCCTACCTTGGGCGTAAAGATTACTTAAAATATACGTATTAAAATAAAAAATCTTAAGAAAAAATATAAATTCCATTTCTAATAGTGGGTTTTAATGGCTTTCAACTTTTTCATTTACATTCTTTCCCAAAGTTCTTTAATTCTATAGACATTTTCAAAACTTTTGCCTATGAATAACAGACTACAAACTTTCTCTTCAAAACTAGAAAGCATTCTATATTTGACAAAAAATTTCAATTCAAAAATTCTGATTTTGCAGTATATATTCCTTATGCATACAAGAAAATTATAACAGACCATTTCTTTACTATTTTTCTCATATTAATTTAAAAAATTCTTATCAAGCACTTCCTCTGAGTAAAATATTGTTTAGGTACTAAAGAAGACACAGTGAGTGGATAACAGTTCCTGACATAAAGGGATTAAATTCTAATAGCAGAAAGAAGGCAAGACTTCAAACAGCTATAGTATAGGAGAAAATATAAACAGTATCGTAAAAATGAGACAAAGTATCCATATATAGTTAAGTGGTATTAGCAAATGCTTCATGAAAGAGGTAGCATTTAAGATGCTTTTGGAAAAGATCCATGAGTTTTACAATTATAAATGAAGCCAAGGTAGAAAGTAAATGAGAGATCCAGGACACAATGAATTTTCCACTCTGAATGTCCAAATTGAGTAATGGGAAGTGTATCTGGAAAGAGGCTGAGATAATTCCTTTTTGCTAGCCTGTGAAATCTTTACTTTAGATAAGCAAGAGACCTCGAAGCTTTTCAACAGGGAAATATGATTAAGTTGTATTCTAGAAAGAATAACCTAGTACTGGTATGTATGATGAACTGAAGTAAGGAGAAACTACTAGCAGACACTAATTAGAAAACAATTATAATCATCAAAATTTGAATTTTGATAACAGGAATAGGAACAGAAAGGTTAAGAATATTTTAAATTTCAAATGCTTGAGTTTTTTTAAATGTTTTATTTATTTCTGAGAGAGAGACAGATAGCATGAGCAGGGGAGGGTCAGAGAGAGAGGGAGATACAGATCTGAAACAGGCTCCAGGCTCTGAGCTAGCTGTCAGCACAGAGCCTGACACAGGGCTTGAACCCACAAACCGTGAGATCATAACCTGAGCTGAAGTTGGACACTTAACCGACTGAGCCACCCAGATGCCCCGAAGGTAAGAATTTTTAATATCTACACATTAAGAAAATATTTAAGAGTTCTTATTCTGGCTATCAAGAGCTCACAACTGAAGGTCAAAAGAAGGAACAAACACAGTAGAATGCAAAATGTGATGAATCCATGAAAAAAGGTGAAAGCTAAGACAATTGAGGGGAGGAATACTGGGTTTGGAGTGAAAAAGAAAAGTCTGCTTGGTCATGAATCATACTGGGTTATGCAGAGAGATAGATTTTTACAAGTGGAGTTTGGGATAAGGTCTGTAGAGAAAAAGCACTCAGGAAAAGCATAAATAATAATAATATTATTATTAGGTTATAATAACAGCTAATATTTTTTGAGTGCTTATTATATACCAAGTGCTTTTCTAAGTACTTTATGTATACCATTTAACCTTCACGAAAACCTATAGGGGATATACCCTTATGGATCTCATTTTACAGATGAGGAAAATATCTACAAATTGTGCCCTATCATGTATGATGTGCCTACAGAGAGGTTTCCCAAAGAACTGTACTCACCACAGATGCAACCATAATACTTTCACAATCAAGTCCCAGAGATAACTATTATCTTCAAAGGTAGGTTTCCAAACAACTATAAACATATGAAAAATACTGCCAAGATAATTAGAATTTACCACAGATACCTAAGCAGAGGAAAATAAGCCTGCAGGAGGTTCATTACTATCTAATTCGCATGCTAGCTTTGGCTTGTGTTTACTTACTGTCATGGTTGCATGATCATTGTTGTTAGTCTGAGATGGAAGTCAGCCAGGAAATCAAATAAAAAGGATATGTATTCTAATAGTAGCAGAGGCAGTGTTTAAAGTAACAAAATACACTACAAAACATGCAAGCTGGCTCTGTGTGTTTGCTATAATTTAAAGGCATTAATTTATTACAAAAATTTGATCATTTTATTTTGAAGATATGTATATTAAGTTTTACATCTACATCAATCAGATAAATCCTCCTCCAAACTTCTGTTTACCTAATCAAGTAGTCAGCATTAAAATACCAAGGGGGCACCTGGATGGCTCAGTTGATTAAGCATCAGACTCTTGATTTCAGCTCAGGTCATAATCTCATGGTTCATGGGATCCAGCCTTGCATTGGGCTCTGCACTGACAGCTCAGAGCCTGCTTGGGCTTCTCTCTTCCTCTCTCTCTGTCCCTCCCCAGCTTGTGCTCTCTTGCTCAAAAATAAACTTAAAAATGCATATTTTAAAAAATACCAAGAACCTTAGCACTTAATAAATACCTGCTGAACTGGCAAATTTAGAAAACACCAACTCCTTGACAGGGTTCTTCACTATAGAGCAGTTGTTCTCAAATTTTAATTAAAAAATGCAGATTTCTAAGCTGAGGAAATTTTAGTTCATTTAGGTCTAGAGCCATGGACTAGAATCTTAACTGTTGACAATTATTTCTTCCTGTGGGGCACCTGGGTGGCTCAGTCGGGTTGAGTATCCAGCTTCAGCTCAGGTCATGATCTCGCAGTTCAGTTCAAGCTCCGTGTAGCTTTGTGCTTAAGTATGGAGTGTGCTTCAGGTTCTCTGTATCCCACTCTCTCTGTCTCTCCCCCTGCTCACGCACACATATGCTCTCCCTCTCTCTCTCTCAAAAAAAAAAAAAAAATTAAATAAATTCAGAAGTATCTCTTCCCACAAATGATTTTCATACAAAAAGAAATAAAATGTCCATTTCTCTACACACACAAACTATACTGAATATATAATTCCAAAGATGCTTTGAAAGGATAAGCCACTATGCTTCCACATAATTTACCACTAGAGTGTAAAAGAAAATACTCAAGGAAAGATGGCAGACTAACTTATCTTATAATCATTTAAATATGTTTTCTGCCCAAAAAGTGGTTAACAAGTCAAAACAAAAACCAAATCATTGGTCTCAATTTAAATACATTTAAGCTCCTACTGAAGTTCTGTACCAAATAAATATTTGTTCCTCTAAAATATTAGATATTAAATTATTAATTCCTTAAAATAATAAAGATTAATAAAATTAAACTAAAATAGTCTTAAAATACTGTTTTTTAAAAATTATCTAACTTACTTTTCAAATTCCACTAATAAACTATATAATATTTAAGTACCACTTTTTTAAGAAAAAGATATTTACCCTGAAACATAGATTAAACTTTATTATATTAAATCAATGAAATTCAAAATCTATTTATTAGTGATAGCTAAACATCTGTGTGGGAAGCTGTTCTCTTCACCAAACACACAATGAGTAAAAAAAAAAAAAACTACAAGCAGGAATGCAGGAATGGGCAGACAGATCATTCTAATTAACCCTAGTAAGCAGTGAGCTGGCAACTATGTTAGCCAGACAATTCCTTCTTCTGGAAGACTGAACTAGACTCTAGATAATCTCTAAGTCCTTTCTAGATTTAACTTCCAATAAAAGTCAGGCAACAACATGTAACATTAAAATCAAGTAAGTCATAGGACTTATGCTTTCATTAACATCATATTATTTTTATGACTTATAGGCAACAAATCAGATCAATGTGATTCATTACCATTATAGATTTTTAAAATTAACATACAATTAAGGAAACCAATTTGTAAGCATATATATATGTTTATATATATGGTTATGTTTTCACTTGGTAAGCACTAAAAGGTATTCAAAGCTGCCTATGCCACAATTTAAAAAATACAATCTGTATTTTTAATACAATTCTTTGTGGCGTCACATGAAAGAGAGGGTGATTAAAACCCCTGATTCTGCAGTTGACTCTTAAAGTTCTCCTTTGTAATATTCAGTCAAGTAAAAGGACATGTGAACCCACATACTTAATTCAGAAAAAAGTTAGAACCAAAGAATAAAGAACATAAAAGGGTAGGGCGCAAAGAGAAAATAAAGTGCCAGAATGAATAAATCTATGTTTAGGTTGGGACTTTACATCTGTATGAAATAATGATGCTTAGAAACATAATATTATATACAAGGACCTTAGAGATGATCTAATCCAATCATATTACTTCAAAGAGAAGGAAGCAGGTTGTTCAAAATCAAGATGGTAGACTAAGTTTTATTTTTGCTTCCCATCCACCCTGATATAAAAAAGCACAGAATTGTGAAAAGGAATAAATGTTTAACAGTGGAGAAAATGAAAGTACTTGGGAGAATTCATAAAGGGGTAAGACACTGCTCATTATATGCTAACAGGAACTATAACAGAGCTAAGAGCCAGCCGCGTATTAGAGGTTCAGAGATGGCAGGTATGAGAGAGGATAGAAATGAGAAGTGGGATGGAAAAACATGGGGAAGGTAATTGAAGATTTCTCACACAACTGTGCCAATGATCCCTTACTTACAGAGCGTGGTCAATTTTCATAATGAAAGAACATTTAGGGGACAGCTGAAGCTTCTGGTGTAGATAGAAAGAAAGGGAGGGAAGGAGAAAGGGCAGGGGGAACCTCTGCTCATTCTGGCCTGGGGTGGTGATGATATAGAAAGGCAGAGAAGGCTACATAATTTATGAAGTTCAGTGCAAAGATAAATGTGGAGCCCTGTGTTCAAAAATTGTTAAGAACTGTAAGAAAACAATAGCTGAGTACCAAATCACATGCAGGGGTCTTCTAAACTCGACATCCACGCAACTTCACAGGTCATGCATCCATGAAGTTGGGCCTGAAAAGAATAGGCCACAATCTCATGGTTAGCTCCACACCTGCTCACTCTACAGTGAAAAATCCTAGGCAAAACGGATCCCAATTTTTTTAAAGGTTTTTACTTATTTATTTTGAGAGAGAGAGAAAGAGAGAGAAAGAATCCTAAGCAGGCTCCCCACTGTTGGCCTGGAGTCCAATGCACGGCTTGAGCCCACAAACTGTGAGATCATAACTTGAGACAAATTCAAAGAGTCAGATGCTTAACTGAGACTTAGCCACCCAGGTGCCCTGAAACAACCTCAAATTTAAGAAAAAAAAATCCCAATTTCTACTCAGGGGAAAAGTTTACCAAAAAATAGGGTACTTACACAGTAGCAAAGTAAACACATATTAGCTCTCCAGGCCTTCTTTATTAAAAGAGAATGAATAAAATGAAGAAACAAAAAATGTATTCAAGGGTAACTAGATAATTTAAGAAACTGAAAATACCTACCAAAAAAAACCCCTTCTATATTTAGGAAGAATTGAAAGAAAATATATCCATTTTTTAAAGAATAGTACTCTATAACAGAGGAACATTAAAATGAGAAGTGGTTCATTAGAAATTAAAAATTAATAAAATATTCTATAGATGGACTGAAAAGTACAGTTGGGAAAATCTCCCAAAACATTGAACAAAAAAAAAAGATAAAGAGACAGGAAATGAAGGAGAGGATAAAACACATAAAGAATTGATCTGGGAATTCAAACATCTAACTAAATGAGTTCAGGAAAAGGATGATAGGAAATGGAAGGAACAAAATTATCTAAAAAATAATAGATTCGAATTTTCCGGCACTGAGGACACAAAAGTTTTGAAAGGGGTCTCTGATTAAAGAGACAAGTGAATGAAATAAAAGCTCTCTTTTCTACACATTTCCACAATATTTCTGAATATTAAGGATTAAAAAACAGATGCTAAAACCTGAATGCCAAAAGACAATGGAGAAATGCAATGAAAATTATCAGGCAAAAAGCTATTCAACTTACAATTAGATAACCAGTTAAACTATCAATCAAACATAAGGATAGAAGATAATTTATTATATTCAAGGACTTAAATAGGAGGAAGTTATTGAGACAGCTTAGCAAAACTAACCAGTGAAGCAATAAAAACATGTGGAATCCAGGAAAATGTCTGGTTAACAGCTACACAGCAATTCTACCAATTCTAAAGAGTAACTGGTACAAATTAGAAGACAAAGGTGTCTGGAGGTACCTGGGTTGCTCAATAGGTTGAGCATCCAACTCAATTTCGGCTAGGGTCATTATCTCCCAGTTCGTGGGTTTGGCCCTGCATCAGCGCGAAGCTTCCTTAGGATTCGTTCTCTCTCTCTCTCTCTCTCTCTCATTCTCTCTCCCCTATTCTCACTCTCTCCAAATAAATAAATAAATAAACTTGAAAAAAAAAGAAGATAACAAAGGCCTCTGTAGTTGTCAAAAGTTAGACAAAGAATTAATAAAGCGAAAGGGTGGGCAGCTCATACCTTTATCTTACACAGAATTAAGATACTAAATGGGGCACCTGATGGCTCAGTTGGTTAAGTGTCCAACTCTAGCTCAGGTCATGATCTCACAGTTCGTGGGTTCCAGCCCCACGTCAGGCTCTGTGCTGACAGCTAGCTCAGAGCCTGGAGCCTGTCTTCGGATTCTGTATCTCCCTCTCTGACCCTCCCCTGCTCATGCTGCCTCTCTCTTTCTCTTGCTCTCTCTCTCAAAAATTAAAAAAAAAAACAAAACATTAAAAAAAAGATACTGACTAAAGTAGAAGGAACAAGAAAATATTATAATTATTTTATATAAAGAAACAATAAATAGAAGAAATAAAAACATAATGTAACAATCAATGGGAGACATAGGGGGAAAGGAGATGTTGCTACGCACATACACCTATCTTTTATAATAGGGAATCACTAAATAGTCTATCTTTTATTAAGATAACCACCAGAAGAAATAAAAACATATAGTGAAAAATGGCTGTCTGGGAGAGTAGGAATAGGTGTCAGGAAAGAGCAAAGAGACTGGCTATCTTCCACCCCATATTCTTCTGGACTATATGACTTATTTCTAGGTACATGTATTAACTGGAATAAAAGTAAACTAAAACAAAATAACCTTTATTTTAGGCTTTATGAAATAAAACAGACATTAACAAATTAATCCAGAGGTCTAATGATGTGTTTATATTTACAGTGTTGGTTACTGGGAGAATCAGGCCTAGACTCCGATTCTCAAAACTTTTAATATAGTGCTGCATCATCAGAAAAAAAAATTTAAGAAGAAAATGATTTTCTTTTTTAAGTAAGCTCTACACCCAATATGGGACCTGAACTCAGGATACCAAGATCAGGAGTTGCATGCTCTACACACCAAGTCCAAGGAGATGTGATTTTTTTTTTTTTAAGTTTATTTATTTTTGAGGGGGGTGGAGGGGCAGAGGGAGCAGGAGACATATATTCCGAAGCAGGCTCCAAGGCCCATGCGGGACTCAAACTCACAAACTGGGAGATCGTGACCTGAGCCAAGGTAGGATAAGTAACCAACTGAGCCACCCAGGAGCCCTGAGAATGATTTTTTAAAATATTTATCTATTTGTTTATTTTGAGAGAGAGAGAGAAAGAGAGAGAGAGGAGAGAGAGGAGAGAGAGGAGAAAAGCGAGAGCATGAGCAGGGAAGGGCAGAGAAAGAGGGAAAGAGGAAGGGAGGGAGAGAAGGAGAGAGGGAGAATCCCAAGCAAGCTCTGTGCTTTCACCATGGATCCTGAGCTGAAATCAAGTGTCAGACACTTAACCAACTTAGCCACCCCGGCACCCTGATTTTTAAAGTTAGATACTATCCGTTTCTGGCCAAATCATGTATCTTCATTTACTACTGGATATATATGTTTTTCACTTAAGGAAACCACAATATGTTTCAAAATTATATATGGAAATTAAAAATGCAAATTAAAAAGTTAGTAGCACTGGATACATTTATCAGGGAAGGAGACGATGGCCCTACACACAAAGAATTTACAAAGGATACTAAATTAGTCTGTCAAGAAAACACGGCCTATGGCTGGAAGCAAACAATTAAGTGAAGGGAAAAACCCTTCAAAATAAACAATTAGGGGCGCCTGGGTGGCTTAGTCGGTTAAGCGTCCGACTTTCGCTTAGGTCATGTACTCGCGGTTCGTGGGTTCGAGCCCCGCATCGGGCTTTGTGCTGACTGCCAGCTCAGAGCCTGGAGCCTGTTTCAGTCTACGACTCCCTCTCTCTCTGACCCTCCCCTGCTCACGCTCTCTCTCTCTCTCTCCTAGAAATAAATAAAAACATTAAAAAAAAAATAAAATAAACAATTAAAAAGGGAAACCCTTTAAAAGGGAACTAGATGGGGGAAGTAGATCTAGAATTTAAAGATAAAATAACATTTCCCTGTCTTGAAAGTAGTTCCTACTATAATATTTTTAATTTTATTATTGAACATATGTACTCTGAGTTATTTCTGGAGTTAAAAGTAAATCATTTTTCTTTGGCAACGTGATTTTAAAATCTATACCATATTTAATGCTATGCTAGTAAATGTTTAACAACAACTCTCTGGGAAAAAAGCCTTCATTCATAAGATTTGCTGATTTCCAGTCTAACTACTCCTACCTCTGGCTACCAATGTGATTGTGATGTCACTGAATGCACAGTTGGGCAGAAATGTGCACAATAGGCTCTCATAATATGTATTGCCTGCCACTTTTTCAAAGCCATTCTCTCCCAGTAGAAAGGCATCTCTAATCTTAGAGTAAAAGATATGGGGGAAAGGATTCTATTAATATTCTTTTTATAAACAGCTTTTTAGGCATCTATTCTGTAATAAGGATGACCAAGCTCATTATTCCTAACAATCATGTCTATTTTTTTTTTTTAATTTCTGAGAGAGAGAGAGAGAGAGCGTGAGCAAGGGAGGGTCTAAGAGAGAGGGAGACACAGAATCTGAAACAGGCCCCAGGCTCTGAGCTAGCTGTCAGCACAGAGCCAGACGTGGGGCTCGAACCCACGAACTGTGAGATCATGACCTGAACTGAAGTCGGATGCTTAACCGACTGAGCCACCCAGGTGCCCTGAATTGTGTCTATTTTTTATATTATTCATCACCAGACTTCTATTAATGCAGAAAACCAAAAGTTAAATATGTTTGAAAGCAAAGAAACACATATCCTTCATGGAAGAAAAATTGGTATTTACAATTCAAACAGAAACAAGATCAGTTATTTAAGAATTCTATAGAGTAGTAGCAAATAAAAGCACAGAAAACTACATTGTGGCTAAAGATAAAATAGAGTTCAGAGAAAGGAAGAAATATGATCATCATTCATGATCTTTCATTTACTTCTACTGTAGAAGATAACGATTTGTTAGTATAAAATTTGGGTAAATTGGGTCCCCTTTGCAAATACACATATGAAGAAATTAAAGAGTCATTACCATTTATACATATCCTTTAGTGGTTGTAAATCCATAAAATATCTTTATTGAAACAAACACATGACTATCAGCATTTATGAAGAAAGGAAATATTCCTTGTTCTGTCTAGAAGCAGACCAGTGCTGGGTTTTTTGGCAGTACACTCACAGTAAAATGTTACTGAATTCCATTTGGCAGTCTTCATGAAGAGTAACTAGGTATATTCAAGTTGCTTAACAATCTTTTCTATTTACATATGAGTAAGTGGTGAATGAATGTTTAAAAACTTCTTATAATTCCTTTGGTTTTAAGTTTTCTAGTTAATATAAAATCTTTTTGTAAAAAAACAAAACTTACTTATAAATCAGACTTAAACCAAGTCTTATAATTGCACAGAAGAAAATGACTTGTATAATACATGCCAAGATGTTAAGTGGTTCTCTTGACAAGATAACAGGTAATGCTTATTTCTTCTATACTTAGATATATTTTCTATTGTCAGGAAAAAAAATATTAGAAATAAGAAGGGTTATTTGCATATCTGAAACATTAAGAAAATAAATATTATTTTGGGGATCAAATTTTAGATTCCAAGAATATTAATCTAGGAATGAAATAACATTTTCTTCACAGAGTAATATGACTTCACTGGCATCTGTTAGTCATTATAAGTAATGCACTCAACTTATACTTATTTAGTCACATCAATGCACTTTATAGTGAATATCTTATAGAATCAAATTTTTCAATGGCTATATAATGCAAAAGTATAGAACTCGGAGCTAAATAATATCAAGCTAAAAATGTAGGCATAAATACAACACACAAAAAAGTAAAGCACATTAAAGTGAAACTAATACTACAAAGGGTCTGGGTGCCTAGGTGGCTCAGTTGGTTGAGCATCTGACTTCAGCTCAGGTCATGATCTCACCGTCGTGAGTTCGAGCCCCACGTCGGGCTCTGTGCTCACAGCTCAGAGCCTGGAGCCTGCTTCAGATTCTGTGTCTCCCTCTCTCTCTGACCCTCCCCTGCTGATTCTATCTCTGTCTCTCAAAAATAAATAAATGTAGAAAAAAAAATTTTAAAAAGGGCCTTAGAACAGTAATAGAGGCAGAAAAGAGAAGACAAAACACTTATTAACAGTACTTACTTTATGCCAAGCACCCTACCAGGAAACTTTTTTATATACTATTTTAATTCATCCTATGATAGTCCTATGGGAAAATGGATTATAACCATTTTGTGAAGGTAAAAGGCTCAGAGGTTAAGCAACTTGCCAGGATTCTGGAGCTAGTAAATTATAAATCTATGGTTCAAGCAGAAGTCATTCTAACTCTAGAGCCCATCCTATGCTCTCCTCACTTCAGCAACCTGGACCCCAAGACTAATAAAAGATAAATGGGTTTTGTTTTAATTGAGTCAAAAAGGCAATTTCCCTTGAAGCAGATAATATGTTTAACAAGGCAGCTTAACATTTTGGGTAATGGGGTAATACTAGTCATTATTGCAAATACTGCCTATTTAGCTTGCTATCAATTTCTATGGTCAGCAGAGAGCTGATAAATATTTTCATATGGAAGCATATTCAATTACTTTACTTTTCCATTTCCTACATAGACCTGTACTGGCTGGAACAGTGCAAGTGAAGAGACACAGGTAAGGGAAGCAATATACCAATTCTATTACTCATCCAACCCGAGAAATAAGAAGTATCTACAGTGAATATTATTGGTCTTCTGAATCCTACAGCTTTCTATTGCTACCACAATGTAGTTAAAAAGTGAAAATAACAAAAAGTTCTTTCCTTGGGCTCCAACAAAACCATTAATATCCATTAATTTCTGTTGTTCTCATATCTTGTGAACAGACAACAGAATTCTATTGGTTGGATTATAACTTTTTTGGAACCATTGGAACCTTTAGCAGGAATATGGTCAGCAACTGGACATCACGATTTCCTGTGATTGAGAAAATATTCTTTTTTTTTTTAATTTTAATGTTTTATTTATTTCTAGGAGAGAGAGAGAGACAGTGTGAGCAGGGGAGGGTCAGAGAGAGAGGGAGTCACAGACTGAAACAGGCTCCAGGCTCCAAGTCGGCAGTCAGCACAGAGCCCGACGCGGGGCTCGAATCCACGAACCGCGATATCATGACCTAAGCGAAAGTCGGACGCTTAACCGACTAAGCCACCCAGGCGCCCCGAGAAAATATTCTTTTACAACAATGGCAGGTACTGACAGAAACTAAATACGCAAAGAAAGTAAAAGTGGAGCTTTTAAACTAAGTATTCTGTTGTAGGTACATTTTAGGGTTGTGTAGTGAAAGAGTCAGCTTTATCCTACAGAATCTACTTTTGTGTCTAATTATTTGCACTAATAGGCAATACTTTCACCATCCAA
This sequence comes from Hyaena hyaena, assembly GCF_003009895.1. NCBI lineage: Eukaryota > Metazoa > Chordata > Mammalia > Carnivora > Hyaenidae > Hyaena > Hyaena hyaena. Next base: position 1,439,662 of record NW_024080676.1, on the reverse strand, counting down.
AAGAATGGTCCTTGGTCTCACAGCTCCCATTGACTCTAACTCACTGCATTGACCCTGAACAATGTCAAAGCTTGGATAGTTAGGGCACATGGCTACTACTTAACCCTCCATGTCTGTAAGTGGGATAGCTACTTCCACTAAAGCTGACTGATTTGGGACTAAATGTTGTAAATAGCCTTCTTAAGCTTCTTTGAGAATGGAAGGAGTCCAGAACTGGCCTCTCTCTCTATCTGGGCCCAAGGGTAACCTGAAACTAAGAAATCATTTTCAGCATAAAACATTCAAACAAAAATGGTAGCTTACATAACTTATGTTTCTTAGAAAAATAGTACATTTAATAATATTGCCTCTGTTTTTTACTTAAAAGAAAAAAAGACAGTCAAATATTTTATACAATTTCATATTTCAGAGAATATACTAAGCCATAATAAAATGATCAACTCTAGCTAAAACTTACAATAGTGAATAATTTAATATTTTTGCTTTGGAATTATGTTTCTAGTTTATTCCTTGAATAGGAATATATTGTTATGTCCATTTTCTCTTTTCTTAGCTGTGAAATATAATTTTCTATTAATCTGATCATGCCCTATACTTACTGTATTTGTTGGTCTGCACTGTACAACACTTTATTTCCTTTACAGGAAAACTCATGTTAAATGACATAAAAATCCAAAATGGCATATGAAGAATCACCTAAAACTATATCGAATATCATAACAGATTGCATGAGTGATCTAGTCAGTCCAGGAATCTGTCTCTCTCAGTGTTACTACAGTAGGAGAAAGGAGGATTTCCCTCCAGATGTTAGCCTCCTGAAGTGAGATATTTGCTCCAACCATTTCCAACATATAACCTCTCTTCAGCTTGCCAATTTATGCACAAAATTCCTACCCGTCACATCATGCCAAGCTCTGAAACAGATATTGCAACATAAAAATATGTTATGTATCTGTGTACATGTGTGTGCACACAGATATGTTTACTCTTGTAGACTGTTTTTGACTAGAAACATGGAGATGGATACTGGCAATGTGAATTCAAATTAATTCAACAATTATTTAAAATACACTGTGTGAGGAACACTTTCTTAGAAATTAGATGAAACAAGAATTAAACACATATACAGGTTCCCTTTTTTAACACAAGGAGAATAGTTAGGAATATAATATAATCCTTGAGTAAGCTTCTAAAAGTTCTTTGGCACAGATCTACTATTAAAATCTCTTTAGAAAATTCTTCTATTTATTTTTTTTTTAGCAGCATCTGCCTTCAACTATTCTAAATGGCCCTTTGGAGAAACTCACAATGGAGAGAGTAAAAAAATTTAGGAGAATAACTTTTTTTTTTTCATTTTAAACAGGAGAGATGGATGGAGGTTGTTGAGGAGGCTGGCTTGAGATTAAATACTTTATTTTTGTGTTCACCTACATCTCCTTTCTTTTCTCTCTTTCTTTCTATTATTTCAAACCAGGTGGATTTTTTTCTCTTGTGTTCATCTACATTTTACTGTGAAATAAAAAGCTCAACAAACTTTTTTTCTATTTTATTTGTACAAAAACTACTTCACTCATGTTTTAATAGTTCTATTATTTCTGAATACACCTAATGAAAAGCATGTTCATTCCAAGAGAAACTCTTTGGTCTTTGCATTCCTCATCTGAAGAATCCAATGCTTCAGCCTATTCAAACCCAAATATCCCTGCTATTTATATATATATATTATATATATTCACATATATATAATGTTTCATCTATATATGTGTATATATATATTTATTACATATATATATATATTTCATCAATAGATTGTTCAAAATGTAGATGCACTATTATTGTATATCAGGATAGAACAATGTTCCAGCTTTACCTTTTGCCTCTGGCCTAAAAATACCCATAGTTTCTTGACCTTTCTAACTGGAAAAGTTATTGATTATATTGACTTTAATGAGAACCACCCCTACTAAGAGTTTATGTCAATTTAAGTCTATATCGAATTTCAGGGTTTTGTTTGGTTTTGGTAGAAAAGAGTTGGTAGTTATTTTGGCTAAAAGTAAAATAAGTTAAAACTTCAAACAATTCTAGGTTAGAATTCTTTATAAATAGATCTGTAATAATGGAAAGAAAATATTCAAGCCATGAAGTTGGTTTAAGCAAGTAAACCTCAAATTAATATTAGATTCTAAATATATTTTAGTGAGCATATCATAATAAAATTTTTTGGAATTTTTCATACTTACAGGTAAATGAGTAAACACTTGAAAGATGCTTCTTAAAAAATTAATAAGATCCATTAAATAACCACTAGCTCTTCCATCTGGCTCAGACATTGTCCAGTCATAATCAGCGAGCTGAACAAATTCATCAATTTTTTGATTAAGTTTGGTATATATTTCTCCTTCTGCTGCATGTCGGGCATCCTGATAAGGGACAAAATAATAAAAAATAAGAAACAGTTATAGAAGCAGATAATTTAAAAACCTCTCTTGGGTGCTTGAGTGGCTCAATCGGTTAAGCATCCAACTTTGGCTCAGGTCATGATCTCATGGTTTGTGTGTTCGAGCCCCATACTGGGCTCTGTACTGACAGTGCTGAGCATGCTTGGGATTCTCTCTCTCTCCCTCTCTCTCTGCCTTTCCCCCACCCTTTCTCTCTCTCTCTCTCAAAATAAATAACCTTTAAAAAAAAGCTTTCTTAAAATTCTAAAATTTATTTTCTATTTTTCCTTGATCTAAAACTGTTGGGTTTTTTTTTAGCTGGCAGTAATCTATTTGACTGACATCACTTTTTTCCCCCCAACCTCCTTTATAGGGTGGGATAATTTATGAGTTATTAATTCTGAACTGTTCTCACAGCTTTAAGAAAACTCATAGGAGAGACAGAAGTGAAAAAACAGAAACTGTCAAGAACATAGAAGACATCCCTGTCCTCTGACTGAGAAAAATAAAGTTGGATGGTCACAGAAGAAATGGAATAGTTTCTGGTGTTTTAAGTTGAAGAGGCAAAAAAGAAAAGAGAAAAAAGAGAGAGTTACTTCTCAAAAGAGGAGAAAAGAAAGGAAGGGAGTGATGCAAAAACACCAGAGTAAAGATCTCCAGTCTCTCCTCCATAAAAGCAACAAGAAAACTTGCAAAAATAGTCAAAATCAACTGTTCCAGAACTCTGGAAATTAATTCAAACCTTGCAGCAATCCAAGCATTGTTTATTCAAGAAAAACAGCTATATCTTGGTAAGAAAAGGAGCTTTGCAGGGTTTTGATGTGCCCTTATTTTCATTCTTCTTCCCCTGCCCTAGCTCCACAGTATCCTTGAAAATCAACATTCTACAACTATGGTAAAAACCAGTAGCGTAACAGCTATCAAAGGGAGCAGAATGGGCTGGGAGCTCCTTCGAAACCACATCCTGGAAAATTATCATTATTTCAACTATCTGATGGTTTTCTAGAAGACCCCACTTGCAGGGATGTCTTTCTTTGATTTAAATTGGAGCTTGTCCAGTGCATAAAACCTTTTCTCTGGGGACATTTGTTGAAAATAATTAAAGGCAATTGTTTAATATGGCATATGCCTGAGGAAATGGATAACAGGGCACACAATCAGCTAACTTTAGCTTAAAAGGAAAACCTGGGGAATGAGATATACATAAATGACTCTGAAAGGCTATGACATATTCCCGGGAATCTACAAGGGTATGTACATGTGTAAGGCTATGTACAAGCTCAGAAAAGACCTGAGAGACTCTAAGTTCTCATCTATGACTGACCTTGAAGCTCTGTACAAGTAGGAAGTAAAGGTTAACACAGAGTTGTCAAATGCCTGAGTGCTGAAGGTATGCCCCAGTACCTACACAGAGTTCTTCTGCAAAGACTGGGAACTTATTGGTTCTAGGCTTTTAAGGAAATCTGTGTCCATACATTAGTTGACCACTAAGCTAACAAAGCAGAGACTTTAGTGGCCACAGAGAAAAAAGAATACAGACTTTATAGAATTAATTCAGAAAAGTCATGAGCAAGGAAGCAAGCAAGCAACCAACCAACCACCATAAAAAGCCAACAAACCTTGGGAAGAGAGGAGAATCTGATTTCTGGAATTGCCCCATATACTATTTAAGTGTCCTGTCTTCAATAAAATTTATGTCTTGCAAAGTAACAAGAAAGTATGACTCATATACAGGGGGGAAAAAAGCAATTAACAGAAATTCTTAGTGAGAAGTCTCAGTCATTAGACTTCTGAGACAAAGACTTTAATTCAGCTATTTAAAATATGTCCAAAGGATTACAGAAAATCACATTTAAAGAACTAAAGGAAAGTATAGCAACGCTTCACAAAATATAAATTAAAAGGCAGAATTGTTTTTTAATAGAAATTCTGGGGCGCTGAGTGGCTCAATCAGTTGAGCATATGACTCTTGATTTCAGCTCTGGTCATGATTCCAGGGTCATAGGATCAAGTCTTGTGCTGGATTCCATGCTGAGCATGGAGCTTGTTGAAGATTCTTTCTCTCTCTCCCCCTCTGCTCCTCTCCCCCATTCATGCTCGTTCTAGAGAGTCACCTGGGTGGCTCAGTCAGTTAAGCATCCAACTCATCCAACTCCTGATTTCAGCTCGGGTTGTTATCTGACCATTCATGTGTTCAAACCTGGCATAGGGCTTCCATGCTGACAGTATAGAGCCCACTTGGGATTCTCTCTCACTTCTCCCTACCCATCCCCTACTTGAGCTCTCTTTCTTACTCAGAGTAAATAAACTTTTTTAAAAAAAAAAAGAAATTCTGCTTTGAAAAGTACAATAAATGAAGTGAAAAAATTACTACAGGGGTTCAACAGATTTGGCAGGCGGAAGAAAAGGATTAGATTAACAATATAAACCAACTAAACCTAACAGACATCTATGGAATATCCCACTCAAAAATAGCAGAGCATGAATTACTTTCAAGTTCACAGGGGATGCTATCCAGAATAGGTTATATGTTAGGCCATAAAACAAGCCTTAAAAGGACTGAATTCATAGTAAGTATGTATTTCAACCACAATGGAATAAAACTAGAAATCAGTAATAGAAGGACATTTGGAAAATTCATAGATATGTGGAAATTAAACAACAGACTCCATTAAATAACCAATGGGTCAAAGAAGAAATCATGATCAAAATCAGAAAATACTTTGAGATAAAAAAAACAAAAACACAATACCAAAACTTATGGGATGCAATGAAAGCACTGCTTAGAGAAAATGTTACAGTATACATGCCTATATTATAAAAGAAAAAAGATCTCAAATGAATAAACTAAACTTTCACCTTAAAAAACTAGAAAAAGAGGAAATGGTAGTTGTGGGTTCTCACTCAGACAACAGCACTCTGAGAGACCACAGACTAGGCAGTGTGGCCTTTGAACGACAGCAAAAGGTCCCCGTGTCTATACTTTTTTTAAAGGCTCACATAAACTTAGGAAACATCTTGAAAGTTAAAAGTTAAAACTAGATGGATCTCTGCGTTTCTCTCAGTTTTTCTTTTCTTTTTGTTTCTTGAACTGCACAAGCCTCTGTAATACTTTTTACAAACATCTTAAGGAAGGTGAACAACTTACCACTCTGAACAGTAAAGCATCAGAGTGACAATGTCATATTTCTGACAAAACTAATACCTATTTAGATTTCTGACCGAGACTTCAGTATCACTAACCATTAGTTGTAACCTACTATATTTGAATAGAATTTAATCTAGTTTGCATTTTATATGATGTCTATGAATAAGACTGCTATAAAGACGCTGAGATGAGTATCTCACAACTCAGGGAGAGATACAATACTGTTGATCTCCCTTTATTCATGGTTTCACTTCCTGCGGTTTCAGTTACCCACAGTCAACCACAGTCTGCAAGCAGATGATCCTCCTTCTGACACTTCCCCAGATGGTCAACAGTAGCCTAATGCTATGTCAACAATGCCTACATCATTCACCTTATTCCATGTCATCGCATTGGCATTTTATCATCTTACATCATCACAAAAAGAAGGGGGAGTACAGGACAATAAGGTATTTTGAGAGAAAGGGAGAGAGAGAGAGAGAGGGAGGGAGCGAGGGAGGGGGAGAGAGAGAGAGAGAGCGCAACCATATTCATATAACTTTTGTTGCAATACACTGTTATAATTGTTCTATTTTATTATTAAGTATTGTTAACCTTTTACTGTGCCTAATTTATAAGCTAAATTTTATTAGAGCTAGGTGTGTATAGGAGAAAACAATACAAAAAGAATTTAGTACTATCCAAGGTTTCAGGCATCCACTGGGGATGTACTGGACATACCCCCTGAGGATGGGGTGGGGGGTTGTATAACAAAACATGACTAACGCTCTATTAGAGGTTTAACAAAGCATCCTAAGGAAACAATTACTACTTATTTGATAAAAAGCTTGATGGAGAGAGTATGTCATTTGAGTGGTAACTTCAAAAAATATAATCAGGAACCCTCACTAAGTATTTCAGTTTGTGTGCCTTAAGAAATTTTCAGGAGAACAGTGTGAGAAATGGTAAACATGAACAACAAAAATGTGCCATTTTCATATTTTAATGCTTTTTTTGCCTTCCTCCCCAGTTTTCACAATGTCTAACCACTCACTACTCACTGCCACTTTGGGCTGACAAAACCCAACTGTTGGTAGACGTCTTTCCATCTGCATGCCTGTTTTCACAGTAGGACAGGAACGGAAATTCCAAGAAAGGCTTTTCTTCTCTCCCCACTCTGAGATCTAACACAAATTTGACACAGGCAATACAAACTAACCACAGTGTGGAAACTACACTCAACTACAAAATAAAGTACTACTTTAAATAAAATAGGTATTTAAGATAAACTAATGTTAATGTCATTAATTGAAATTTTACTGAAGCACTACTAAATATGGGAGTAGCAAATTAGCTCTGACTCAAAACAGTTACTCTTTGCAACTTAAGCTGATAGGGTCTATTAAAATTTTTAATGCAAAGCAAACTTACTCAGAAAAACCTTAAGACTGAGAAGCTTAACATTAGTGTTTATCAATAACGTATTATCAACCATTATAAATTTGGCACTTTGAGTAATCTAGGTATAAAACATCACTGAAATGTACGCTCCATTAAGGCATGAAGTTTGTGCCTGCTTTAATTCACCTAGACTAGTGCTTGCTATAAAGTAGGCAACAGAGGTGTACTTGCTAAAATTTTTTAATTTCCTGTCTTGAAGTTTATAACCTGGTTGGAAAAGAAAACTATCTCAAATAAAATTATCACAGAATGAATAAATATTAACAATTAGCACTGAGTGAAGTCTAGTAAAAAGACAGCAAAAAAGGAGAGACCACATGTGCTGGAAAGGAGGTTTATGTCACTTGCTGATCCAGTTACTATTATTGAATAACCAGCTACCCCCAAATCTTAGTGGCTTAAAATAATAAGCATTTTATTATGCTTAAAGGCTCCAGTGGTTAGAAATGCAGACAAGGAACAGTGGGGATGAGTTCGCTTCACTGTATCTGGGAACTCAAATGGGACAACTTGAAAGCTGGGAATGAGACCCAACAGCTGGGGAATGGAATCATCCAGAGAGTTCCTCACTACATATCTGGCACCTGGGATGGGCAGCCTCTCTACGTGGCTTGGCCTCCTCCCAGCATGGTGGCTGCACGGTACCTGGACTTCTTTCATGGCAGCTCATGTGTGTTCCATACTCAGAGTAACTAGAAATAAGGTGGAAGTGCCATTGCCATTTATATTCTATCCTTGGAACTCTCACATTATTTTCACTGTACTCTACTGGTTAAAGAAGTCACCAGCCTGCCAGATTCAAGGGGAGGGGACACAGATCCCTACTTCTCCATAGGAAAATAGTCAAGGAATCTGATGCCATTTTAAAAATCACCATTCTGGGGGCGCCTGGGTGGCTCAGTCGGTTAAGCGTCCAACTTTGGCTCAGGTCATGATCTCACGGTTCGTGAGTTCGAGCCCCGCATCGGGCTCTGTGCTGACAGCTAGCTCAGAGCCTGGAGCCTTTTTCAGATTCTGTATCTCCCTCTCTCTCTGACCCTCTCCTGTTCATGCTGTCTCTCTCTCTCTCTCTCAGAAATAAATAAAAAAACATAAAAATAAATAAAAAATAAAAATCACCATTCTGCTAATAATGAAGAATTGAGAAATGGCCCATAAAGAATATGGACCATGGATTTGAGAAAATGGAAAGGGGTTTAATTTTCACTACTTCACTTTTTCACATTTTGAGCAAATAGCTTTACTTTTGTAAATCCTATTTTTTTCATCTATGAAAAGAGAATCACCATCATAACCTCAGAGTGCTGTCTTGAGGAAACTTCTATAATTAATGTAATGTACCTAACAATACTTGGGACCTAAAAGGTGCTCAAAAATATGTTTGTTTCCCTACATTAACTAGTGTTGGGTACCTAGTAACGCTCAAGATATGTTTATTGAGTGAATTGCTTGGAAACAATTAGCAAATTGAAACTCCAAGCCATTCAAATTGCCCAAGTTAGCTTAACTTACTGTGGTTACCTGCATGTAATGGAAAAAAATATTGGGTATTAAACATTCAGAAAATGATTTTTTTTAACACGAAATGGTAGAGAAATGGAAAAGGGGGTCACATTTAATATGAGTTAGTCACAGCATTAATATATATCTCTTTAACCTAAAGCATTAGGAGCAGATATTCAAGACGGCAAATGCCTACAGCCCACAGAACTATACCACAACACATTTTTACTGATAACATTTAAATGTCAATTTCTCAAAGCAACATAAATGTTTATTTACCTCTTTGCATTTTGCCCCAGTGTTCAAAATCAGCCCCCACTATTTCATGTCTTACTACCTTTACTGAATCTAAGGAGATGAATACAGATCGTTTCAGAGGTGAAGCTAGACTGCCATTCTAGAAGGCATCCACGTAAAGGGGAGCCTGAAACTCAGAAGTGCATTAATTATCCCATAATACTCAGCTTACTTCCCTTATATCCCAAAGCAAAGACAATTTGGAGTCTGATTTTTCCTAACCTCTACTATACCTATCTGCACTCAAAATGCTCAATATGATTTTTCTTGCCTTTCTGGGATGCCTCTAACATAGGCAGGAAGGGAAAAAGCTGCCTACAAAATTTTAAAAACCAGTTTTCAAGAGACTCCTCTCCTCTAAACTACACTAAAGTACTTAGTGAAACTTAATACATTTTTTAATAGCTGTTCCTTTAAAATTCTAATTTCAACCCACTATTAATTTTTTATTATTTTAAAAACTTTTTAAAGTTTATTTATTGGGGGGGGGGGACTGGAGAGACAGAGAGAGAGGGAGAGAAAGAGAGAATCCCAAGGTGGCTCCACACTGTCAGCGCAGAGTCCAATGTGGCGGGGTGGGGATATGAGGCCTCGGACTCACAAACTGCAAGATGATGGCCTGAGCCGAAATCAAGAGTAGGATTTACAATCAATGAAACACTAGGGACACCTGGGTGACTCAGTCAGTGAAGCATCCAACTCCGGCTTAGGTTATGATCTCACAGGCTTGTGAGTTCAAGCCCCACAGTGGGCTGTGCTGACAGCACAGAGCCTAAAGCCTGCTTTAGATTCTGTGTCCCTCTCTCTCTCTGCCCCTCCTCCCCTTCTTTTGCTCTGTCACTTTCAAAAATAAACACTTAAAAATTTTATATTTAAAATCAATAATATACTGGGGTGCCTGAGCAGCACAGTCAGTTAAGCCTTGGACTCTTGATTTCGGCTCAGGTCATGATCTTAGGGTTCATGAGTTTGAGCCCTGCATGGGCCTCTGTTCTGACAGTGTGCAGCCTGATTGGGATTCTCTCTCTCTCCCTCTCTCACTTGTCCTTCCCGGCTTGTACCTTCTCTCTCTCAAAATAAATAAATATAAAAGAATTTTTTTTAATTAAAATAAATCAGTGACATACTTTTTTAAAGTTTATTTATTTATTGAATATTAATTTATTTAAGTAATCTCTATACCCAATGTGGGACTTGAATGCACGACACCAAGATCAAGAGTTGCAAGTTCTTCCAACAAAACCAGTCATGTGCCCCAATGATATACTTCTTAATTACCCTTTTAACTATACAAAATTTTACTGAAAGAATATTATTTCACATTTTCCTGGATTTTTTTAAGGCAATTTGGGACAATTAAAAATTAACAAAAGTTGAGCTGGAAAGAGCAACCAAATATCTAGAAATTTTGAAGTCATTAAGGAAAACAAACACTGTATGTGAAGAAAGAAAAATTATAAAAATGATGATGAAATCATTCACATTATAGTGAAATTAATTTATTATAATTATATGCTTTCTGGATAAAGTGATTCAAAGCCCACTAATTTTCTGAAAAGGAAATAAGAAAAATAAATGAACCACAAATGTATTTATTACTTTTTGTTTTTATTATCTAGAGTTCTGCTAAGTACAGGTGATCCTTAAACCATGTGGGTTTAAGCTGCATGGGTCCCTATATACGATTTTATTCAATAAATACTCAAGTACTATAAATATATTTTTTCCTCCTTATGATTTTCTTAACATTTTCTCTTCCCTAGCTTACTTTATTGTAAAAAGACAGTATATAATACATATATAAAATACGTGTTAATTGACTCATCATTAAGGCTTTCTGTCAACAGTAGGCTGTTACTAAAGTCTGGGGAAAATCAAAAGTTATGGATTTTTGGAGTACCTGACTGGAGTGCCTCAGTCAGAAGAGTATGCAAATCTTGATCTTGGGGTCATGAGTTCAAGCCCTACGTTGGGTATAGAGCTTACATAATCAATAAATTATACAAGGATTTTTAACTGTGGGGAAGGGGAGAAGGTCCAGCGTCCCTAACCCCCACATTGTTGAAGGGTCAAATGTATTCTATTTTTCTGAGACGATACCAAGAACAGGTTCTACTTTTCACATAAACTAGGCGAGTCAAGATAATTTCTCAACATAATAAATGTAATTTAGGGCAGGGGTATTTAGATTTTTAGAAGTTTATTAGTACTTTCCACAGTGTATAATAGCAAACAAAGAAATCTAAGGCAGTAGATGGCTGTGCTGTGTGAAAAAGTTTCAGACAGTAGTCCTAGGCAGAATTTAAATTCAACACTTGAAAGAACCTTGCTAAGGGCTACGGATTCTGCTGGTTTTGCAATCCAGGCAAATATAATCATTAGAAAACATATGTACATGAACCGCGTGAATTGACTCACTACATTTTATTTTCAAAGAACCAAGAGCAAGCAAAAAAACCAAAGTTTTCATTGTATCTCTTCCTGTACTTACACACAAGAATACACTAAACTATTTGATAAGATACTTCTAAAAATGATTTCTCATTTTAAGTTAGGGACTGTTAAGAAAATTAGTTAGGACCTCCTAGTTAAGTTCTACTACAGTTGAAACTAAAATACTCTCAATCCTTAAGATCCCACCAGAAAGTCAGGAACATAGCAACTAACTCCTAAATTAAAATTTTTTTTAAAGATTTAGCTTAAGCACACCCAGGTGGTTCAGTCAACTGAACATCTGACTCTTGATTTCGGCTCTGGTTAAGCTCGATGTCAGCTCTGCATCCATAGCACAGAGACTGTTTGGGATTCTCTCTCTCAGCCTCTCATCTACTCACTTTCTCTTTCTCAAAAATAAATAAACTTTAAAAAACAGATTTAAAATTTTTTTTTAAATTTAAAAAACATTTAGGGGCCCCTGGGTGGCTCAGTTGGTTAAGCATCCGACTCTTTTTGGTTTCAGCTCAGGTCATGATTTCACTGTTGGGGAGTTTGAACCCCATGTGGGGCTCTGCACTGACAGCACGGGCGGGGCCTGCTTGGGATTCTCTCTCCCTGCTCTCTGTCCCTTCCCCGCATGTATGCACACTCTCTCTCTGTCAAAAATAAATAAACATTAACAAAAAGATTTAGCTTATAAACAATTCTGCTTGTTAAAGAAACAGTGCCCTCTGTAGGCAGAAGTCCAGCACAGTTTGAGAACTATTTTTCATTTCAATATGTAAGAATTAAATGATATCATATTATCAGTGGTTCTCAACCACAGGTGTGCAACAGAATTACCTGAGGAACTTTTTAAAATCTATACATGCACAAACTCTAGCCTATTACTCCTGGGATGTGAGCATGTGTGTTTTACATAAAAATTAAGTAGTAATGGCTAAACATTTTAGGAAACATCTATGATTTACTATCATCCACTCCCCCTTCTTAGAACAATCCTCAAATATATTTTGGAAAATCCCTCGGCCCCCATTCACAGCTCTACCTGGTCTAGATCGAACTGAACCCACAATTAGCTCCAAGAATGAATTCTGATGAATTTAGGTAAATTAACAATTATCACCCTCTTACCCACAGAGTGTTCCAAAGCACCTCATAGAGGGCGCCACTCACTCTTCCTTTAGGTGACCGAGCATAAGGATATAAGGACTGGAACTGTGACTGCGCAGCCATTTTGTTACTAGAAGGAGAGCCCACAGCTGCTGGGCACCACACGTAGTTGGACGATGAGGCCAAAACTGCATAAAGCAGAGCAAGAAGGACAAACTGGGTTCTTGGTGACATCTACTGAGCAGCGGGCTTCAGCTTCACATGAAACTTTCCCTCTTCTTGGATTTCCAGTCACATTTAGTTAATAATTTCTCTATTTAGGCAGTTTGAGTTGGTTTTTCTGGCAGTTCTTGTCAGTATTCTGTTAATAGCCTGATTAATCCAAGTATCTTATTTATATCATTTTATTCAACATTCTAAAAAAGGTTACATTTAATATTACTCATTTGGACGAAGGGAAACATTACTTGACACTTTTCTGAGCCTTAAAAATTTAAGCCAGAGAAAAGTAGAACTGTCAAAAGAAGGAGCTATACTCCCTGGCTAATTTCTTCCTGCTCTAGTTCAAAATGATGACGCTCCAATAATCTACGATCTTGATCTAGAAATATTAGTAGCATACACTGTCTAACTCATTAGCCACTTTCACTACTGCCACTGTAGACAGAGGGGGAAAAAGATACAACTAAACACAGAATCCTATTAGTTAGTTATGATGGGGAAGGGGTGTGATTGGGGTAGTGAAAAAGAAATACATGTAAGATAACTACAGACTTTCCAGGAAAGGAGGCAAGAAAAATGGTGCTACCACTGTAAAAAATTAGATAGGCAGAAAGAAAAGCCGATTAAAGAAATTATGATTTTTTTATTTTTTAATTTTTAAAAATGTTTTTTATTTTTGAGAGACAAGACAGAACATGAGCAGGGGAGGCACAGGGAGAGCAGGAGACACAGAATCTGAAGCAGGCTCCAGGCTCTGAGCTGTCAGCATGGAACCTGCTCGAACCCAGAATCCGTGAGATCATTACCAGAGCCAAAGTCTCATGCTTAAATGACTGAGCCACCCAGGTGCCACTATTTAGATATTTTAGATGTCAGTGTGATAATCAGGGGAAATTGTTTTATTTACATATTTGGTACCTAAAATCAACTGAAAAACAAAAAATTATTTGCTTGCTTATGCCTCAAATTAATTTAGTGAAACAGCAACTCTTCACCAGGTTTTTTTTTCATTATACTATATTACTAAATTAAAAAACAGAAGTTGTTGGTTTTAGGATATGTGTTGTATCTTATACTCACACAAATCATATACTACCACCTGGTAAATAACACCCTAAGTTAAACAAAGCTGTAGATCTGCTCCATAATTGGCTAAGAAGTCAAATATAAAAAGCCAAGGAAAACTTACATTAATTAGAAGACCTGAAGTCTTAATAACTAGAACTTTCTAAAAATTTTTCTTCATAAAAGAACACAGTCAACATAAAGAATAAACCAAGGGGGGCGCCTGGGTGGCTTAGTCGGTTAAGCGTCCGACTTTCGCTTAGGTCATGATCTCGCGGTTTGGGGGTTCGAGTCCAGCGTCGGGCTCTGTGCTGACTGCCGGCTCAGAACCTGGAGCCTATTTCAGAATCTGTGTCTCCCTCTATCTCTGGCCCTCCCCTGCTCATGCTGTCTCTCTCTCTCTCTCCTAGAAATAAATAAAAATATTTAAAAAAAAAAACAAGAATAAACCAAGGATTCGTAATTTCATCGTTCTAAAGTCAGCAAGTCACAAATAGTATACTATATATTCCCTTAGAAATACAGGTTACTGGAGGAGTTATAGTTAATTATACCAAAACAACTTCTATGGAGCAAATCCAAAAATTTCTTAGAGTAACTAGAGTTAGATGTGTAAGCTGAAGCTTACATTAGCTTTCACACACAAAGCTACGGCCCAGATGAGGGATAAAGTAGCTGAAAACAGAAATTTAAGCAAACTGATCCTGACTGCTTCTAGAATAAATTTTATTTTCTCCAAGAATAAATATTCAAAACATAATGAAGCCAAAACTGACTTTTAAATAAACTATGCATGCTTATTAACATAAAATGAGTAAATACGATTTTATATTCCTTCTTCTGGGTCACTGTATTTTAAATTCAGTATCTCTGAACTTTCTGATCTTGAGCTTTCTAGCTTCTGTAAATGATTTTTCTTAAGTTTATTTACTTATTTTGAGAAAGAGAGAGAGAGAAAGCATGAAGAGGGGAGGGGCAGAGAGAGAGGAGAGAGACAGAATCCCAAGCAGGCTCCACAAGGCCCGTGCAGAGTCCGATGTGGGGCTGGATCCCATGAACTACAAGATCATGACCTGTGTCGAAGTCAGACACTTAACCAACTGAGCCACCCAGGTTTGGGTGAATGGTTTATGTCAGTTCCTCCCTTCCCTCATCTCTCCTGATTGCAAATGTCTTCATCCAGGCAGATAACATGAATGAATCTGTCAGACAAGATGACTGTGGCAGGCAGGATGATTATAAAGCATGAATCTCATCTAAAGGTATTCAATTCACAACTCTACAAAACCAAATTAAATATGTCTACAGAACCAAATTTATCTATTTTATAGACACTAATTATTTTTGTAGTTATTTACCCTTTTCAATTAAAAAATTCTAGTCATTAAGAACTATCCCAATTCAGCAGCTAGCACAGTACAACAGAAATGTTTTTGTTCAGTAAACATCATTTAATATTTTCTGCCAGGCCAAAACTATGTATAAGTTTAGAAAAAACTTCCAAGCAATTATCACTTTTTCCTAAGAATGTGTTTTGGGACACAATCAACGCCTTACTACCTAAAGTCTTAACTTTAGATAGGACAAAATTCTTTTATTACTTATTCCTTATCAAAGTAGTTTGTCCCAGAAAAACCTAATTCCTTATACGGCCATTTCGCTTCCAGCGATATGAAGGAAAGGATGATATATGCATAGTTCATTTTATTGCACTTTGCAGATACTGCAATTTTTACAAATTGAAGGTTTGTGGTTACCCTACATCAAGCTAAGTCTAACCACACCATTTTTCCAACAGCATTTGCTCATTTTGTCTGTCACATGATGATAATTCTCCCAATATTTCAAACTTTTTCATTATTATTCTAGTTATGTGATCTTTGATATTACTATGTTATGTGATCTTTGAAGTTACTACTGTAATTGCTGCAGGGTACCAAAAATGGCCCACATATAAGTCAGCAATCTTTTTTATTTTTATTTTTTTTTTGAGAGAGAGAGAGCATGTACTAGTGGGGAAGGGGCAGAGTGGGAGGATAGAAGCTCCAAAGTGGGCTCTGTGCTGAAAACATGAGCGGTCAACCATGAGATCATGACCTGAGCCAGTCGGACGCTTAACTGACTAAGCCACCCAGGTGCTCCAGAAAAACATGTGATTTCCTTTTCTTGTCTTACTCAACTAAGTAGACTTCCATATGATGTTGAAAAGGAATGGTGAGAGGGAACATTCTTGCCTTGCTCCTTAGTGGGAAAGCTTCAAATTTCTCACCATTAAATACGTTAGCTATAGGATTTTGTATTCTTTATCAAGTTAAGAGAAGTGCCTCTCTATTCCTAGTTTACTGAGAGTTTTTCTTATGAATGGGTGTTAAATTTTGTCAAATACTTTTTCTGTATCTATTGATATGATCCTTTTATTCTTCTTTAGCTTGCTGATGTGATGGATTATATTAACTGGTGATGTGATAGATTATATTAAACAACTTTTTATTGTAGTTGACACACAATGTTACATTAATATCAGGGGTATAACAGTGATTTGACAAGTTTATACATTATGCTATGTTCACCACAGTATGGCTACCATCTGTCACCATACAATGCTATTACAATACCATTGCTATATTCCCTATGCTGTACTTTTACCCCTGTGATTTATTCATGCATTAACTGGTTTTTAAATGCTGAGCTAGCCTTGTACACATGGGATAAATTCCACATGGTCATGATGTAGAATTCCTTTTGTAAACTGCTGGATTCAATGTGATAATACTGTGTTGAAGACTTTTACACCTATGTTCATGAGGGATAGTGGCCTGCAGTTTCCTTTTCTTGTAATGTCTTTGTCTGGTTTTGGTATTAGAGTAATGCTGACCTCAGAACGAATTTGGTAGTATTCCCTCTGCTCCTATGTGAAAGAGACTGGTGTAATTTTTTCCTTAAATGTTTGATAGAATTCATCAGTAAACCCATCTGGGCCTGGTGCTCTTCCTGTTTGGAAAGCTATTAGTCATTGATTCAATTTCTTTCATAAACATAGACCTATTCAGATGTTCTATTTCTTCTTGTGTGAGTTTTAGCAGACTGTGTCTTTCAAGAAATTGGTTATCAAAGCTGTAGGCACAGAGTTGTTAATAATCCTTTACTCTCCCTTTCTTCCTTGACTCACGTGTTATTTAGAAATGTGTTGTTTAATCTCCAAATATTTGGGGATTTCCCAGCTTAGCTTTCTGTTATTGATTTCTTATTTAATTCCACTGTGGTCTGAGAGCAGCCACTGTATGATTTCTTTTATTTTTTTAAACGATTATTTATTTTTGGGAGAGAGAGACAGAGCGCAAGCAGGGAAGGGGCAGAGACAGAGGGAGGCAAAATCCGAAGCAGCTCCTGGCTCTGAGGTGTCAGCATAGAGTCCGACGCAGGGCTAGAACCCACGAACCATGAGATCATAACCTGAGCTGAAGTCAGACGCTCAAGTGACTGAGACACCCAGGCGCCCCAGATTTCTATTCTTTTAATTTTGCTAAGGTGTGTTTTATGGCCTAGAATATGGTTGTCTGGGTGAATGTCCCACATGAGCTTGAGAAGAATGTATATTCTGCTGCTGTTCAATGAAGTAGTCTATAGATGTTGATTATATCCATGTGACTGACGGTGTTATGGGGTACGACTATGTCCTTACTGATTTTGTTTGCTGGATCTGTCCATTTCTTTTTTTTTTTTTTTTTTAATTTGCCATCTAAACCATTTTTTTTAATGTTTTATTTATTTCTAGGAGAGAGAGAGACAGTGTGAGCAGGGGAGGGTCAGAGAGAGAGGGAGTCACAGACTCTGAAACAGGCTCCAGGCTCTGAGCTGGAAGTCAGCACAGAGCCCGACGTGGGGCTCGAACCCACGAACCGCGAGATCATGACCCAAGCGAAAGTCGGACGCCTAACTGACTAAGCCACCCAGGCGCCCCTGGATCTGTCCATTTCTGATGGAGGGATGTTGAAGTCACCAACTATAACAGTGGACTCATTCATTTCTCCTTGATGTTCTTTCAGTTTTTGCTTGACATATTTTGACCCTCTGTTCTGAGGCATATGTACACTATGGATTCTTATGTCTTCTTGGAGAACTGACCCCTTTTATTATTATGTAATGCCTTTCTTTATCCCTGATAACTTTCCTTGCCCTGAAGTCTGTTCTGTATTAATATGCCCCACTTTTTTTGATTAGTATTAACATGGCCTTTCTCCATCCATTAAATCTATTATGTATCTTTATATTTAAAATAGGTTTTGTAAATAACACATAGTTAGGTCTTGTTTTATTGATCCATTCTGATGATGTCTTTCAATTAGTATTTTTAGGCTATTGATGTTTAAAGTGATTACTGATACAGCTAGATTAGTATTTGCCATATTTGTTACTGTTTTCTATTTGTTGCACTTGTTCTTTGTTCCTACTTCTATGTTCCACTCTTTTTCTGCCTTTTGTGATATTGAATATATGTACAATTCCATTTTCTTTCCTTTTTTAAAATATCAGTTATGCTTTTTTAACTTTTTAGTAGTTGCCCTACAGTTTCCAATATACATTTATAATAATGCCAAGTCCACTTTCAAATAACACTATTCTTCCTCTTGTGCCATTACTGACATTCATTTCTCTTATATATAAACATATATAAGCATACACATACATACACACAAAGTATACATAAGTGAATACACTGTTATCATTCTGAACAAACTCTTATCTATGAGATTAAGAATAAGAAAAATAAAAGTTTTTATTTTATTTTCATTTACACTTTCTCTGATGCTTTTCCTATCTTTATGTAGGTCTGAGTTTACGTCCTAGATCATTTTTTATCTCCAAAGAAGTTATTTTAACCTTTCTTGCAAGGCAAGTCTACTGGCAACAAATGTCTTCAATTTTTGTTTGTCTGAGAAAGACTTTCTCCCTCACTTTTGAAGGATAACATCACAGGATATAAAATACTAGGTTAGTGGGTGTTTTTCTCTCAATACTTTAAATATTTCACTCCATTCTCTTCTTGTTTGCATGATTTACAAAGAGAAGTCAGATGTAATTTTTTTTTTGTTAACTCTAGGTAAGGGGTTTTTTCCTCTAGCTTCTTTGAAGATTCTTCATCTTTAATTTTGTGCAGTTTGAATATGATATGCCTATGTGTAACATTGGTGTTTATTCTGCTTGATGTTCTTAAGCGTTCTGGATCCATGGTTTAATGTTTGACATTAATTTGGGGAAATCCACAGGCAATTACTGCATGAAGTATTGCTTCTGTCCCTTTCTCTTTGTTCTTTTAATATTGTGTCCCACTGTGTCTATGTTAGGCCTTTTGCAGTCATCCCACAATTCTTGAATATTCTGTTTAATTTTTTTCAGTATTTTTCTCTCTTTGCCTTTCTGTTTTGGAAGTTTCTTGTGACATACACTCAAGCTCAGAGATTCTTTCCTCAGCTGTGTCTACTAATGAGTACATGAAAGGCATTCTTCATTTCTGTTGTATTGCTTTCGATCTCTAAATATTTCTTTCTGATTGTTTCTTGGATTTTCCAGCTCTCTGCTTACATTATCTATCTGTTCTTTTATGTTGTCTACGTTATCCAATAAAGTCCTTAGCATATTAATCATAGTTTTAAAATAGATTCTTCATCTGATAATTCCAATATCGCTGATATATCTGAAACTGCTTCCAATACTTACTCCAGCTCTTCAAATTCTACTTTTTGCTTTTTAGTCTTCCATGTAACTTTTTCTTGATAGCTGGACATGATGTACTAGGTGAAAGGAACTGCAATAAATAGTACTTTAGTAATGTGGTGGTAAGGTGTGAGGGGAGAGGAAGTGTTCTATAATCTTGATTAAGTGACAGGTTTTTAAAAACAATTTTTATTATTTAGGTATAGTTGACGAGGTCACAGTCTTTAAGTAAGCTTTGCCCCTTAGCTGTAAACTTTGCAAGTGCTTCTCACTTCTACCCCTTAGACCGAACAGGATGGCTAGAGCAGGCTAGAGTTGTGTGTTTCCCTTCCCCAATATGGTAAGGCTCTGAAAAAAACCTCAATAGTTCAGGCACTGGTACACAGTTTCTTCTGAGGTTAGGTCTTAAGAAGAAAAGAAAACTTAAAGATCAGAATGCTCTGGTATATTTCAAAATGGCTCCTTTTTCTTCCCCCCTGCTGGAAGCACAAGACCATTATTCTTCAGTCCTCAGTGGGAGAACTTGGTAGAGCCCCAGGAGGTACAACTCACAAAAGTGTGAGCCCCACTATGATGGGGTCCCCATGGAGTTTCAACTCCGTGACTTGTCCACAATGAACCTCCAGCTATTTATCAATTACAGTTCAGGTTTTCCCAACCCAATACTGATTCCTAGGGAAGCTTCTGCTCTGTTAAGTTGTGGTTCTCTGTATTTTCCTATCTGTCTCTCTCCAATTTGGGGGCCAGCAATTAGCCCTATGATCTCACTTCTCTGATAGATCAAAGTTTTCTCAGTTTCTTACTTGTCAGGACACAGTGATGATTTCCAAGCTCTTTACATGCCAGACTGGAAACTACAAGACTATGTTTACCTCTTAATAATTAATTGAGCTATATATAATTTTTGCATTTATAAGTTGTGCATATTTACATGTAAGTTACACTGAAATTAAAAAGAGTTTTTAAAAGTCCACGTACTGTGCCCTTGCTCCATAGGAAGAAAAATTTCAAACTCTTAATCAAAAACAATTTACCACTGTCACTTTAACCATAATTCTAAAAATACTTTGCTACACAGTCATCAACAGATTTTAAAAAGGCAAATTAGAAAAAGAATGAGAAGCATATTCCTTCCAGGCATTTACAGTTGAAATCACTGCCAGGCCTCTTTACATTGGCAGGTTGGAAAAACTCCCTGGAGCAAAAGTTAAAGAGCTCTGACGCCAGAGAAAAAGAACTAGGCCATTTCTCTACTATACAGATTAAAAAAGTAATGTATTCCCATTTCCCCCCTCCATTCTGATGCAAATCTTTTTAGTCAGAAGTCTTAAAGTAGCTCTCAGTGTGGGTCCAGGTTAATTTCAAACAGCTGAGGTACTGCTTGAGGGCAGGAACTACTTATTTAAACTCTTTTGTATCACTCACAGATTTAGCAAAATGAAAGGCATGCTAACAAGAAAGTTTATGTAATATTTCATAAAGTAAGCAAATATGGTAAAAATCAAACACTTTGTGAATCTGTGCTTTTTGCAGGGGACACATGGGGATGTGGGTAAAAGAACTTCATATGCTTATTTCCATAATCATTAGGCAACTAAATAGGAATATGTTTGCTAGGTCACTGGACTGAAAAGAATTAGGCTAAAAGGTTAATAACTAAGCAATCCATGCTAATGTCTGTAATCAAGACTGTACTTTAATCAGCTCTGTGAAAGAGGCAACAGGCTGACTATTCCCTAGGAATGGAAATTCCCCCTATGTCATTCAATAATTCACTTTAATATTGACTTAATAATTCTCACTATTGAATTGCTTCCTCATATCAGAGTTCAAGACGGAGTCCTCTTGAAACAGACAAAAATGACAACAGCTCTTATCCTCATTTCATAAAATAGAAAGGGCTGGGGCGCCTGGGTGGCTGAGTCGGTTAAGCGTCCGACTCTCGCTTAGGCCATGATCTCGCGGTTCGTGGGTTCGGGCCCCGCGTCGGGCTCTGTGCTGACTGCCAGCTCAGAGCCTGGAGCCTGTTTCAGTCTGTGACTCCCTCTCTCTCTGACCCTCCCCTGCTCACGCTGTCTCTCTCTCTCTCCTAGAAAAAGTAAAAAAAATAAAAAAACATTTAAAAAATAAAATGAAAGGGTTTCCTGAATTATGTGTGGAAATAAAGCAAAAAACAAACAACAACAACAAAAAAGGGTGCTCTACTAGAGCTACACTTGACTTCCTGATTTCCAAGTAAATCCAAGGAGTATTCTATAGCAGTTGTAGTTTCAACTAAATATCAATAACTTAAGAGGACCACTGAAATGATGAACCAGAGCTAACATTTCTAAGCACTCCCTTCCAAAAGGTAGATTTGGAAAGTACAGTTCCAAGATCCCTTAATCCAAAAGCATCACGTTCCAGTATCTTTGGTTATTTGACTTACAACTGAAAAGAAAATTTTGTTGAAGATCCCTAGTTATGCCAGATGTCAAGGCAGTTCATGTTTTAATGAAAGTACAGAGTCAGCTTGTTAAACAGCTTGTTAAATTTAATGTTAACAGTTAAATATGATTACAACTCCAGTCCTTAGTAAATCTCTTCTTAACAGCATATGAGTAACAACACATGGACATAAGGATAGAGAGCAAAAATGAAAAAGAAGAAAGACTGTGTAAAATCTAATATAAAAGAAAAGAATTTGTCCTTGGATTACAAAAATGCACAAAAACTTATGGACTTTCCTCCCATACTATGGTACTTATCACACCGTACTGTCAAGTGTCTTTTTATAGTTTTTTCTCCTATGAGCTTCTCAAGGTCAGGGATACATTTTTATATTCTCAGCACCTAATAGAGTGCTCAGAGCACAGATGATGTACAACAAATGGCACTGTGCTAATTATCTCCTTTAAACTTCTTAATAATTGTATGAGGTAAGTAACACATCACTACTCAAATTTTATAGAAAAAAACCCAGGAAATATTAGAATTAAAGAATATGCCCAAAGTCACATAACAGTCTAACTCCAGAATATATGCCCTTAATTACTGTACTATACTATCTGGACAAATAAATGCCTGTTTTGTCCAGTTTCTGTCTGTTTTAATAACTAATTTTATCTACTCACTCACTCAGACATCATCTGCATTTGTGCCTTATGCATCAGGATGACTATATGAGCTCAAAAATCACCAGAAAAACATAAGATTTGGGGACTAACCAGGTAATTTTAGAAGCCAAGAGTCATTTCTAAACTTCACATTTTAAAAGTGTCGTTACAGTTAACATTAAATTAGTTATTTCTGAATACGAGTGTACTGAATTTCTTAAATGTAAATGACTATACTATAATTTTAGGAGACAAGCTGGGTAATTTATAATATAGCAAGAGTAGAAACACAAGAACTCTTGGGGGTGCCTGGGTGACTCAGTTGGTTAAGTGTCCATCTTCAGCTCAGGTCATGATCTCGTGGTTTGTGGGTTTGAGCCCCGTGTCAGGCTCTGTGCTGATAACTAGCTCAGAGCCTGGAGCCTGTCTTCGGATTCTGTGTCTCACTCTCTTTCTGTCCCTCTCCTGCTCACGCTGTCTCTCTCTCTCAAGAATAAATAAAACATTAAAACAATAAAAAAAAAAATAAAAAAAGAAAGAAACATAAGAACTCTTTAATAAGAAACTTGGGGGGTGCCTGGGTGGCTCAGTCGGTTAAGCATCTGACTTCAGCTCAGGTTGTGATCTCACGATTCGTAAGTTCGAGCCCTGCGTCGGGCTCTGTGCTGACAGCTAGCTCAGAGCCTGGAGCCTGTTTCAGATTCTGTATCTCTCTCTCTCTGACCCTCCCCTCCTCACACTGTCTCTCTCTCTTTCTCTCTCTCTCAGAAATAAATAAAAAAACATTTAAAAATTTTTTAAAAAAAAGAAAAGAAACTTGGAAAGGGCTATGAGGTTAAACTAGCCTGCCTGTTTTAAAGAGAAGAGAAGGGGGTCACCTAGGTGGCTCAGTTGGTTAAGTGTCCGACTTCAGCTCAGGTCATGATCTTGTGGTTCGTGGGTTCAAGCCCTGCATCAGGCTCTGGGCTGACAGCTCAGAACCTGGAGCCTGCTTTGGATTCTGTCTCTCCCTCTCTCTCCCCCTTTCCTGCTCACACTCTCTCTCTCTCTCCCAAAAATATGTAAATATTTTTTTAAAATAATAATAAATAAATAAAGATAGATCAGGGGCACCTGGATGGTCAGTGGGTTAAGTGTCTGACTTCCGCTCAGGTCACCATCTCACAGTTCAAGAGTTCAACCCTGTATCAGGGTGTCTGTGCTGACAGTTCAGAGCCTAGAGCCTGCTTCGGATTCTGTTGTGTGTGTGTGTGTATCTCTCTCTCTGCCCCTCCCCTGTTCACATGCTGTCTCACTCTCAAAAAATATATAAACATACAAAATTAAAGTAATAAATAAATAAGAGATCAGGAAATGGTTTGCATTAGTTTAATAAACTATTCAATGAAAAAGGGTTTATATTACTAGACTAAATCAGTGTCTCATGTATATGACCCCCAATCAATAAAATTATAAAATTAATGAAATTATTTAATCTTCTATTCTGCTTAAAACAACCATTAATTAATCTTTCGGGATGTCCTACAGTATTGTACAAACAGAAATCTTTCCATTCAGAAAAATGTAGGAATTCAGTAAAATGAACAAGGTAATACTCATTTTTCTTCATATCAGAGCCAATAAAGAATGTAAAGCCAATTTTACACTTATCTATCTCACATTTTTAATTTCCAAACACACACGTATACACATTACATATAAAATGAATTATGGAATTGTGAGATGTTAATGGGAATTCAGTTAGTATTGATTTAGCAATACTGAAAAAGTCTTCAAAACATGAACAAAATGTAATATACCTTTAGAAAATCAATATATTTTTCTCCATTTTAGTAAAGATATTTAAAATGCCAAAAGGGAACTGACATTTATTTGCTTTTTGTCGGGAGTGATTATCTCTAATTTTCAATTGTTTGGAATATAATGGAATCAAGTATATAATAAAAATTGTCTTCGATTTTTTTTTTTAAATGTTTATTTATTTTTGAGAGAGAGGGAGAGAGACAGAGTACGAACAGGAAAGGGAGACACAGAATCCAAGGCAACCTCCAGGCTCTGAGCTGTCAGTACTCACAGACTGTGAGATCATGACCTGAGCCGAAGTTGGATGCCCAACCAACTAAGCCACCCATGTGCCCCTGTCTTTGATTTTTAAAAGTTTGCTTATAGTGATGGAAATAAAAACTTTTTGGTCAGATTTTTACATACCTTAAAAGTAGAAAGCCCATAAAGTCTTGTGGTATGAACAGTCTCCTGAGAAATGTTGGTGATGTTAGTTATAAAGTCCTCCAGGTACCTGCAAGCTTGTTCCAGGTGTGCTGTGTTGATTATGATCTGCACCAGCTAGAAAATACAAAGTATGTCTGATGAGATGCAGGTTACATGTACACAAAACCATTTGGTTTTTTAACATGGATTATTACTTCTAGCAATCGTGCCATTTTTGTACAATTATAGCTTTATACGATACAAGGGATTATCTGATTTTAAAAGCCTGCTGCAAATACTATAAACACTATCACTTAAAAAAAAAACAAAAAACAAAAAACCAAGAGTCTAACTGCCAGTTGATTTAAAATAACACTTAAAAGTATTTTTCCAAATTTTATATATTTACCAATTAAAAAAATGAGTATTTTCACTTTTCATGTAAAGTCTGGCAATCATAAATCTACGTTCTAACATCATGAACTGTCTACCATATTCTCCATGTAAATATTTTCCCCTCACATGGTTTGAATTTACACCAACAAAACAAATCTACTCCTACTAATAAATTTAAAATAGAAAGCCAGTTTTACAGGATGATGTTTGGCAATACTTCATAAAAAATTTTTTCATATAATGAAACATTTATCTATTATTATTTTTTTTAAACTTACCTCTGTCAAACCTATATGAGGTTTTCTAATAAGGTTCAGTAAACAGCTACTCAAAGTTCTGGTCAGCAGGAGATTTGTAGATTTTCTAAGCATATCATCTATTTCTGTTGAGCTAAAGATAAAGACTGATTATGACTTAGCTTTCCACAAAGGTATGGTTAGCTTCCTAAATAATTTAACACAGTTTACTAAAATAATTTCCTCTACCTCATTCTTTTAGATCTTTAAATAAGTTACCCATATTTATTAAATTCCAAAACTCAATTCTGTCACAAAAGGGACATTTTCAATAAAGTTGAATGTTCATTTATGGCATAATTTAAATGTATTCAGTTAACCACTAGAGTAAAACCATTGGGTACTTAGTCTAAGGAAATAAAATTATTCTTAAATCATGACTCCACTATGGGACACTTTCAAAAGCACTTCAAATACAACCACAGCTAAAATTATTATTTTTTAATGTTTTATTAATTTTTGAGAAAGACAGCATGAGTTGGGGAGGGCGGAAATGGAGGGGGATAGCGGATCCAAAGTGAAGCAGGCCCTGTGTTGAGAGCAATGAGCCAGATGTGGGGCTGGAACTCACAAATTCTAAGATCATGACCTGAGCTGATGGACCTACAGCTAAAATTATTTTTAAAATGCAAATTGACATGAGCTCTTTCTAGACAGAATTAATTACTAGATTTAACTTTAATATAATTAAGCTATCCATTTCCATAGAGATTTTTTAAAAAGATTCAGAGAAATAAATGTAATTACATATGCTAGTTTTAATTTGGTGTAAAGAAAAAAACCCTCTCCAGTATTTCTTAACATCCTAAAGATTCCTACACTAGCACTAACAAGACTTTTACTTTCTAGGCCTTTAATTTAAGTAAATAATGACTTCTTCATATATATATGGATATATATAGCTTTGTTATCAAAACAGATAAGCTGTCTTCAGGCCAAGTTTTCTCAGTCTCAGCATCATGAACACTTTAGGCAAGATAATTCTTTGTTGTGGGGCTGTCCTGTGCTTTGAAGCAGCATCCCTGGCCCCTACCCACTAGATGCAAGTAGCACCCTTTCCTATAGTCGTGACAGCCCAAAATGTCTCTAGACGTTGCCAAATGTACCCAGGGGAGGGTAAAATTACTCCATCTGAGAACCACTGCCCGAAACACAGACTAAAATTTTAGCTAAAACATTTTAGCTAAATGTTATTTTACTAAAACATTACCCCTGAAGCAGAAATATTTACTAGTTTATTTATTTATTTATTTGTTTATTTATTTCTAGGAGAGAGAGAGAGACAGCATGAGCAGGGGAGGGTCAGAGAGAGAGGGAGATACAGACTCTGAAACAGGCTCCAGGCTCTGAGCTGGCAGTCAGCACAGAGCCCGACGCGGGGCTCGAACCCACGAACCGTGAGATCATGACCTAAGCGACAGTTGGACGCTTAACCGACTAAGCCACCCAGGCGCCCCACTAGTTTATTTTTTTAACTGCAAATAGAGCAAAATTGGACAAAACACAGGTGCTTCTCACTATTACTCCAATGTTTTTAATGCAGTCACTCTTTTCAATACCTGCTAACCCTAATTCTGGCAGACTTAAAAAGAGTCTTTCTCCGATTTTTTACAACTAAAATCAAGACTTCCCAGACATGCTACCAGGGCTTTAGGGTTTCTTACCATAAAACTCTCAAGCAGAAAACACTTTCTAATCTACCAACAGTGTCCTAGAATAATCAATGGACTCACCCTAATAAAAAAGAGGTGGTTGCTTACTCCTCTGGTTTCTTTTCTAACACACTCAAATTATGCTTAAACACATTTTCAATAGCATACTTCTCAGATGAAGTATAAAATATCCTGAAATACTTAGGATAGATAATTTCCCTGAACTCCCTTGAATGTTGAGTCAATGCATACTTTTTTTTTGAGTAAAAGTGAAGAAAACCTATCAGCACCTACATCCTCTTTGTGCCAACAAGATTTACCTGACAATGACCAGTACTGCCCTTATTACATTTTTATCCCATTTGAGCATTTTTTTCCCTTAACTCTTTGTCCTTTGAGCCTATAACCTGTACTCTTTTGTACTACCTTTTTAAAAAACATTTCATGGTAATTAAATCTGAATTATAATAAACCTCCTAAAATATTTTACAGCTTAACCTCTTATGCAAACTGAAAATTTCTTAAAGATCATATTAGGTCCAGATGTTTCCTCTGCGATCAAATAGTTGAGACTTTGAAGTCTCTTCATGAAGTCATTTCATTCTCCAGTCCTACTTTTATTCAGATATAAAAAGAAACCCAAACATTTGTACTACAAAGTTCTAAAGAATCTTCTGGTTCTAAAAATCTAACTCCAAAATATGTTTAAACATAACAAAAGAGCTTTAAATCCAGAAAGTGATTTTCCCCGTAACTTTTTAATGACAAATAAAAAAACAAAGGAATTCTAATAGCTCAGTTTCAGGTCACAGATGCAAATTTTTAAAATAAAAATATGTCAGAAAGCTGATAATCTAGAATAAATTTAGATTTACACATTTTTAAAGTAACTCTGTTGCATCTGTCTCTGTAGTCTGAACTGTTGATTCACTAACAAAATGAAAATACCAATGTATTTAGCAAAGCATAATTTTTAAAAATGTAAACATAACTCTTGTTGAATGAAGAACTTATTGTCATAGTTCATTAGAATGACTAGATACTGAACTTACAAAAATAACAAATATTTGTATCAGAGATAGAGGGAAAAAATTGACAACCTTTTCTGCTGTAGCATTAGTCCACAACATTGACCTCCTAGAAGGCTAGGAATTCACATACGAAACAGTAAGAACTGAGGTAACAATTCTAGTTCTAGTCCACCAGCTGGGAGGCTTTAGGGAAAATTATACATAATATTACAACTAATGACTTTTATCTTTGGTGTTCTAAATGCAATAAAGAATCATATAACAATTAGACAGCCAATGTGTCTTCTCTATAAATAAAACAGAATTCCAAACTGCTAAATTTCTATATTTTCTACAGTTTAACAATATCTTAATTAGATATCAGTCCTATTTTTCAATAACCAACATTTAGATTAGATAATAAAAGCTATGTGTTAGGACCATGCAAATTGTATATACTACCAATTAAACAATGTTAAAGTACTCTACATTTAAAGTAAAAGATAAAGGGAACCAGTATTACAGATTCAAGATTGCAGCTTCAAGAATAATTCTCAAATTTAACACTTGAGCCAAGTTGTAGGATGACTTTAAAGAGATATTTCTTGTTTCTCCCTTTCACTTGCATGTTTACCTCCAAAGAACAGATGAATGCATGCATCATTGTTTCCAAAGATGACTATCACCAGAAAATGTTTGAGAGCTTCACCTAAAGGTGGTCAAACTGTTAAATTCCCTCAACTTCTTCATCTATTTATTCACAAGCATGGGTAATATCAGACTCTTTGTTTATGTTCCTCCCTCTTCATCACCACTGATCCTGTTTCAGTCTTTCTTCACCTCTCTTCTTGAACCACTGCCTTCACCAGTTCAGCACGACTATTTTTTTATCCCCCTCTAACCTATCGTCCACATAAGGTCAGAGTAAACTTTCTAGAATATCACTTTAGTAATAACATTCCTTCCTTAAAAATTCTTCAACAATCCCCTGATGCTTACAAAATAAAATATTAACACTCCAAGCTCCAGTCTCACATCTAATATTACAATATCCCATCCTCTCTGAAATAACTATGTGCCTATCATACGCCAGGCACTATACCGAGTGCTTTATACACCTGCATTACCTCATTTAATTCTTGCAGCCACCCTATGAATTATTTCACTCATTTTACAGATGAGGAAACCTGCCCAAAGTCTTACTACAACTAGTGAGTGTCACCATCAAGATTCAAACTAAGGTCTAAGTTTGAAGCTTATATTCTTAACCACTGCATCATACTGCCTCTGTCCAAATCAGAAAGTTAAAGTATTAAATAAAAAACAAGATAGGTATAAATTACTGGTGGCTTTCAGACCATTTGAGCTCTGCTATTGAAAACTACCATCATAATCATTTGTTATTTATCCTCAGTTAATACTCCTATATATCCATCAGTTTACAAATGACAGACTATATGGTGTGTATTGTGTTGTGCAATACAGAGAACACAGTATCTTTAGTGAGTTTTATGACTGAGGTTAAAAGCTAATGTCTTTAAAATATACCTTTAGAGACTCTGGTATAAGAGATGGTAGAGTATTATGAAGTTTAAAGCATGGTTCTTAAAGTTTAGAATGCATCAGAATTACCCAGAGAACTTGGTAAAACCGAGGGCCCCACCCTCAGCAGGTCTAAGGTAGCATTTCTAACAATTTCCCATGTGATGCTAATGCTGCTGGTCTGGGGACTACACTTTGAGAATCAGTGGCTTGTGAAAAACAAACAGTACAACAGATGCCACGGATTAGGTATTTGTCTTCCTTTCTTTTCTTTTCCTCTCAAACTCATATGTTATTCAGGAACAAAAATTAAGAAATCTTTTAAACCATCTCTATTCACAAGGAAGAAGCAGTAGAAGACCCAAGGTCAGATACTTTTTTACCTTGGCAGAGCACACATTTCTTCGTCCATTTATTTATATGCTCTTTAAATCTCAAATCATGTAGCTTACAATAAAAGACACATACAATAAAAGCAGCTGTCATTGTTCTGTTTCAGCTTGAAAAACAAATGTTATACCTGAACTGTCTTCATGCCTTTCTTATAACTTAAAATTCAGAAGAGTCTCGCTCTGAAGGATATTTCCTGCTATTCAATATAGAAATTAAGAATGGAATTCAGAGAGGGAGACTATAAAGCCAGCATCACTCCTCTCTCCAGAGTCTATTTAGAAATAGAAATATGTGACTATAATGCATGGTCCATCTAGGTAGCTGGAACAAGGTGTGGCATAAAGATTAATGTTCTTCTAATATTAACTGATTATTCCTTCTATGCCAGACACTTTCCTGATATGGGAGTCTTAAGACCTATTCCTTCATCCCAACTCTCATACTAACGAGCTGGGTCATTCTAGGTAATGGAGCCTCCTTGAGCCTCAGTTTCCTTATCAGCAAACCAGGGATAATATCACATTTCCCAACCTCATTAATGTAGGGTATTGCTTTCATCACACCAGATAAATGGCATCCTCTAGTCTAAAGTCAAGTTGGCCACAGCTACCGGCAGTTGCTGTGGTGCTCTTCACTACTATACCAAATTGCTACAACATTCTTTACATCTACTGATTTTGTTTGAATCCTCATTTTAAACTTAATTAAGGAAAAACAAAATTGAGAATATCAGTTTTTTGACAAGTGAATAACATAAAGGAGGGATACTGTTTAGCTACTGCTAACCAAACAATAGAAAAACTAAAATACGTAAGACCTAAACAACTAAAGAAAAAGAAAAAAGAGAAGAAATATTGATAAACAAATTTAACAACAAATCCAAGGTATGAACCTTATTTGGACCCTGATTCAAACATACCAGCTGTAACAGCCCAAGTGTCCATTGATAAGATGGATGAATGAATACAGAAGATGTGGTGTATATATATAAAATAGAATATTATTCGGCCATAAAAAAGAATGAAATCTTGACATTTGTGAAAGCATGGATGAAAACGTAGAGTGTATAATACTAAGTTAAGTAACTCAAAGGGAGACAAATACCATATGATTTCACTTGTATGTGCAGTTTAAGAAACAAAGGGATAAAGAAAAAGAGGCCAGAAATAGACTCATCTACAGAGAACAAACTGGTGGCTGTCAGAGGGTAGATGGGAGAGGGAATAGGTGAAATAGATAAAGGGGATTAAGACTATACTTAGCATGATGAGCACTAGGTAATGTGTAGTTGCTGAATCACTGTATTGTACACCTGGAACTAATATAACACTATGTATTAACTATACTGGAATTAAAATTTAAAAACTTAATAAAAATTTTTTTAAGGAAAACAGTTGCAAATTGTTATTAGCAAACAAACATACTAATAATAAAAAGACATCTTGAGGACAATCAAGAAAACAGTGATATAGACTAGGGAATGGATATTATGGAATAGTGTTAATTTTCTTAAGTGTAAAAGTTGAATAATGAAATGCCTTTATTTTTTTAGAAATACATAGTGCTTCTAGGGGTAAAATGTCATTATTTCTGGAATTTGCTTTAAAATGCTTTGGCAAAAAAACTTAGAAAATATGGCAAAATGTTTATCATTTGTTATGGATGATAAGAACACAGGAGTTTCATATCCTATTATCTCTATTTTTATGTAAGTTTGAAGATCTACATGTTAAAAAATATAACATCAAATTTATAGCAGCTTAACCCCATTGTCACTAAAACATCTAAGCTTTTCCAATGAGATAATAATCCATTAAAGAATCTAGGCCTGCAAATCAAGTGTTAACGTTTCACAAAAATGGCTATGATGAAGATACATTTATTAGTAAACTTACCTCCGGTGTAGTGACTCTGAAAATTTAAGGCTAGCATAAATAAATTCCTTGACTTGAATGTAAATATGAGGCACTGACTGAGACATAGGAAATTTCTTTGGGAAAGGCTGCTGTAGAAAGAAAAACAAAGTTGATATTGTTTTTGAAATTTTAGAAAAAGATATTCTAATCACCTAAAAATGTAAAATTGCTTTTACACCTGAATAGGAAATAACTGCATCTCAAAGTCTACTGTTACATTTCTACATTATGTTTGAGATTTTAAACAAAACCAAAATATTTCTGAAGAAAATAAAGTGACAATTTACCTGTTTCTTAAATCCTATTATCAGACTTCTAAGAAGCAGAGAAAGTATATACCAATACCACTGTATGTTCTGATGAGAAGTATCCTGCAGAAGACATCTAGCTGTCTGTTGCTTTGCATTCATAATACAAGAGTCAGACTGGCCATGAAAGTTATGGGCCATTTTCCTGGCTCAGTATCATCAATTAATTCTAAGAGTTCCCTCACTCACCTTCAATGAAGGCTTGACACCAACAAGGTATCCATTTCATTCAGTAATTCCTAGAATACCTTACAGCAGCACAGCCAGTGGTTTACAGGGTGCCTTTTGGCTAAAGTGCTTTACCAGCCAAAATCTACTAGCAAACTCTCAGTTTCCAAAAGATAAATTCTCTCCAAGATTTCTACCAAAAGCTCCTATTTATACTTAATCAATTCTAATTTATACTTCCATCTTCAGATTTGCTGCAACCTAGTTAACCAGTGAAAGTATCTTCACCAAGGTGACTAATGACCTCATAGACGTTCAATCCAAAGGACTGTGCCAGCTCTGATGTTGCCTGATTTATCTGAAATATCTGACACAGTTAGTTCCCTCCTGCTTCCTCTTCTTTTTTTTTTTTTTTAATGTTTTTATTTATTTCTGAGAGAGAGAGAGAGACAGCATGAGCAGAGGAGGGTCATAGAGTGAGGGAGACACAGAATCTGAAACAGGCTCCAGTCTCTGAGCTAGCTGTCTGCACAGAGCCCAACACGGGGCTCGAATCCACAAACTGTGAGATCAAGACCTGAGCAGAAGCTGGACGCTCAATCGACTGAGCCACCCAGGTGCCCCAGTTTCCTCCTGCTTCTTAAATGATCTTTCCTTCCGTGGCACCCATGCCTCAAAGATTTTCCTCTTATTTGTCTACCTTCTCTGTAGCTCTCCCTAGTCGTCTACTCATCTCTTAATTGTTATGCCTTAGGGTTCTAGCCCACATCTTGTTTTTTTGTTTTTTTTGTTTTTTTTGTTTTGAGAGAGAGAGAAGAGAGAGAGAGAGCGCACACAGGGAGAGAATCTCAAGCAGGCTCCACACTGTCAGCATAGAGCCCAATGTGGGGCTCAAACTCAAGACCTGTGAGATCATGACCTAAGCCGAAATCAACACTTGGACACTTAACCAACTGAGCCACCCAGTTTCCCCACCCCTCATGTCTTCTTACCACACATAATGCCCTTGGATGATCTTGTCTAACCTCATGACTTTAATCACCATGCAAGTACCAGTATCTCCCAAATCTATAACTCCAGACTAAGTCTCCTGAAGTCCACATTCATATATCTAACTGCCACTTGAACACTTCCATTAGGCTGGGACATTTGGGACATAATCAGTAGATCCAATCAATTACCATCCTTTCCTTCTAAATCTGTTCCTCCAGTGTTCCCTATCTTAGTGAATGCTACTACCCTTTAAGGCAGAAACTCGGCTATTATACTTGATCCCTCTATCTTCATCATCCCTCATATGCAAATAATCACCAACTCCTACTGTTCTCCACATCTAAACATCTCTTATATCAAATTACATGGCCATGACTCCCACTCAGGTCACCAATCTCTCTTACCAAGATAACAGCAACAATTCCAATTCCCTAGCTGGTCTCCTAGCCACTAGTCTTACTCTTATTCAGTCCGTTCACCACACATTAGCCAAAGAGATCTTTGCACAAATCAGATTATGTTTTTAGTGTTTAAAACCCTGTTGTGACTTCTCAATAGCCCTCAAGATAAAGGCTGAACTCTCTAACATTGTTTATAAGGGCTATGATAGTCTGGTCCTTTCTACTTCTTCATTTTCATTTCTTGATTTTCATCTCTTGGACTTTATCAACTTTGCATTTTATATTACAGAATTAGAGCCTTTCTGCATGCTGCTTCCTTTATCTTAGAGTGCCAAATTCTGTGAATTGTAATTTCATGTTTACCCCTCTCTTGACTATATGCTGCTTGAAAGCAGAGACTGAAAAACTACCAAACAGCACAATACCTAGTAGATGAATGATAAATATCTGAATGAACAAAGGTATTCTTAAGTGCCTCCAGCAGAAGGAAACGTACAAGTGACTGCTGATGACACAGTCATACACAGTACTGTCTCTTCAAAGCTGGTAGTTTCAACCTTTCCAAATTTAGAGACTCAATCAGGAGTATTACAAAACCAACCAAACAGTTGGCATTCTTTAAAATCACCTGATGATAATGTAAGTGCTAACTCACTTCCAAATTATGCTTCACAGAATAATGAACTCAATACTATTTAAAAGGCATTTCAGCTTTAAGAACTATTTTAATGACATTAAAGACAGAATATAAAAAAGTTCTAGTTTTAGCCAGAGTTCTAATCAAATTAGCATAGTTATCTGTGAAAAGACAGATCTTTGCATATACATTCAGTCTTGCTTCCTGCTCACCTATACTATACACTGAAAATACAATTCAAGCTATTTCAGAAACAGTTTTACATCTTTTCTAATGGTTTTAAATAAAAATTATACTCAAATTAGGAGAAAACTGAATATATAAACACACAACTAAAAGAATGTTACTACATAATTTTATGAGATTTCTTTTTCAGTTTGCACATGTAAATTTTCCAAGTGGCTTTTATTTTAACATTAGTTCTTCTTTTTAAGAAGTAATATATGAACCAATGAATACAACTCCTAATGAGCTTAATCCCAAGAGAAACTGCATATATTGGAAATACCCTACAAGCAAAGTCAAACTTCCTTTTAACTATAAACCTGCTTAGAATGATTTAGTATAATGAGAAAGGACATTAGAGATTATTTAGTTCGACATTCTCATTTGACGGATGTGGCACAAATGCCTAAATAGGGTAAGTCATCTGCCCACAAGCCATAGGCAGAGCTGGCATGTGAACCTGGACCAAATCCAATGTTCTTTATATAGACGCTATAGCCTGAACAAACTTATTACCAGTAACTAAAACAAAATAAAACCAAGCCACAACATGTAGAATATTCTGGTCTTTTGTGTGCTTTAGAATACAACTATTATGTATATGCAATGGCAGTCTTAGCTATAATCTAAAAGCTATGCATTTAATTACTTGGTCCTATATTTAGTGACTATTATACATAATATGCCTAGTTTATATATATAGAAAAACAAAAATTTAGTCACAGTTCACACAATTCACTGAGAATTCACTCTTGTTCATTGTGAAGAAATGAAAACAGAAAAGGACTAAATTATAAGGAGTTAGACAATAATAAAAAAGTGTAAAGAGAAAAAAAAACTAGAATAAAAGTGACAGTGAAAGGAAATATGATACCATTTTCTGAGGAGATCCGATCCTACTCAGAGATACTAGTAGGTCTGAGTTTATGCTGATGTGCAGGGATGAGCACACATATGCAATCATGTGTGTTCCCACAATACGCTACATCCTGGTCTATTTTCTTTCTCTGTCCTGTCTTTTGTTAACACATCTTGACTCCAAAAATATATATTCCTATTTCAGGTGAAAAAATCTACAGGTGGCAATTGCCTTCAAAAACCCCTATTTAACTAAGATAAACTTTTTGCAGAAGGGTATTTCTAGAAAAGAAAACACAAAATAAGATCTTCCACAGTGATGAACATCTCAGATAAATTCTCCTCTCTTTCCTGGAATATTCTTATTCCTATAATGTATTTAACATTTATTTTATCTAATTTGGAATCTGTATAATGCTACTAATACCTGTCCTGGGAATTCACCTA
This sequence comes from Hyaena hyaena, assembly GCF_003009895.1. Taxonomy (NCBI): domain Eukaryota; kingdom Metazoa; phylum Chordata; class Mammalia; order Carnivora; family Hyaenidae; genus Hyaena; species Hyaena hyaena. The sequence continues at coordinate 1,403,740 of NW_024080676.1, read as the reverse complement.
ACATTTGGGACAACTGCTCCTAATTTCTCCAGGAAAATCCCTTCTTAACTTCACAAAAACAGTAGTAGTAGTAGTAGTAGTAGTAGTAGTAGTAGTAACATAATCTTTAACAGTTAACAAAACATAATTGAGTTTCTCAGATAAAACCATAACAACAAAAGCCTCAAAAGAAGCCACTCTCACAATGTCAGGTTAATATTATATAGCAATAACTATCATGAATTTATTTCAGAAAATTTTTAAATTAAAAACTAGCTTATACCTTTTCAAGGTCTGGATCTTGAAAGGGAAATTTACTGATGACTACTTTATATTCTTCTTCATTAACAACAGGGATGGGGCTGTAATTATCTTCTTCAAAAATGTCCCTGTTAAGAAAGAAGAGAGAATTGAAAATAAAGTATTGAAAATGTATCACTGGAGTGATATAGGACAATACTTTTTTTTTATAAAGCAATTACCAAAAAAGTATTTTCATTAGTCCATTAAAATTTGAAACAGGAAAACACTGCCTACTCATCCAGAATTCTAAAATTTAATACCAAATAAATCTTGTCCCTCAAAATTTATACACAATCTCTTCTTTTCACTTGTTTTAGATCCTCTCAGCACTTCAGTTTTAGTTTTTCACTCTAGAACATTTCTTAAGATGCACAGTCTGAACAAACTCATTCTCTATGACTAAAAACAAAGCCATGAGTATTCCAATTGTATTTCCTGATAGGGACAATTCTCAAATTGTAAGTCTTTTCTCTCTCTCTTCTCAGCTAGATCGTAAGTGCCCTGAAGATGAAAACAAGGCTTTCTATTTAGTCTTTTCAAAATGCTGTATTTACAAAAGGACCTTTTTATATTTAGTAAAGTAAGACAATTACTACTCATCCAAGGTCCATGCACTCTCCATGTGCTCACACAGCCCCCTTGCAAACTGGCAGAGACATATCACTAGTGTGGGCCACTGGGTTGAGAATGGACGTGACAGGTGCTGCTTCAGGTCTAAAGCATTTATGAGCTAACCGTGTGACTCTCTTTCCCATGGTGACAGGGGAGACAACATGTCAAGAATGTGGAAACACAAATGCAAACAGCCTAGATCTAGGACTATAAGATCCAGCAGGGATTTCTGTGTGAGAAACAAAATGTCTACCCATCCAGGGTGATACCGGGCACTTTTGTTACTAGAGCATAACCCAGACTGTCCAAATATACCTGCTGTCCAACCATTAACTTTCTTTTAATCAATAATTCAGCTTGACTAATATTTATTGAGCACTTATTGTGTGCCAGAATTTGGAGTAATTGTGATGAAAATTCCCTAATTCATGAAGATAAAAACAAGATGTTTGTTTTCAACCTAACAGAGGAGATACAGACATGAAAACAAATTATTTTTATGATAATGCATTATACATAATAAAAGAGGTGCAAGGTTCAGAAATAGCACAAAGGAAGAAATGATTAAGTTTATCAGAGTAGGTGGGAGATGACCTCATGGAAAGTTTTACGGAGAAGCCATGCATTCTGTAGGGCCTTTCAAGATGAAAAAAGAAATAATTATTTTTTTTCTTTTTTGAAAAAAGAAATACTTCTAATGAGATTATAGAAGAGGGGTGCCTGGGTGGCTTAGTCGGTTGGGCGTCCGGCTTTCGCTTAGGTCGTGATCTCGCGGTTCGTGGGTTCGAGCCCCGCGTTGGGCTCTGTGCTGACTGCCGGCTCAGAGCCTGGAGCCTGTTTCAATCTGTGACTCCCTCTCTCTCTGACCCTCCCCTGCTCACACTGTCTCTCTCTCTCTCTCTCCTAGAAATAAATTAAAAAAAAATATTAAAAAAAAAAAAGAGATTATAGAAGAACAGCGTATCAGAAAGATGGAATGTAACAAGCAAAAGCTTAAGGGGTAAAAATGTATGAGTGTGGGAGGAAGTAAAACCACAGGTAATGCAGTACTATTACTGCATCAAGTAAACAAGAGACATGGTGTAAATGAGGCTGGCCAGGTGACAAACAGAGTCACCCAGATTTTATCCTGTAGGCACTGGAACACCATGAATAGGTTTTAGACAGACAATGTCATACGTCCACTATGTGGAGGATAAATTGGGAAAAGGACAATAATGAACACAGAGGCCAGTGAGAAAGACTGAAGAATGTCCTAGTGTGGAAAGGAGGGGGCAAAAACAAGAGCTTTAAGAAATAAAGTAAATACACAGGATTTGAAAACTAAATAAGGTTATGGGGGAAGGTATATTCGGGATGACTCTGCAGTTTCCAATCAGGCAAATGGACAAATGATGTATATGTCACCTCATCAGAGACATTTGCTGAGGTAAGGAACACAAGAGAAGGATATGATTTCGACAGTGGACGACTGATATCTCATTGATAAATGGGGTCTGAAGAATTGATGAGAGACTGGAAATAAAGGCACCAGTTTGTAAATCATGATGGTGCACAACATAGTTACAATAAGTCTCTGCTCGGGGTGGAGGAGGATTAAGATGATGTTTAGCTAGAGGCATCTGGGTGGCTTAGTCAGTTAAGCATCTGACTCTTGATTTTGGCTTGGGTCTTGATTTCTGCTCGGGTCATGATCTCATAATTAATGAGATCGGGTTCTGCTCGATGAAAGGCCTGCTTGGGATTCTCTCTGTCCCTCCCCCACTCTCCTCCCCTCTCTCTGTCAAAAGAATAAAATCTTGAACTGGAGGGTATTATGTTAAATGAAGTCAGTCACAGAAAGACAGGTGATTTCACTCAAATGTAGAATATGAGAAACTTAACATGATCACAGGGGAAGGGAAGGAAAAATAAAATAAAAACAGAGAGGAAGGGAAACCATAAGAGATTCTCAAACACAGAAAACAAATTGAGGGTTGATGGGTGTGGGGTAAACGGGTGATGAGCATTAAGGAGGGCACTTATTGGGATGAGGACTGGGTGTTATATATATATGAATCACTGGATTCAACTCCTGAAGCCGAGACTATACGACATGTTAACTAACTTAAGAGTATAAACAAACAAACAAGATTTTAAGAAAGAATTTAAAAAAGACACTGTTCAATTAAAATATTGTGAGATGGTTCCACTAATCCTTTTTCCTTTTTTTTTTTTAATGTTTACTTATTTTTGAGAGAGAGAGACAGAATATGAACGAGGAAGGCACAGAGAGAGGGAGACACAGAATCTGAAGCAGGCTCCAGGCTCTGAGCTATCAGCACAGAGCCCAACATGGGGCTTTGAACTCACGGACCTGACCTGAAGCTGGACGCTTAACTGACTGAGCCACCCAGGCACCCCAATCCTATTTCCTTTTAAATAGTATTTTAAATTAAGAGTTTAAAAGACAAGTTACACTATAGAAAACAAACAGATGGCTACCTGAGGGGAGGTGTGTGGAGGTATGGGTGAAACGGATAAAGGGAATTAAGAATACAATTAATTATTATCTTGGGGGCACCTAGGTGGCACAGTTGGTTAAGCATCTGGTTCTCAATCTCGGCTCAGGTCATGATTTCACAGTTCGTAGGTTCGAGTCCCTCGATGGACTCTGTGCTGATAACATAAAGCCTGCTTGGGATTTTGTCTCTCCTTCTCTCTGCCCCTCCCCTGCTTGTGCGCGCCTGCTCTCTCCCCTCTGCCCAAATAAATAAACTTTAAAAAAAGTATACAATTATATTGATGAGCGCTGAGTGACAGAATTGTGGAACTACTATATTGTACCCCTGAAACTAATATAACACGGTATGTTAACTATACTGAAATAAAAAAATTTTTTTCAAAGGCAAGTTACAGTTAAGAAACTACCAGAAGACCATAAACTACTTACTTTATACAAATGCCAGGGAATCAGTTAATATGAAAGGCGAGATAATTTAATGAATGGTACTTTCACATTCTGAAAATGCTCATGTGGTCTTCAAAGTGACTGTTTACTGAACTGAATTCTATAAACATTTACTGAGTTCCTGCTCAGTGTAAAGCACTATACTTGGGGCTAGGCAATCAAAAATATAAATATAAATAAAGCACTGGTGTTCATGATATACCTGGATATAACCATACACACATAAATAAACTATAATAGTCAGATTATAAATTCTGTCATGGAAATAGTCAAGTCTTAATTATTCAATACTGATGATAACTTTTACTTTTTAGCCATTGCTAGGTTGTCACTTCACTACTTGTAAAGTCAAAGTACATCTTTGAAGATATATAGGTCAGAGATAAGAAAAGCTTAAATTCTGCTACTTTTTTTTCCCAAAATTTTATTTTTAAGTAATCTCTACACTCAAAATGAGGCTCAAACCTTTTTTTTTAATGTTTATTTATTTTTCAGAGAGAGAGAGACAAAGTGCCAGCAGGGGGAGGGGCAGAGAGAGAGAGATACAAAATACAAAGTAGGCTCCAGGCTCTGAGCCTGACGCTTGAACTCGTGAACTGTGAGATCATGACCTGAGCCAAAGTTGAATGTTTAACTGACTGAGCAACCTAGGTGCTCCCAACATGAGACTCAAACTTAAAACCCTGAGATCAAGAGTCACATATTCTACCTACTGAGCCAGCGAGGCACCCCTCTACTATTGCTTAAAAATCAAGGCAAAAGGCGTGATCTAGAAGGGTATTAAAAGTAGAAGTAAAAAAAAAAAAAAAAAAAAGTCAAAAAACATTTGAAAATTATAGAAAAAATACTTCATGGTTTTCTCCCATCTTGGGGGACAATCTCACTACTAGAAGTCTCATGATAATGAATACAGCTGGCTCAATACAAATGTATCAACAATTATAAAACTTAAAAACTCTTCTAAAGAGGGCAAGTTATTAACATCCCTATATGCAAAGATTTTCTATCTAATGATACATTATATCACATTACATCACAACATATACATTACAGATTACCATCCATCAATAAACACTACCCGTATTTCCTGTTTTTCAAATTTTTTTTTGAATTTATTTTTTATTTATTTCTAGGAGAGAGAGAGAGAGAGACAGCATGAGCAGGGGAGGGTCTGAGAGAGAGGGAGATACAGACTCTGAAATAGGCTCCAGGCTTTGAGCTGGCAGTCAGCACAGAGCCCAACGCGGGGCTAGAACCCACCAACCGGGAGATCATGACCTAAGCGAAAGTCGGACGCTTAGCTGACTAAGCCACCCAGGCGCCCTACACTACCTGTATTTCTAAAATACTAAAGACCAAAAATCGTTGATGCATATCTGTGTTTCATCAAGACTGTCAAGTGTCCACGTGAGACAACATCCTGACAATATAACCCCTAAGAAATGTTAATACAGAAAGTGCAAATAAGAATTTATTTGGTTTATTTTAATAAAAGTGAAAATACCTTGTGAATGACTCAGATATTTTAAAAAGATTTCTATCACAGTATTCAGAAGGTCAACTCTGTAGTTTTGAAAACTGATGAGGCAAATGTCAAGCTGATGTTAAATCATTTAACATATTTTGTTTTAATCTCATTAAATATTATTGCCACATCATTTCTATATTTGGGTGACCTAGATGGAAGATCTCAAGATTTACTTTTTTTTTGAAAGAAAGAAAAAAGAAAGGAAGAGAGGGGAGGAAGGAGGAGAGAAAGAGGAGGGAGGGATAAAGGACTTTAGAATTAGGGAACAGATTTCTCTTTTCATGGCAATACAAAATTATATAGATTATAAAATACTTTGTCCATATCCTGCAGGCAAGTGATTAAAGCAAAACTAATATTCCTAATTAGATGCTTTAAAGACTTTTAATCTAGTTATGTTGTTTGTAAAAATAGCACTTTCTCCAAACAAAATTTATTTAAGTTTATTTACTGTGTATGTGTGTGTGTGAGAGAGAGAGAGAGAGAGAGAGACAGAAAGAGAGAGAGAGAGAGAGAGCAAGCAGGGGAGGGGCAAACAGAAGAGGAGCCTGACAGAGTCCATCGGCAGAGAAGGTCCTACTCAGGACTCAATTTCAGGACTGTGGGATCATGACCTGAGTTGAAGACCAAGAGTCAGATGCTTAACCAATTGTGCCACCAGAGTGCCCTTCCAAACAAAATTTAAAAGCCATAAATCTGTTTCTAATACTAAATACCTTTGAATACTTATAGCCTTTTTTTTTTTATTTTTTTTACAAATAGTTTATTGTCAAATTAGTTTCTACATAACACTCAGTGCTCATCCCCAAAGTGCCCTCCTTCATGCCCATCCCCCCCTCCCCCCCACATCCATCAGTCCTCAGTTTTTGTCAGCATTCAAGAGTCTCTCATGGTTTGCCTCTCTCCCTTTCCCCCACCATTTCCGCCCTTCTTCTCCCCCTTGGTCCTCCGTCAAGTTCCTCCTAATCCTCCTATACGTGCAAACATATAGCCTTATATCTATTATTTATTGGGGAAAACAAACTACAGAGATTAGAACTAAAAGGAGTTCAATTAAAAATTTATTATAGGGGCACCTGGGTAGCTCAGTTGGTTAAGCCTCCAACTTCAGTTCAGGTCATGATCTCATAGCTCTTGAGTTCAAGTTCCGGGTCAGGCTCTGTGTTGATAGCTCAGAGCCTGGAGCCTGCTTCAGATTCTGTGTCTCCCTCTCTCTCTGCCCCTTCCCCATTTGCACTCTGTCTCTCAAAAATGAATAAAATTAAATTTTTTTTTTTAAATTTCATTATAAATAGTTTAGCTGCTATGGAAAACAGTATGGCAGTTTCTCAATTTATTAAACATATATCTGCCATATAATCCAGCAATTCTACTTCTGGGTGTATTTCCTAAAGAACTGAAAACAGAAACTGAAACATATATTTATACATCAGTATTCACAGCAGCATTACTCACAACAGCCAAAAGGTGGAAATGACCAAATATCCATAGGTCGAGAAATAGATAAATAAAATGTGGTTATATACATACAATGGAATATTATTCAGTCTTGAAAAATGCATACATGCTACAACATGGATGAAACTTGGAAACATTATGCTAAGTGAAATAATCTATGCACAAAAAAACAGACAAACATTGTTATGAGTCCACTTACATAAAATGCGTATAATAGTCAAATTCATAGAGACAAAGTAGAATGGTAATTGTGGGGCCAGAAGAAGGGACTAGGGGGTTAATGTTTAATAGGTACAGTTTCAGTTTAGGAAGATGAAAAATTTCTAAAGAAGTATAGTGGAGATGTACGTAGTGTCACTGAACTATACATTTTAAAAAGGTTAAAGTGGCAAAACTTGTTATATATATTTACCACAATAAAAAAATAATTATAAGCATTTTTATTGCTAAATTCAAAATCATATAAGGATTTTTATATGCTAAAGTATATAACAAACTTTTTTATTACATTAAAGTTCCATGGATTTAGACTAACCTGAAAACTCCAGCCCATTTCTTAAGCAGTGTTTCATTGTATTGATCTCTTATTTCAAACAAAAGGTCAAAAAGTCGGTTCACTGGAAAACCATAACCCTAAAACACAACACAAGCAGATAAACAAGTCAAATAAGTAAACATATTCATAAGAGAAATGTTGGGAATATTGGAGAACTGTCTGAAAATGATCACTATATCATACTGTATTTCATTCCAACAGCATTAAAATAAGATATCCTTTTGACTTTCTACTAGGTTGCATTAGATAAAAAGAGTCTAGAAAGGCTTTTATGAAGCTGGAATAATTTTCCCACTTCTCTCTCTTTTCAGCCTGGATTACATGGTTAACCTTAAAAAGCATTAGAAGTCGGGGCGCCTGGGTGGCTCAGTCGGTTAAGCATCCGACTTTGGCTCAGGTAATAATCTCACGGTTCGTGGGTTCGAGCCCCGCATCAGGCTCTGTGCTGACAGCTCAGAGCCTGGAGCCTGTTTCAGATTCTGTGTCTCTTTCTCTCTCTCTCTGACCCTCCCCTGCTCTCGCTGTCTCTCTCTCTCTCTCTCTCTCTCTCTCTCTCTCTCTCAGAAATAAATTTTTAAAAAAAGCATTAGAAGTCAAAACTAGAGAAAAAGTTCAAGATTAGTGATCTGCATATATAATGGTATCTTGGGAAGTGGTCCCTAAAAAGGATAAAAGAAGAAAAGAGAATATCTTTTGTCTGAAACACAGTGGCTTCATTTTGCACCTTCAATTTAAGATCGACTTCACTGTACAGGGAAAATATACATCTTTCCATCAAATATACACTCTCCCCAACTGTATTCCTTTCCAAATTCATTGAAATCTTACCCATTTCAGGACCAAATATTTCTGTCCACCTCACAGATTTGTCCTTTTTCCCCTTCAAGTTTTCCCCCTTCTTTATTTTTGATCCTACTCCACTAGCAGGAACTGTTCCATGCATTATCTATTCACCATTGTGTTTAACTTCCACTAGTTCCTTTCCCTTGGCTAAATAAATATGTTAAATTACCCCTCATCTTTAAGCCAAGAAAAATAAGAAAAAACAGTAAGAAAAACAAAAAAGCTCTTCCTCAATTTGCGGTGCCTGCCAGCTGCCCTCCTTTGTACTCTCTTCATAGCCAAACCTACTACAATCTAATTCCCACTCCTCTTCCTTTAAAACTGCTCTCAATAATGTCACAGATTACCTCCTATATATAAAAGTCAGTGATCTCTCACTCTACAATTACCTTTCTCTTGAAACTCGTCTACTTTGAATTCTGTACCATGACTCACACTCCTTGTTCTCCTTTAATCTATGAACAGTTATTCCAGTTTTCCTTTATCTTCTATCTCCATCTTTCAATCTTTTCTTCTAGGTCTCTAGCATAATCTGAAGTCTACTGACTTCAAACACTATTTCCTCTGAGTATTCTGAATCTGCATCTCTATTACACCTCTGGAAACTCCAAATATTTAACTCCAACACTTGTTAGACATCTCCAAGAGTCTGCCAGCAAGCAAACACATCCAAGTTAACTTATCTCTTCCCTTTCCAACTAAACAACGTGTTTTTCCTATTTCCTCCTAGCTCTGTTAACAGTTCTACCATCAATTCAGTTATTAGGAAAGAAATTTGAAAAACATCTAAACAACCCCACACTAAATATATCTAACCATTTAACAAATCCTTTTGATTTTACCTCCTTCACAAATCTCTTTCAAATCTATCATTCTTCTCCATCACTCACTGTCTCTTTTCCAGAAGTATCATCAGTGCCACTGCTTCATTTTGCTCCTCCACTTCTCTTGCCTACACCATTGTAAGAGCCCCCTAAACTGAAGTTTGAACCATCTGTTTCTTTCGGCTCAATGTATTGCCAAGACTCCAAAAATTATCATTTAAAAGTGCAAATCTGATCTTGGCACCCCCCAGGTTAAAAACTACAGAAGGCTCACTAAAGTCCCACAAGACTGCCATAATCTGGATCAAACTACATTGTCAGTTGCATTACCACTATTTGCCCTTCTTTGCTCACACCCATCTTCTATCACCATACTATCCCTCTATCACCATACTATCCCTCTATCTACAGTTTATACATGCTATTTTATTTCCTTTGTGATTCATGCCCCTTTCTTGATATGTATTTGTTGAACTCAGCTTTTAAAACCCAACTCACATTTCAACTTTCTATACGGGCTTTCCCAACCTACAATTAAAGTCAGACATTCCATCTTCTGTGAGCCCAAAGGTTTTTAATATATTGCTATATTAGTATGTCTTATACATCTTACCTGTTTAAACCATAAAGTTCTTGAAGAATTTTTATGTCCCTATTGTCTTACTGATTTTTATGTCTCTATCATTTTATACATCATCTAGCTACTAGCACATAGTGGGTGCTCAAAAAATGTTAGTAATAAATCATAAGTGTTTACTTTTGATTTGCTTAATATATTGTAAGCAGAATATATGTGTGTGTGTGTGTGTGTGTGTGTGTGTGTGTGTGTGTATGCTGGTGTTACTTTTTAATGTTATTGTTTAGTCAGCTTTGTTTTAATAAAATCACACATGAAAAGAAAATTTTCCTTAGGGTGGCAAAGGGTCAATTTTAAAAACTAAATATTATGCAATGTTTTCTAGTTTTTATGAAAAGACCCTCCCCAATTCTTTAGTTAAAATGTATAATTTGACCACACTGTGTAAGACCTACCTAATACTCACCCTGTCAATTTTCAGTGGAATGAAAATACTGCAGGATTTCTGAGTAAGTAATAAGAACTGGTTTGTCCTCCTCAATCTTATTTCAAAGCAGTATACTTACAAGGGTTTGTCCACCCATCACTGCTACTTTTTAATGCCTCTATTACCTGAATATTGTCTATTACTCTTCTCTGATTCTCTAGAGAAATTCTTGGAACCATAGCAAATATTGTAGATTCAGTTGTACTCAAAGTGCCAACTCAAGAACAGTTTGTTATGGCTTACCAAGAGATAAGGAGCTTGCATCAGAATATAAATCAATGACGCTAATCTACATCAAGAAAGTCTTGCTACAAAATACATGCCAACTGAGCTAAATTTTGTACTTAGTCATGTAGTTGATTTACATTCTGACAGAAGTTCCTTTATGTTATAGATCCATAATGAACAATTTGTGGACTGGTAACCATTTCCAGACCAGTGAGTGGTATTCCCACCATGCTTTGAGTAGCAATGTTTTTAGTTGTTAAGGTAGCAAAACTCCCTCAAGTTATTTAGAGACAGACCTGAAAAAATTAAGGTGGTCTCAAATAAAACTTACCAAGATTTTTTTTTGCACAGAAATCAATATTACAGATATATTTGTCACAAAACTTATGAAAACAAAAAATCCACATTATCCTGGTGTTACAGTATAAGACATAGAAAAGCTGTAAGACAATAAAATAATCTACTAAAGGAACTTGTAGAATCTTCTTAGGTTTAAGAACAAAGTTGAAAACTATTATTCTAAGATGGAAAAACTCTTATGATGAAGCAAATAGTTTAAATTAGCATTTCCCAAAGCATATTATATGAAGCTCTATATCTACAAGATGTCATATAGGGGGAAAAAGATTCAAAGGTCAAATATACAGGGAAAATGCTGCATAAGCACCTTCCTTTTGGAATCATATGGTATAAATTTGCTCTGAAGAGGCTGTTAGTGGAGAAGTCTGTTTTACTTCACTTATTTCCCAGATGTTTTGATCACAGAACTCTTTTTAAAGTAACATCTATTATCACACTTTGGAAAATGCCAATCTATATTTCATGAAATGTTATTCCAACCATAAAAAATCCCTTAAGTTTAAACATGAAAACAATACAATCAATTCCTGACCATCTGTGATCAGGTAAAATGGACAAGCTTAAAACTTTGATACTGAAAATCACAAAGGCACTGAGTTTTGATACAATTCAGTTTAAATCTTATTTTTAAAATTTTATTTTTTTTTTTAATTTTATTTTTGAGCAGAGAGACAGAGCACGAGTAGAAAAGGGGCAGACAGAGGTAAACAGAATCTGAAGCAGGCTCCAGGCTCTGAGCTATTAGGACAGAGCCCTATGGGAAACTCGAACTCATGAACTTAGTTAATAGCAAGGGCGGAATATAAACTCAGGGTTTTGTGTGACTTCCTAAGGCAGTGCTTGTATCTTCTAGTTTCTAATTTTTTTAATGTTTATTTACTTTATGAGAGAGAGAGAGACAGCATGAGTTGGGGAGGGGCAAAGAGAGAAGGGGACAGAGAATCTTTAGCAGGCTCCAGGTTCTGAGCTGTCAGCACAGAACCTGATGCAGGGCTCAAATTCATGAACCATGTGAGATCATGACCTCAACCAAAGTCAGAAACCTAACCAACTGAGCTACCCAGGTGCTCCTGTATCCTCTAATTTCTAGTTCACAGTTCTTTTCACTATAACATGTACTTTTTTTTAACTACAAAAATCTTTATCTAAAAAAGGAAAATTGAATCTATTCTCTCTGAATGACCAATATTTTAAAAAATGACAGGGGTGCCTGGGTGGCTTAGTTGGTTAAGTGGCTCAGGTCATGATCTCACAGTTCATGGGTTCAAGCCCTGTGTCGGGCTCTGTGTTGACAATCAGAGCCTGGAGCCTGCATCCGATTCTGTGTCTCCTCCTCTCTCTGCCTCTCCCTCACTTGCACTCTATCTCACTCTGTCTCTCAAAAACAAATAAATGTAAAAAAAATTTTTTTTTAATAAATAAAAGATGACAATATTCCCTGAGCTCTTTCCAGGCTTCATAATCAGGAAGGTGGGGAGAATGAAAAATCTTGGGTAATAGGGAATATCATATATAAGCAAACATCTGGTTATTACTAATTTACCACCACTAATCCATAATAAAATAAATGAGCATGATCTATATTTTGTAAATCTTTAAGTGCTCAAAATAGCCATAAATTGAATGTTATATTATCACCCACCTGCAAAGTATCTGCAAATAATACAATGAGATTCTTCAACTCCAGAACAAGATCAGGATCAGTACAATAAGACTGGGTGAGAGAGGTGGAGGGGTGGAAATACAAACAAAAACAAATATAAACCAGAGTCATTTGGTTAAAAACAAATAAAACCTGAAAACTTTTCCTTTAATATGCCAGACTTATAATAAATTTAAAATCTTATTAGTTAAATCCATGGCTGGCTTTCTCTATTCAGTAAAAATTCTTAGGGAAAGACCATAACATAATTATTCTTTAATATGTTAGAAAAAGTTATAGTTCATTGGACAAACAAGTGTATAAAGAACCTACATTCACTAAACTATTTGTAAAAAAAAAAAAAGAATCTACATTCCTGATAAATAAAAAATGTAGTATATTTATAATCTAAATACTACATAAGCTAATAACCCTTTAAAATATTTTCATTATCTATTCTCAATAATAAAATTACAAATAATAGATTACAAAATTTTAAGTATTTGACTATCTTAAGAAAATGTCTATAATAAGCAATTATTAATTTCAACAGTCTTTATAGTACTAGTATATTATTTGCACAAAAGGTATATTATGCAAATATTTGATCATTTTACTTTCATGCATAAAAAAATTTCTCATTACATAAAGGTTCATCATTTCAAATGAGTTTAAATTTTGAGAATTGCACATTTTTAAGAAATCCGTAATTATATTACTGCAAACAAATTATAAACATCGAAGAACAAGTTCTATGAGTTTTAATGGTGGAGTTTATTTTGGAAACAAAGAATTTGGAATGATAATTAAAAACCCTTTCTTCACAGTGCTTTTCAGTGATCTAATGAAGAGGTCAGTTGAGACTAATGAGACCAGCTTAATTCTTCATTTTCTATTAATGCTGGACTAAAAGTATGTTGGGAAGCCCCAGTCAGTTGCAAAATTACAACCCAGTATAACCAAACAAAAGCCTAACATTACTGCTTCTAAATCTGAGCTGCTATCAAAAATGCAGAATGATGGAGGTACAGTTTTCTTTTGACATCATGCATTTCAGAAGTTCCTGAAGTAACTGAATTAAAAACTTAGTAACATAATTTGTCTGACTTACTGAATGAGCTCTAAGGACAGCAATTATCTTTGAGAGGGCCATGTTCCAAAGTTCATCAGTGTATGCCCTGGTTACTAATCCTTGGGTCACATGTAAAATGTGATCTTCCACCACAAAGAACCTAAAAACAGTAATTACCAACATAACATGTATTAAAAAAAAATTAAAACCCAAACAGAAAACAAGCAGTTGACATTAAACATAACATTAAAAGAATTATCTCCATATTTAGATACATACCCTACAATTTGAGTGAAATATCTTCTATAGCCATCAACTGTTTCATGCTTTAAATGAAAAATAAAAATCAATTTAAGCCAATGAATAACAGTAACATAAAAGTTCCAAGTCACTACAGTATTTATTAACAAATATTTATTGACGGTCTACTATATGCTGCATACATTTTTAAGGCATCAGGGTTACACTGGTAAACAAAAAGCCCTTACCCTCATGGAACTTGCCTTCAAAAGGAGACAGACAATCAACAAGTTAAAAAGTAAATGTAACTTCAAAACCCTCTTTTCAGTAAGCTAGCTCAAGCCACCATAATTTCTCACTTGGGCTATTACATCATTCTCCTACCTAGTTCCCCAGCTTTCAGGCTTGCTCCCCACAGTCTATTCTCCAGATAGCTGCCAGGATGATACTTTTCAAAGAGTAATCAGATCATTATATCTTCTGCTAAAAACCTTCCAATGACTTTATATCTGATTCATAATAAAACTCAAAATCCTTAAAAATGATCTACAATTGCATGTTAATCATTTTAACAAAAGGCTTACAAGAAAATATTTGACCATTTGAATTTCATTCTTAGAAGTTTATTACATGAAATATTTCATTATTTTAATTACATTCAAATGCTGTATTTTGCGTATATCATAAATGTGCTCAAAATTTTCAGACATTTGGGGTCTGAAATGTTTTTAGGTAAAAATACTTTAAAATACTATGATCAGAGAGAATGGAATCTACATGAGAGCAGATGTTTGATATTTCTTGATATTTGCTTTATAACAGAGTATATTAGTCACATTTTATAATGCAGCATGTGTGCTTCAAAAGAAGAGGCTTCTACCATTGTTGAAACAGGCTTCTATATGGTTCAATAGAACAAGTCTGTTAAGTATGTTGTTTATTCTTACTGATAGTTTATTTGGTGTGTAAGACACTGAGACATGCTTTAAAATCCACTATGGATTTCTTTCTTTTTTTTTTTACTATTTTTATTTATTTCTAGGAGAGAGAGAGACAGCGTGAGCAGGGGAGGGTCAGAGAGAGAGGGAGACACAGAATCTGAAACAGGCTCCAGGCTCTGAGCTGGCAGTCAGCACAGAGCCCAACACGGGGCTCGAACCCACGAACTGCGAGATCATGACCTTAGACGCTTAACCGACTAAGCCACTCAGGCACCCTTAAAATCCATTATGGATTTCTTATTTACCCTTTTAGTTTTGGCAATCTTGCATTAAATATTTTGAGTCAATGTTATCATGTGCTTATAGGTTTCAATTATCATTTTTTATCAACACTAAGATATGAATATTTTATTTTTTTATCATTCTAGTTTTTTTTAATATTATATGAGAGTATATACTCTGTTTCCACTCTTTTACTGGTTACTCCAGAAACTGTATTATGCATACTTAAATAATCAAACCCTAACCAATCAATATTTTTACTCTTCTGGACAATTCAGAAAACTGTAGTATAGTTTCATTTCAGTAACTCCTACCTCATGTTTATGCTTTTGTTGCTGTGTATTTTAATTCTATCTTGTTTTAAAGTCCATAATATTGTATTAACATTATTTTCTATGGTTGACATAGATTCATCCACATATTTATACTTTCTTTGCTATTCATTCCTTCTAGCATTTCATATCTTCCATTTGGCACCACTTTCTTTTTTGCCTGAAGTAGATTCTTTAGAATTTCTGTAATAAGGATGTCTAAGTAACAAACTCTCCTCTTCTTTGCTGAAAATGTCTATCTTTGCCTTTGTTTCACTGGATATAGAATCCTAGGTTAACAAGCATTTAAAATATGCCACTGTTTTTATTTCTCATGGGTAAAAACCTAGTAGCAAGACTGCTGGGTTGTAGGATAAGTGCATGCTTAACATTGTAACAAACTGCGAAACTATTTTCCAAAGTGGCAGCATAGTTTTTATACCCACCCGAACTGCACCAGCACTCCCTATGATCAATCTTTTTAATTTTAGCCAGTCTGGTAGGTATGTAGTGGTACCTCATTGTGGTTTTAATTTGCATTTCTCTGATGAAAAATGATATTGAACATCTTTTCATGTGCTTATTTCTCATTTGAATATCTAGTCAAATGTCTACTTGAATCTCTTATCCATTAGTTTGTCTTTAATTATTTATAATTATACAAATTCTTTATATTTTCTAAATATAAGCCCTTTGTTAGACATGAGTTTTACAGTATTTTCTCCCAAGCTCTGTCTTGTCTTTTCACCTTCTTGGCAATGCCTTTTGAAGAGTAGTTCTTCATTTTAATGTTCAATTTATCAATTTCTTTATCGTGTGGTTCATGTTTTATGTATCTCACCTAAGAAAATACTGCCTAACCCAAGGTCACAAAGATTTTAGCCTGTGTTTTTTTTCTAAAAGTTTTATAATTTTAGCTCTTGCATTTGGGTCCATGATCCATTTCTTGAATTGCTGATTAAGGGAAAAGTATTTTTTTTGCATACAAATAATTTAATTATCTTGAGTCAAAAGATTTCAAGTCTTATACTTGCTGAGATTTATTTTATAGCCCAGCATTTGGTCTACCTTGGTAAACCTTCTATGTGCATTTGAAAGGATTGTGTATTCTGCTATCTGGGGTGGAGTATTCAATAAATGTCAATTAAGTCAAGTTAATAGCTGATACTATTTTTCAGGTCTTCTATTTTCTCTTTATCTTTATGATCTGCAGTTTCATTATAAGGTCTCTCAGAGAGTATTTCTTTTTTTTTTTTTTTTTTTTTTTAATGCTTTATTTATTTCTAGGAGAGAGAGAGAGAGACAGCATGAGCAGGGGAGGGTCAGAGAGAGAGCGAGTCACAGATTGAAACAGGCTCCAGGCTCTGAGCCGGCAGTCAGCACAGAGCCCAACGCGGGGCTCGAACCCACGAACCGCGAGATCACGACCTAAGCGAAAGCCGGACGCCCAACCGACTAAGCCACCCAGGCGCCCCGAGAGTATTTCTTTTTATTTAACTAACTTGGGATTCCGTGGATGTGACTCTGTAAAAGTCTGTATTTCTTGTCCATACGGGAAACTTCCCAGCCATTATGCCCTCAAATCCTCTTCTGTCTCACTTGTTCTAGCTTCTCTTTTCTGAAATTCCAACTAGACATGTTAGACTTGTTCTCTGTATCCCCTCTGTCTCTCGTGTGTATTTTTATCCTCTTGTCTCTCTGTGAGGCTTTCTAGGTAATGTCTTCAAATCAACTAAGAGAATTCATCAACTGCTGAACCTATTCATAAAATTTTTAATTTTGGTTAATATATCTTCTATTTCTAGGTATTCTACTTGATTTTTCTTCATTTTGGTAAATCTTTACAGTTTCTTATTCCCTATTTGTATCAGCAAGCTTGACTTTTATTTCTTTAAACATATTCAATAGTTATTATATTAAATGGCTAATAATTTGGGGCACCTATCATCAATCTTTTTAATTTTAGCCAGTCTAGTGGGTATGTAGTGGTATCTTACTGTAGTTTTAATTTGCATTAAACTCACAATTACTCACGGTTCATGAGTTTGAGCCCTGTGTCAGGCTCTGCACTGACAGTGTGAAGCCTGTTTGGAATTCTCTCTCTCTCCCTCTCTCTCTCATAATAAATCAAAATAAATAAATAAAAATAAATGGCTAACAATTCAAACACTAAAAGTCTCTTAGGATTTATTTCTGTTTGCCTATGTTATATATACATATATGTATATGTATATATATACATACACACACATATATATAAAAATTTTTTTCAGAGAGTGTATGAGTGGGGGAGAAGGGCAGAGGAAGAGTCTTTACCAGGCTCCACACTCAGTGTAGAACCCAACATAGGTCTTGGCCCCACAGCTATGGGATCAGGACCTGGGCTGAAATCAAGAGTTGGGACACTCAACTGACTGAGCCACCCAGGACTCCCTCTGTTGCCAGTATCTTTAATGATTCTCACTTGTTTTATAAGTAGTTTTGACTGTAATTTGCTAACTTTCCTTGAAACTATGATATCAAAATTCAGAGATCTATATTTGCTTCTACTAGGCAATATCAGCATGGCAAGACTTCATATTAAATTTTCAACTGGAGATTTTTTTTCAATTATCCAAGTAGAATAAATTTGTGTTGCAAACACATGTGAGAATCCACTTGTTATGTATTCTCAGAGATTTTTCCCTTGATCCTTCAGCACCAACATATAAGATATGCAATTTCCTTACAGTGTTTGGCAGAAAGAGCAAAGAGATTTTGTTAGATTTTTAAAAATATTTAACACTGTGTCCATTTATTTTTTTTAAGTAATCTCTACTCCCAACGTGGGGCTCAAACCCATGACCCCAGATCAAGAGTCACATGCCCTACTGACTGAGCCAGCCAGGTGCCCCCAGATGTTTTTTTTTAAATCTCTAGGTCATCCTAATAATGAGACTCTAATTCTTTGGAGTCTCAGTTTCACAAGAGTGGCTCTTTGTATTCCCATGTCCTCAAAATTCACGCTTTCTCATTCAACAGATGCCTCTAAGATAAAAGCCACAATTAGTGCTTAATAGAACCTATCTGGATTTCTGTCTTTCATTTAGGTTTCCCTGTTTTGTTTGTTTTATAGTGGGATATACTGTATAAATTACATACAATAAAACTCACTTTTTCATGCACTGTTTTCACAAACACATCTAGTCATATAATTATCACCATAAGTGACATATAGAGCAATTCCATATTCACTTAGTTTTTCTCCTAACTATACTCTTCTACAAGATCCTTAGTGCATTTAAAAATAATTTTTAAAAATTTTAAATGTTTTATCCATTTAAAACTATTTAGTTGTTTTGTCAATAGAACAATATAAGTACATAGTCTACCATATTGTCAGAAACTATCACTCCCCAATACTTTATGTATCTTCTTGTTCCTTTATTTATTCACTATTTTACTATCTATCTCTAATAGAATGTAAGCTCATGAGAGAAGGGATTTACCTGTTTTGTTCACTGCTATACCCATCTAAACCAATTTTTGGAAATGGTAGATATTCAATAAATATTTGTTGTTGAATGAATAATGATACATGCTATCAAGAAATTAAGGCAGGGTAAAAGGGAAAAAGTGACAATATAACCAATCCAAAGTATTCACATACTTACCATATTTGACTGGGGTTGCAATACCAGTCTTGCTTGTTTCTTCCTTTGTTTTCGGTAATAATTTTCAAATGTTTCCTCGTCACCCTACAATAAAATCCACAGAGTAATGAAACACAAACATACTAAAAATAGGTAACTTCTGTACCACTAACAGTCATCTTAGGTTTCTAACAAATGGAATATAATAACTAAAGTGGTATTTCATACTAAATGTCAGGAATAAATTTTTGGCTTTATAGTTCAAAAACAGTAACATTGTTTGTTACCAGGACATTTAGGAAGACTAAATGTAAATTCAAACAATTTAACAGTTACCCAACTTATCACTAAGGTTTTACAGCTTTCCGACTGACCAATTCAAAATATGGCTGTCTGTGAGAAGACCTATATAAAGAAATTAGCTTACAAGCCTCAACTTCTGAAAATAATGTATAAGACCATATATGATCTGGCACCTTCTTCCATCTCCTATCTCATGTCAGTATAGTTAATATAGAATTTTCTTTTCACTTCCAGACTTTTGTACAAGCTATTCTTGAAATGTGCTTCCCAGTTCTTTCTCTGTATGACTTTTATTTATCCTTCAGGACTATCTATAGATGTCACTTCCTTTAGAAAGCCTTCCTTAATCAACTTCCTGAGGCTTGCTATTATCATGTTATCCCATAGTAATCAGTATATCCATATCATTGCACTTATTAATTATGCTATAATTTTTGAGGGGGGAGGGAATGTGAGCAAGTGGAGGAAGGGCAGAGGGAGGGAGACAGAGAATCTCAAGCAGGCTCCACACTCAGCATAAAGCCTGACGCAGTGCTCCATCCCATGACCATGAGATCATGACCTGAGTTTAAATCAAGAGACGAATGCTCAACTGACTGAGCCACCCAGGTACCACTGTGCCTTAACTTCTTAATTAGCAGTCTATGTGACCATTGTCTAACAGCACCTTCTGTGATGATGAACATCTTCTATATCTCCACTGTCTTATATGGTAGCCACTAGATAGATGTGACCACTGAGTACTTGCAAAGTGGCTAGTACTACTGAGACCCTGAATTTTAATTTTAATTAATTTAAATTTAAATAGCCACATATAGCTAGTAGTTACTATACTGGATAACAGAGATCTATCTTCACTACCTGACTCCAGCTTTTTAGAATATGATCCTATCCAACTAGCTTGCCATTGTATCCTTATCACTTGGCACAACATTTGGCACATGGAAGGCAATCAATTACTATTTGTTGAATGAATGAATGACTGAAATGACATATCCATTTCTTTTGTCTTCCTCTCTGCTTAAAAGTAAAATCCATCCAGAGTGAGAAGAAAGGGCTAGGAACCCACTCCCCCACTCAAGGCTCCAAAGAGAATCCAAAAGAAAAAAAAAATTAGCAATATGGAAAAAAAAGTAAAAACTCATTTTTTCACTGAAAAAATTTTTGATAGTTTTAATATTTAAATAGTTATCAAAAAATGACTTACAGCTTTTTTTTAATGTTTATTTATTTGTGAGAGACAGAGGGCAAGCAGGGGAGAGGCAGAGAGACACAAAATCCGAAGCAGGCTCCAGGCTCTGAGCTGTCAGCACAGAGCCTAATACGGTGCTTGAGCTCACAAACCACGAGATCATGACCTGAGCTGAAGTTGGACACTTACCCAACTGAGCCATCCAGGCACCCAAAAAAACTGACTTTTCTTAAGTAAGCTTTTAAAGAGTACTTTTAAAAAGTAAACTCACAATGCAAAAAATAAATTTACCTAGGTATCCCCTTGGGCAGCTCTCCCAGTATCTCTCAAACAATTAAGAGATTTTCAAAAACACTATGGTCCCCCTCACACTTTTATTTCAGAAACTAAATTTTTTTCACTATGAATTTAAATAGATATAAAGGATGCAATTTCAAGTATATTATAATTAAAACTATTAGATCCTCATTTAAACATATCCAACGGTTATCTATAATCATTTAAAAAATATATGAACATGCTCTTCCTTAACATTTAGAAATAAATTATAGTTTGCCTTTTTCATTTTTAACTCATATTTTCAGACTACCATCCTTACAGTTATTTTCTAATTTACTGTGTTTTTTTCTAATAGTGTGTATTTTTTTTTTTTAAGTAAACTCTACCCCCAATGTGGGGCTCAAACTCATGACCTTGAGATCAAGAGTCACATGCTCTACTGACTTAGACAGCCAGGTACCCCTCTAAAACTATATCTTCTAGTGTAATATATTTTTATTTTATTCCTGAGACCATAAAGATTTAGGTGTTAGGGTAGCTTTTTCCTTCTATGTTGAATTATCATTACAATTAGTACATAACTGATCAATACAATCTAAGTATATTAATAATTTTAGATAATTAATAAAACAAAAACTAAATTTTATTGGAAATGAGTTTCTTAACATGATAAATAGAGTTTTACTTTTTTTGCACCTAACAACATACTTTTTAGTTAAAAACTCTGAGCTACAGATTTAGTGTGTAATTTACTGATAAAATGCCTACACTAAAACCCAATTAGCAAGGACAATCCTCACAATCAAACTATTAAGTAAGGCAAGTGTATTCAGTATCTCGGAAAATTTTATGATTTGACTGAAATAAGTATGTTAGTATGCATTATGAAATATAATATTATAAAAACCACTGAGAAATAAATAATAAAATAATAAAACTAGTCAAGATTAAGAGTATTTAAATCCAATGATTGTTTTATCCATTCATGAACCTAAAAAAGCAAGGTATTACATAAATTTTCATTTCTTAAATGTTGTTTCTCATTACTAAATTTATAATAATGCAAGGTAATATATATATATATAGAATTTTAAGTTACTTACAAAAGGAGGAGTATGATAAAAAAATACAATATGCCTTCAGTAAATATATGGACAAACATAAAATTATGGTGTTCAATTTTGGAAATAAGGAAATAAAACCAAGTATAATAGTCAGGTATGACACATTAATTTTGTTAGACATAGTAGAAACTAATCAGTCTAGCAGTCAGTTTTTATTTTATTTTAATATGAAGTCAAAAATATCACACAATGTAACTAGACTTCAACTTATGACACAATTTGGCAAAATGGTTTTCAACAATTTTTCTGAATTACAACTTACATGAATATGAAAGAATGGGTCAGTCAATGTAACTTCAAAAGTCTGGCAGCCCCAGAAAATACTCCAGTTATATTTAAAAGATCCCACTTCACTAACTCATATTATTTTGGCTGTTTTTCTTTACAGCAAATGACACATCCTAGGGATGAATATTAAGATTAGCCAAAAGCAGTGTCTATATTTAAACACATACGACACAGTTCTGCATTCAAATTTTCCTATGTTCTTGTTTCTGTACTCTCATAGTACTCCCTCTTAAAGGCAATATATTCACTGTCAACAGCTGGGGAACAAAAACCATCAAGGCCTTAAGTGAAAACTGGTCATTACTCCCACCTATGTCATTAATACCTACCATGTATCAGAACTAAGAATATCCTGTGCGCCTGGGTGGCTCATCTGGTTGAGCGTTCACCCAGGTCATGATCTCTCTGCTCCTGGGTTTGAGCCCTCATGCTGACAGCTCAGAGCCTGGAGATTACTTGGGATTCTATGTCTCCCTCTCTCTATGCCTCTCCCCCAACTCGTACTCTGTCTCTCTCTCAAAAATAAACAAACACTGAAAAATTAAAAAAAAAAAAAAAAAAGAACTAAGAATATCCTACACCACAGGACAAAATATGTTTTATCTACCATGGTTTTCCTTTTCTGCACAAGAAAAGACAGACTTATGTGTACACACTCCCTTGATTAACCATGAAAGGAGACTTCTTTATTTGGCACACTGGCAATTTTTTACATGACAATGCACAAAGGTAGTATCAATAAAGGATCAATACAATGGGTATTAGTGAAGGACATGTCTTTCTTTTATAAAGTTAGTGTGGTAACCTCCAAGATGGCCTCCAAAGATCTCTTGTGTAGTCTCATCCAGCACTCCATCTGGTTGATCTAAGTCACCAGAAGGATACAGCAGAACTAAATGTATGTCACTTCTGATATTAGATTACAAAGGACATTATGTTTTTCCTCTCAGCCTCCCTTAGATCACTCACTCTGGGGAAGCCAGCTGTCGTGTCATGAGGACTGTCAGGCAGCCTGTAGACAGTCCATGTGGCAAGGAAGTGAGGCCTTCTGCCAACAGTCATAACAGAAGCAAATTCCCCAACTCCGTCAAGCTTTTAGAGGACTATAGTCCTCATTGACATCTTGACTAGAACTTCATGAGATCTTGAGCCAGAATGGCCCAGCTAAGCCATTCTCAGATAGCTAACCCTGTGAAGTAATAAATGTTTGTTAGGTGCAGCAATAGATAACTAATAAAATATCTTAGATAGTTTTTCTAGAAACAGACACCAAATGATACAGTAAGGAAGCATTCAAAAGGGAGACTGTTCAAGAAGTAAGGAAAACAAGAGAGGGCATGAGAGGAAGCCAATCAAGAATGCCAGATTCAGGAGTCTGGCTGGCTCAGTCAGTGGAGCATGTGACTCTTGATCTCAGGTTGTTGAGTGTGAGCCCATGCTGGGTGTAGATTATTTAAAAATGACAAAATCTTTAAAGATTTTTTTCAATGCTTATTTATTTGAGAGAGAGAGGGGGAGAGAGAGCATGAGTGTGGGAGGGAGAAGAGGGGAAAAGGCAGAAAGAGAGAGGGACAGAGGATCTAAAGTAGGCTTTGTGCTGACAGCAGAGAGCCCGATGTGGGGCTCAAACTCATAAACTGTGAGATCATGACCTGAGCCAAAGTCGGCCACTTAACCAAATGATCCACCCTGGCTTATTGAGATTAATAACAAAATCTTTAAAAAAAAAAAAAAAAGAGTGCCAGATTCAGGCAAGAAAGTCTTCAAGAGTAAAACTCCAAAGAATAAATTAAACTGCAGAGGGATATTTTTTTTCTTTTTTGGGTTTTGATTTTTCTTTTCTTTTTTTAAGAGAGCAACATGTTCTTTTTTTTTTTTTTTGAGTAATAAGATAGCTTTTTTTTTTTTTTTACAAATAGTTTATTGTCAAATTAGTTTCCACATAACACCCAGTGCTCATCCCCACAAATGCCCTCCTCCATGCCCATCCCCCCTCCCCCCCACATCCATCAGTCCTCAGTTTTTGTCAGCATTCAAGAGTCTCTCATGGTTTGCCTCTATCCCTTTCCCCAACCATTTCCCCCCTTCTTCTCCCCCTTGTTCCTCAGTTAAGTTCCTCCTAATCCTCCTATCATATGCAAACATACGATATTTGTCCTTCTCTGCCTGACTTATTTCGCTCAGCATAACACCCTCAAGGTCCATCCATGTTGCTACACATGGCCAGATTTCAT
Source organism: Hyaena hyaena (assembly GCF_003009895.1). NCBI lineage: Eukaryota > Metazoa > Chordata > Mammalia > Carnivora > Hyaenidae > Hyaena > Hyaena hyaena. The sequence goes on along the minus strand of NW_024080676.1, from coordinate 1,379,495 downwards.
TGTTTCTCATTGCCATGTAGTATTCCATGGTATAGATAAACCACATCTTCTAGATCCATTCGTCCGTTGATGGACACTTAGGCTCTTTCCATGTTTTAGCTATTGTTGAGAGTGCTGCTATGAACATTGGGGTTCATGTGAGAGCAACATGTTCTTTTATTGATGCAAGTACCTCCAGTTACATCAGCAACTGACATCCTATGTTATGGTACAGCTTTGCACTCAGAGTTCATCTTAAAACACCAAATATCATAGTGAGGGTATGCATCAAATTGGGAAAATAAAGGAGCAAATGTAGGCATACTGTCAGGTAAAATAACAGAATGGATGACCCAGTTTAGTGCACACTGATATGAAAGCTCCTTAACACATGTACAGAAAATGATCTAACATTGTATTCCAAATATATAATCTACAGTTTTAAGTCCTTATTTATCTCAACTATAAAAACAAAACAGTATGTACTATCTAGAATGTCTGAGAAGTGAATAAATACTGTAACAATATAGTGTAAAGATTTTTGCTCCCCCCAGGGCTGAGGACTCTTGAGGCACTTCTAGCTGTTATGAAAAGAGATCCAAAGAGATCTCGCTGAGCACCAAAAGAAAGAGAAGGCAGGCTGAGGTTCCCAGAGAGATCATTTTTAGGAAAAAGCAGAGGATCTAGAAATTCCTTCCTTAAAAATGGTAGGCCAAGACCTTTTGGAAAGCCTATAAAACCCCTTAAAGTCCAAGGAGAGTAATTCTCACACTATGTTCAGTATTCCATATTTTAAGAAAAATGGTCCCTGTACACACAAAATTTATTTTATTTATTTTTTAATGTTTTATTTATTTCTAGGAGAAAGAGAGAGAGACAGCGTGAGCAGGGGAGGGTCAGAGAAAGAGGGAGTCACAGACTGAAACAGGCTCCAGGCCCTGAGCTGGCAGTCAGCACAGAGCCCGACGCAGGGCTCGAACCCACGAACCGTGAGATCATGACCTAAGCAAAAGTCGGATGCTTAACTGACTAAGCCATCCAGGCGCCCCTGTACACACAAAATTTATAACATGGCCAGCTAAGGAAATTCTCTTAGGATTTCTCAAAGCCTTAAAAATGATAAGCTAGGGGTGCCTGGGTGGCTCAGTCGGTTAAGCGTCTGACTTTGGCTCAAGTCATGATCTCACAGTTCGTGGGTTCAAGCCCCACGTCGGGCTCTGTGCTGACAGCTCAGAGCCTGGAGCCTGTTTTGAATTCTGTGTCTCCCTCTCACTGTGCCCCTCCCCTGCTCATGCTGTCTCTCTCTCTCAGAAATAAATAAAAACATTAAAAAAAGTTTTTAAATGATAAGCTATATTGTGGTTATTATTTGTAGCATTTTCCAAAGAGAACCTTTTTTCCCTAGAGTATACCTATTTTCCTTTCATGGAACATAACATTTATTCAAACAGAGCTTGGAAAATGCTACCTTAAGGATTTTGGAGATAGAGTTCTTTGGCTAAAATAAACTTACAAGTAAGAGACTTAAGTCTCTTGAAATCATGTATATTAATGAAACCCTTCTATAAGAATCCTTTTATCATTTACTGAGTGCTACTATATACTGGGCACTAACCTAAGCACTTTATTACTTCTATTTACTATAATATCCAATATAACTTTATAAATTGTTATCCATATTTTGCAAATAAGAAAATTAACTGAGAAGAGTAATTTGCCCAGTTACTCCTAGAAAGTAGTATAAATGAAATAACAAATGAAAGGGACATAATTATAATAATAAAGAGGAATTAGTTTTTCCAAATGTTGGTTATAATTTACTTTTACCAATTTTTGGTCATATATACCAACCAGAAGTTTTCTTTTTTTTTTTTATAATTTTTTTAAATGTTTTATTTATTTCTGAGAGAGAGAGACAGCATGAGCAGGGGAAGGTCAGAGAGAGAAGGAGGCACAGAATTGGAAACAGCCTCCAGGCTCTGAGCTAGCTGTCAGCACAGAGCCCGACATGGGGCTCAAACCCATGAACCATGAGATCATGACCTGAGCCGAAGTCGGACGCTTAACCGACAGAGCCACCCAGGCGCCCCAGAAGTATTCTTGCTAATGAAAGTTTACTTACATTTACAGAATAGTAAAACCTCGCTTACACAGTAAAAAAGGGAAAAAAAAGTCCTGCCTGAATTAGTCAAAACTGGTATCTTTTAAAATGCAGCTTTCTTAAATTTATAAATTCTTTATATTGTAAAGATACAAAAACACACGGAAAACTAAAAGTAAGTTATTGAAAATTATAAATCAGTAGTTAATTACATAATATATAAATTCTGAGAGTTTTCATTAATTTGAATATTTGACTATTTGAATCATAGATTCTTTATGAATAATCACAAAGCTGACTGGAGTCTAAAACTTCCTATCATCTCTTGGTTCTCTACCACTGACTTTTGATCATTTTGATAATTTAATTATGCTTTTGTTTCTTTAATTTTAAATTAAACAATGAACATGAACATAACTTATGAACAATGAAACATAATTTAATACCCAACATATTATTCTCAGGGAAGCCACACTGACACCTCATAAAATATCTGTTGGCTCAACATCTTTTTGCACAAGGTATAAAAGACATATTCTTTCCCAGAGAGCTTAATGACTCTTGACATAAGCTACCAGGATAAAGATACTTAAAATAACTTATTAAAAAGTTAGTATGGTATTAAAGAGGCAATTACTAATTCAGCAAATTTTTATGAAGTATCAGACGCAATGAAAGGCACTAGAGAAAGAACAGTAAACAACACTCTCATGGTCACTGCCCTTATGCATCATACAGACACAGAACAAGGTTAACACAAAGTAACAGAAGTGCCTGTTGGTACTCACTCCAGTTTCCTGGGCTCATGTAAGCAGAAAAATTAAGCATTATCAAAGTAAAAAATAATTCTTCTACACTAAACCCAAAAACCTATGGGCAAAAATCTAATTTGAAAGGAATTTTTAAAGAATCAAACCACAACAGAGGCCACTTTAACAACTGAGATGATTAAGAACCGCATCTTGATTAGAGGCCAAGATGATCTAGTTTAGAAGCAAAACAAAGGGAAAAAAAAAAAAAAGGAAAAAGGAAAATCTTGAGATCAGACAACTGGAGGCCAATTTTTCAATGTTACTATATATCGTAATGTAATCTTGATGGAACCTATCCTCTGTTTGCTTTAGGTTGTAAATGTAGTTAAATGTATATACCACTACCTGATATTATAAAAGATAAAACACTAACTTTGAAAAGAATTTGAGCAGTTAAAATATTTTATAATCAGACACATTGAAAGAATTATTTCATCACAGAACAGACTAAAAGTATCATTGTTTTTATACAATAGTATAATTCAGGAGTGCCTGGGTGGCTCAGTTGGTTAAGTATCCAACTCTTGGTTTCAGCACAGGTCAGGATCTCATGGTTCCTGAATTCATGCTGTTAGCATGGAGCCTGCTTGGGATTCTCTCCCTCTCTTTTTGCCCGTCCCTCATCATACACATAAGTACATGTTCTCTCTCAAAATAAACAAATAACCTTTAAAAACAAAACAAAAATGATAGTATAATTTATTATAGCTTTACCAAGAAAAAATTTTTTACAGGTTTATTCAAGAATGCACAACATACTTGAAACATCACTAATTTGTAAAACAGTATGTTTAGATTGATAATGTGCTTATCACTTTTATCTCAGCTCACAGGCAGAGTTGGTCCTGCTTTTAGTAGGGAACTAAAAGGAAAAATTAAGTTAACTAATGAAGATAATTGTATTTGCTCTAATTAACATAATTACCATTCCTTTTCAATTATTTTAACTTAATCCAATTTCAGTGAGTAATCCAAACCTCAAAACTCCTTACCTCTAAATGCATTCTGTAGACATATTCAAATATAAATGCCTTCCACAGACATACTCTAAGTGCTGAAAGAAAAAGACCAAAAATTCTATATCTAGCAAAACTATTCATAAGAAGCAAAGGAGAGGCGGACATAGCTGCGTGAGATTTTGCCTTTTGCCGTGCTGTGGAGCAAAGCTTGTTCCTCTCCCTCTCGGTCGCGCAGGATGAACTGACCAAAGCAATGGTTATGGAGAAGCCTAGTCCCCTGCTGGTCGGGTGGGAATCTGTGAGGCAGTATTACACGCTGCTGAACCAGGCCCCAGACATGCTACACAGATTTTATGGAAAGAACTCTTCTTATGGCCATGTGGGATTGGATTCAAATGGAAAGCCAGAAGATGCGGTCTATGGACAAAAAGAAATCCACAGGAAAGTCATGTCACAAAACTTTACCAATTGCTACACTAAGATCCGCCATGTTGAAGCTCATATCACTCTGAACGATGGTATGGTGGTCCAGGTGATGGAGTTACTCTCCAATAACAACCAGGCTTTGAGGAAATTCATGCAGACATTTGTCCTTGCTCCTGAGGGCTCTGTTGCAAACAAGTTCTACATTCACAATGACATCTTCACATACCAAGATGAGGTCTTTGTTGGCTTTGTCACTGAGCCTCAGGAGGAATCTGAGGAAGAGGTAGAGGAACTCGAAGAAAGACAGCAGACACCCGAGGTGGTATCTGATGATTCTGGAACTTTCTATGATCAGACTGTCAGCAATGATTAGGAAGAACATTTAGAGGAACCTGTTGCTGAACCAGAGCCTGATCCTGAACCAGAACCAGAGCAAGAAAGAACCTGTGTCTGAAATCCAAGAGGAAAAGTCTGAGCCAGTGCTGGAAGAAAGTGCTCCTGAGGATGCTCAGAAGAGTTCTTCCCCTGCACCTGCAGACATAGTGCAGACAGTCCAGGAGGACCTGAGGACATTTTCTTGGGCATCTGTGACCAGTAAAAATCTTCCATCCAGTGGAGCTGTCTTGGTTACTGGGATACCATGTCATGTTGTTAAAGTACCAACTTCACAGCCTCGTCCGGAGAGGCCTCAGATTCCGCCGCAGAAGCCTCAGAGGGATCAAAGAGTGTGAGAGCAATGAATAAATATTCCTCCCCAGAGGGGACCTAGACCAATCCATGAGGCTGGTGAGCAAGGTGACGTGGAACTCCAAAGAACTGTGAGACCCTGATAGTCACCAACTTTTCATCGGCAATCTGCCACATGAAGTGGATAAACTGGAACTTAAAGATTTTTTTCAAAGTTACGGGAATGTGGTAGAGCTATGCATTAACAGCAGTGGGAAATTACCCAATTTTGGTTTCGTTGTGTTTGATGATTCAAAAGGCCTGTTCAGAAGGTCCTTAGCAACAGGCCCATCATGTTCAGAGGTGAGGTCCATCTGAATATGGAAGAGAAGAAGACTTGAACTGCCCGGGAAGGAGACTGTCAAGAGAACCGCCTGTGGGGACCGGAGGTCCTCGAGGTGGGCTGGGTGGTGGAATGAGAGGACCGCCCCGTAGAGGCATGGTGCAGAAACCCGGATTTGAAGTGGGAAGGGGAATTGCTCCAAGGTAGTTAATTGCTCTTCATTGATCTTCACGCAGCAGTACAAATCTTCTAGCTCCTGCAGAATGGTGAATTTCTTATACCAGCGTTTGGTATCCTGGAGTATGACCCTAGTCTATTATAAACTGCTTAAGTTTGTATAATTTTACTTTTTGTGTTAATGATGTGTGCTCCCTCTCCCTCCCTTCCCTCTCCTCACCTTTTTAGTCCTTCATTTCCAATTTTGTGGAATGATATTTTAGGAAAAACAGATTTTTAAAGAAGAGAAAAAGACTAAATTTCCTTGCTTTACTTTTGCATATACAGACTGGATTTTTTTTTTAATGTTTTATTTATTTCTAGGAGAGAGAGAGACAGTGTGAGCAGGGGAAGGTCAGAGAGAGAGGGAGTCACAGACTTTGAAACAGGCTCCAGGCTCTGAGCTGGCAGTCAGGACAGAGTCCAACGTGGGGCTCGAACCCACGAACCGCGAGATCATGACCTAAGCGAAAGTCGGACGCTTAACCGACTAAGCCTCCCAGGCGCCCCAGACTGGATTTTTTTAAACAGCCATTTCCCCAAAGGAATGTGTCTTACCTTATTACTGATATTTGGTATGTTTCATTCATTGGACTATTTCTTATTTTCTATGTGTTTGAAAAGCCTGTGAGAAACACAGGATTTGATAAACATTTTGAAGGGAGGAAAAATCTAAACTGTTTCTTCTTTGAGAGTCTCGACTACCTTCTGGTGTGTAGAAAGTGCCACTGGAAAAATTGACAGTTTTGACTCTTGCTCGTATGGTTAAAAACTGAATAAAAGGTGTTAGTAGAAAAAAAAAAGAAGCAAAGGAGAAATTAAGACATTCCCAGATAAACAAAAAACTGAGAGATTTTGATGCTAGTCGGCCTTCCCTAAAAGAAATACAAAAGGTTGTCCTTGAGCCAAAAATAAAGAACACTAGACACTAACTGAATTCGTACAAAGTATGGTCTCTGACCACAGCGAGATTAAATTTGGAATTAATAACAGAAGAACTTTAGGGAAATTCACAAACATGGAAATGAAACAACACACCTCTACACACCTGTTGGGTTAAAGAACAAATAACATGAAATTAGAAAATATTTTGAGATTAATGGAAACAAAAACACAACATATCAAAACTAATGGAATGCAGCTAAAGCAGTGGTTAGAAGCAAACTTATACCTGTGAATGTCTGTATTAAAAACAAAAAAGATCTCAATCAATAACCTAAGCTCCCAACTACGTGAAAGAAGCCAAAACACAAAAAAGGCCACATTTACTATGATTCTATTTATATGAAATATCCAGAAGAAGCAAAGCTATAGAGCTAGAAAGTAAATTGAGTGGTTGCCAGGGACTAGGGGGAGGGGAGAATGAGGCATGATTGTTAATGGGGAAGAGGTTTCTTTCTTTGGTAATGAAATGTTCTGGAATTAGTTTATTTATTAATTTTGAGAAGAAGAGATGGAGCATGAGCAGGATAGGAGAGAGAGAGAGTACCCCAAGCAGGCTCGAACTCAAGAACTGTGGGATTATTACCTGAGCCAAAACCAAGAGTCAGACGCTTAACCAACTAAGGCACTCAGGTGCCCCAATAATGTTATTATTCTTTGAAAGAATAATTGCTTAATCAAAAATGAATACAATGTTGAAGAAGTAAACATATGTAGAAGCAACATATTTAAAAGTAATTGTGATACAACAACTGTACAAATATAAGAAGAGTGAAATGAAAGTATACTATTGTAAGGTTCTTCTACATGATGTGGTGTATCACTTGAAAGCAGATTATGATAACTTATAGAAAAGTAAGTGCTTTACTCGCAGGGAATATTTCACAAATATTTACGCATGAAGATTTACAGCTCACTGAACTTATGGTAAACCTTTAGAAAAGCAGGCCTAGGGGTGCTTGGGTGGCTCAGTCGATTGGGCCTCCAACTTCGGCTCAGGTCATGATCTCACAGTTCATGAGTTTGAGCCCCACATCAGGCTCTGTGCTCACAGCCTGGAGCCTGCTTCCGATTCTGTGTCTCCCTCTCTCTCTGCAGCTCCCCCACTTGCACTCTGTCTCTCCTCCTCTCAAAAATAAACATTTAAAAAAATTTAGAAAACAAGGAAAGCAGGCCTAAGATGTGTACATTTCTTTCTTACTATACAAATATTTATGTGTATATACACATACATGTGCGTACGCGCACGCCCACACACACACACGCGCGCGCGCGCGCACACAGACTATACATATATAGAAGATACTCACCAAAACAGAATAAATGTGTAAACATCGGTAAACAGGAGAAAAATCAACCAGATCCTGAACAGTTAACACCTGAGAAATAAAACCACATTTTAAAAATTATTAAACTACTAGCTTACTGTTGGATAACGGAAGCTAAAGACAGACAAGGAGATTCATAGACTTCATGTTATAACATTTATCAACTAAAAAAATCATACAGTATTAACATAATGCCTTTGAACTGTTTTGGCTTTTATTCAACAGTTCATTCTTTATGTATTACTCATCATTGTTGAGTGTTTTAGATTATAAGATGATTAAAGAACAGAGACTGAGAAGAGAATATAGAGATTCTCTGAATACTGATTAAGAAAGAACAAAAAAAATTTTCAAAAACATTTATTTAATTTCCAGGGACTAATCAGGACACACTAATTCCACATAAAGAAGACATTAAACTGTCTTAGGCAGTTTATTTGTGTGTATTCAGTACAATATCAGATTCCACTACATATGCACACATATCTATATATAGATATATACACAGATACATACTCATATATACATGTATCTATATACACACTTACATATATATGCAAATACATGTGTGTATCTACACACATACATGGAGATACACACACATAAATACATATAGTCTCACTCATCCTCAGGCATATAGTAGAAACATTCATACTGAACATTCAGTTGTTTTCCAAACTCAGAGAAGACCATGGGCACATATTCATATGATTCATCAGTTAATTAAAAGTTCATACTATGCCCTGACTATGTCCTTAGAAAAAGAATTTAAAATCTCACTGACAAGGCAAACCTTATAAACAACAGGCTCCTTTTGATATTAACTAAATTCAAAAAAAAATTCAAAGGAAAAGACAGAAAGTAGGCTCAATTGAAGACTTGTGCAGAGAGTAAGATTAGGAATAAATTTGGATATACAGGATGAAAGAAAGTGAGTAGTTAAGAATGATTTCAGGTTTTCTAGACAAAACTTTTTCAAGAATTAAAAAACTTTAATCATATTAGAATCATTTTGTCATGTCTTAGCACTAATTGGGGGGGAGGGGAGTCTTTAGACCAGAGTAAGTCTAACAGCAAGGTCAGCCATCATGAATTTAAAAGTTTGCCACAGATAAATTAAAATGAGTGATCACAGCAAAAAAAATCATTACATTTACAATTTTACTGCTAATTATGGCAGAATACCTAGGTTCAACTACGTATGGCTTATAAATGTAGCTCATTACAAATTGATCTGTATCTATATAAATTCACTTAGCAAATGGGAATACTGATAGTCACAAAGATGCACATTACAACTCAAAAGAAAAAAGTTATGAAAAAAAAAGAAGAAAGGGAAGGAGAAGAGGGAGGGAGAGAAGGGGGGAAAAAGGAAAGAACTCCTGTCACCTCCTCTTCATTTTCATCCTCTTCTTCGAATGCACGTTTCAATTCAACTTCATTCCTTTCTTCTGGAATTCTATCACTGAAGTACATATTCTTCCCAAGTTGTACATGATTTTGCTTCTGCAGAGCAACACTGAAGGTTTTCTGCTGTTGTGCCTATTTTGGAAAAAAAAATTCAGATTATTACAAGATTTAGTATGGTCAAAATCAGTTCAAGAATTTGTTCATATTTTCCCATCTTTTCAATGGGTTTGGGTGTAGGATTTAGAGTGATATCTCATTTTTTATTCATGATTTATGTTCTCACTCTTCTTTCTGGACAGTTGTGCCAGGTTTATCAATATTATTTGAAAAGACTAAGAACCAATTTTAGGCTTTGTTGATCTTCCCTAATGCATTTTGTTTTCTATTATATTGATTTCTACTCTTGATTATTTCCTTCCATTTTATTTTTTTAAATTTTATTCTACTCTGGTAAGTACACTTAACATGAGATTTACTCTTAACAAATTTTTAAGTGTATATGCATTAACACATACTAATATTAATATTAATAATCGAATATATTATTGACAATAGGTATAAGGTTGCACAGCAGACCTCTAGAACTTACTCACCTTGCCTAATGACACTTTATGTTTGTTGATTAGTAACTCATTTCCCCTTTGCCCCAGTTCCTGGCCACCACTATTCCACTCTGTGAGTCTATGAATTTGACTATTTTAGATACTTCATAGTTTCCCTTTTAAAGACTGTATGCCATATATCACTATAGGTATATGCCACATTTCCTTAATCCACTCATCTGTCAATGGACATATGTACTGTTTCCACATCTTGGATACTGTGAACAATGATGTAATAAGCACAGGAGTGCTAATCTCTCTCAAGATTCTGATTTCAGTTCTTTTGGATTGATATTTATCCAGTATTGCTGGATCATATTGTAGTTCTACTTTTAACTTTTTGACTCCCTCTCTCTCTCTTTCTCTCTCTGTCCTTCCCCCACTCATGTTCTCTCTTTCAAAAACAAACATTAAAAAAAATTAGTAATTTTTTGAGGAACCGCCTTGAAACAGCAACTATACTGTTTTACATTTCCTCAGCAGTAAGCAAGACTCTGGTTTCTCCATGTAATTGTCAATATTAGTTGTCTTTTATTTGTTTCATAACAGCAATCATGAGAGGGAGGAGGTGATATATCCCACAGTGATTCTGATTTGCATTTTCCTAATGATTAGTGATGTTGAGCATTTTTTCATATACCTGCTGGCAATCTGTATGTCTTCTTTGGAGAAATGTCTATTCAAGTCACTAGCTGATTTTTAAATAAAGTGATGAGGTTTTTTTGCTACTGAGTTGTTACACAGTCCTTACATATTGTGGAAAGTAATCCCTAATCAGACCTACAGTTTGCAACTATTTTCTCCCATTCCCTGGATTGTCTTTTCACCCTGTTGATTGTTTCCTTTCATGTGCAGAAACTTTTTCGTTTGGTATAAGCCCACTTGTTTTGTTTTTGTTAACTGTGCTGTCTGGGTCATATCCTTCTACTTTCTTTTAATTTAATCTGTTTATTGTTTCTCTAACTCCTTGAGATAAATACTTATGTCACTTATTTCAGCCTTTCTTTCCTAATTCATAAATTTAAGGCTATAAATTTCCTTTAAACATGACTTTTGCTGTACCCTACAAGTTTTGATTGTCATACTTTCATTAAAATTCAGAATATTTGCTGGTTTCAATTGAGTTTCTTCTTTGACCTATGGATTATTTAGAATTTTATTCTTAATTTCCAAACTTACAGAAATTTTCTACTTACCTATTTTTTACTGATTCCTGGAATAATTCCAATATGGTCAGAGAACATACTCAGTATCATTTCAATCCTTTTATATTTACTGACATCTGCTCCATGGACCAGAATATAATCAATTTTGGTAAATGTTCTTTAAAAAATATATATTCTGAAATCATGCGATACAGTGTTACATGTGTCAATTAGGTCAGGGTAGTTAATCATATTATTTGAAAGGACTACATCTATATTAATTTTGTCTACTGTTCTAGCATTTACTGAGAGAAGGATATTAATATCTTCCATTATGATCATCAATTTGTCTATTTCTTTTAATTCTGACAATTTTTGCTTTATACATTTTGAGACTATGCTATTATAGGAATACATTTAGAATTATTTTCTTGATGAACTGAATCTTTTATCCCTACGAAATGTTCCTCTTTCTTCTCCTAATAATTATGTCTTAAGGCCTGCTTTGATGTTAATACACACACATCAGTTTTATAATTGATGTTTGCATGATGCATCTTTTCCATCCCTTTGCTTTCAACCTCTCTCTATGTTTACATGTAAAGTATGTCTTCTAGAAGCAGAATAATTTAATATAAATTTTCAAACCCATATCAATTCCCCTTCTAACTTATATATGGTTGTTTTGCACTGTTAATTCTATAAATATGTAAATCCTATGTTTTTGTTTTATACAGCCAATACAATATATGCAATTTTACCCAAAATAAATTCTCTAGGTTATTATCTGAAAAGTATCTTCATTTTGTCTCCGTTTCTTTCTTTCTTTTTTTATTTTTTTTAAGTAAACATGGGGCTCTGGTTAGAGAGGAAGGGAGGCAAACCATGAGAGACTCTTGAATGCTGAGAACAAATTGAAGGCAGATGGGGTGGGGGAGGAAGGGGGGTGATGGGCATGGAGGAGGGCACTCGTGGGGATGAGCACTGGGTATTATATGGAAACCAACTTGACAATAAACTATTAAAGGGAAGTCCTTAAAAAATAAAAAAAACATGGGGCTCGAATTCATAACCCCAAGATCATTGTCTACCAAGATCAGTCATATATCATACCAACTGAGACAGCCAAGAGCTCCCATTTCACCTCCATTTCTAAAAGACGGGTAAACAATTTTTTTTGATGGGTAAACGATAAACGATTCTAACAATCTATCTGACAGATAAGATTTGTTAGCACTTCAGATATATTAGCTCACTGTCCTTTGGCTTCCATTGATTCTACTGAGAAGTCAGCTATAAATTAGTATTATTATTGCTCTTTTAAAGATAATAAATGTTCCCCCAGCTGCTTTTAAGGTTTTTCTTCTTTTCTTTACTTTTCTAACATTTTACTATTCTATGCCTAAGTAAGGGATTTTTGTATTTCTCCCGCTTAGAATTCACAACACTTTTTGAATCCATGGCTTCAAAGTATATCCATATTATTTATGTCCATCTCGCTTTCTTCTCCTTTTGGGACTATTAATATACAGATGTTAAACCTTTCCATCTTATCTCATATGTCTTTGAACTCTTTATTTCCTATCCTATTTCTCTGAGCTTCAATGTGGCTATCTTCCTTTGACCGATCTTTTGGTTAATTAATTCTCTCTTCAGCTGTGTCTAAGCTGTTCTGCCAACTATACACTGAGTTCTTAATATGTTCATGTATTTTCAGTTTTGAATTTACAGATGATTTGCTTTATGGTTTTAACTGATCTGCCAAAATTCTCAATCTTGTCTTATAGTTCTTTGACTATGCCAACTTTAAAGTCCATGTCTAATAGTTCCATTTTCAACACTCTGTTTCCCATCTTAGAGTTAACTTTATATGAACTACCAAAAAGTAAGTTACTCTTCATTTCAATGAGTCAAGTTAAATAGTGATTCAACTATTTTAATGACCTTTTACAAAAGAATTCCTACTAATTCTTAAGTGAAAAACCAGCCACACAAAACCTAAAATACCAGAAAAACTAAAAGGATATACATGCATGAATATACATAAAATATGCTGCCTTACCTTCAATTGATTATTGCTAGTGAAAACAAAAGTTTAATTTTCTGAAGCCCTAAAGTTACATGGGACCATTTACTTCCTGAGTTGGCATGTGTGTCTGTTGGTGGGAGGGAGTGGTTCACTCTTTGGCCAAAATCCCAACTCTATGAAATATCCACTAATCAGCCTCATAGAAGGAACTATATAGTATCAAGCTGTCCAAACTAACTTTGTTAACTGTTTTGTTGTCAGAGTATAAATCATTTTGTAAAAGCACTGCTACCAATCCATGTTGTATGCAAAACCAGCAGTATCAACACGTATTTCTTGAGAAAAGGTTCTATACTCAAATTTAAGTTAAATAAACATTGTATGCTATATCCCTTTTCTAAGAGATTTACAGTTCATAACTGAAGAAATACACTTAAATTTAACTCAGATTTCCAAAACTTATTTGACCATTTAGCCCCGTTTTCCACTACTGTTAATTAATCAGTCTACTCATAGTGGACTCATCTCTCACATTAGAAAGAAGGGGAAAAAACTACAAGTACAAGCCTGTTTTCACTTTAAAAATCCTCTCTAGGGATGCTTGGGTGACTCAGTCAATTAAATGTCTAACTCTATTTCGGCTCAGATCATGATCTCACAGCGGTGAGATGGAGCCCCACGTGGAGCTCTGCACTGAGCATGGAGCCTGCTTAAGATTCTCTCTCCCTCTTTCTCTACCCCTCCCTCGCTTTCTCTCTTAAAAACTTAAAAATTAAAATAAATTAAAAAAATAAAAAATTCTCCCTGGAGAAGCTAAAACTCAACTCTAAGATCCTTTAAAAAAATAACTTTCTGTGCCACTCAATTTAGGCATGGTACTGGATCCCAAGAAGGTAAAAATAAATAGGATATAATGCCTCACTTAAAAAACTGTCTAGTTAAGGGTACAAAATAAGCAATCATAATGCAGTGTGAAATATATACAGGAAGCGACCATCTCTTGCTGCCAGGAGTGAGACAAACAAAAGGCAGATTCTATAGACAAGGTTAAGCCAGCTTTGTGAGGGAAATGCAGGAATTCAGCAGAAAAGAAATCTGGAAAAATGGGAGGCATTCTAAGTAGAAGAAACAAATTGTGTATTCAAAAATTTGTAAGAAATCCAATACTGCTATATCACAGGAAGAAGGAGGATGAGGAGATGAGGCTTTTGTTTCATGCTGAAGAATTGAGATTTAGGTAAAGAGTCACTGGGAGTCACTGAAGAGAAAGTGGTCATACTCACATTTTAGAATAGGCAAAAGGAAAAAAGACTAGAGATAAGTTGAATAATTTGATAGAACAACAGTCCAGGTATACAGAAAGGAGGATACAGAATTCACAGATATTGAGAAGCAGAATTAATAGTTACTAGTAGGATTTAGTAACAAATTACATAAAGAATATAAATATTCCTGAAAAGTCTAAAGCATTCCCCAGTTACTCAAGCAAATATTTAACAATCCCACAAATGGGACATAAGATAATGGAATTAAGACATGATTAAGAAAGGTTTCTGTGATAAAAGGTCTGTTTAAGTTGCAGAGGAGCTTGATTCTTTTTACAAGAAAATAATGGTAGTAAACTAGGAAGAGTCCATTCCCTTTCAGCAGGAGATTCTCATAAACCTGAAATCCTAGGGCCCATGACTTGGTGGACTGCCTCAGTAGAAAGAATCCAAAACTGATCTATGAAAAACAGGTCAGAGAAGATAAGTTTAATAATAAAACTTAGACTATATAATAGAACATGAAATTTAAATGGGGTTTTTTTTGGTGGGTTTTTTTTTTTAAAGGAGCACAAGAGGGGGAGGAGCAGAGAGAGAGTCAGAGGATCTGAAGTAGGTTATGCACTGACAGTAGTGAGCCTGATGTGGGGCTTGAACTCATGAACCACGAGATCATGGCACTCAACTGACTGAATTACCCACATGCCCCTAGAACATGAACTTTAAACTATCATTGGTATCCTTGTACTGAAAATACCTTATCAACTCATTGTATTTTTTTTCCCCATTGCATACATGGAACTCCTTACCCAGACTTAGAAGAAAAAAAAACTAAAGACATTGTAATGCTGAGAACGTAATGTTGAAGAACTCTCCAGTGTAGAAGAACACTCACTGGTCAGAGGCAATCAGTCAAAAGGACTTCATATCCTGAGAAAATATGAATGATGCTATGAAAAGAATCAGAGGCTCCCCTGATTCTTATTTTATTATAAAATGCATTAGTCTTATTAGCATCTCTGGAAATGTCAACAGTGGAGGAGAAAGATGATTGCTTCAGAGAAAAGCTATGAAATCCCATACTTTATTCCACCTTAACAGTGAGGTAATATCCAATCTTTTGGTTCCACCTTCCTAGGGCTTTCTTTCATTATTTTTTTAATGTTTCCTTTGGGGGGGGGGGCAGAGAGAGAAAGGGACAGAGGACCCAAAGCAGGCTCTGTTCAGACAGCAGAGAGCCTGATGCAGGGCTCAATCTCAGGAATCATGAGATAATGACCTGAGCTGAAGTTGGACGCTTAACTGACCGAGCCACCCAGGCGCCCTTCCTAGGGCTTTCCTAACCGATGGTAGTTCTCTGGGATGACAGTCTCTAGATTCAGAATCTCTGGATTCTTCCAAGCTCTAGCTTCAAATCTTATTCTCTCACACCTACTTAGTCTTTATCTTTTCCAGGCTACTAATCTAAGGTTCCAACTCTAAACTGCTGGCCAACACTTCACCATTTCTTTTCCTATGCTACTGCCCACCACTAACCTTATTTCTATCATTCCAATGGTAAGGAAAACGGCCGCAGACCTAGTTTCCAAAGAAAAGACAGGAAATAACTTTGGCTTAGGTTATCTTTTGTAGCTTCTGTTTATTTACAGAAAATAAATATATATTTTATCAACCAAGTATTTATCTGAACAAAAGATGCTATTAAAAATAATGTGAAAAAAGGGGGTGGGGGATGGGGAAAAAGGGTGATGGGCATGGAGGAGGGCACTTGTTGGGATGAGCACCGGGTGTTAGATGGAAACCAACTTGACAATAAACTATAAAAGAAAAAAAATTTTTTTAAAGCATTATTGTATAAATCTTGTATTATTATATGTTTTTCATTTATTATTAAAGTATATTGATCCTAATAAAGAATTTTTAAAATCTATACATCCTCAAAGTAAACAATTTACTAAACATATTAAATTCTATTAAACAAATCAACACAAAATATCTCTGTTCAAAGTTAAAACAATTAATAGGAATATAATGGAGACTATCTGATACACAGATAATTCTGGGAAAAGCTAAAGTAGGAGAGCACCTGGGTGACTCAGTCGGTTAAGCGTCTGACTTTGGTTTAGGTCATGACCTTGCAGTTCATTAGTTTGAGCCCCATATTGGGCTCTGAGCTGGTGGTGTGGGGCCTGCTTGGGATTCTCTCTCGTTCCCCCTCTATCTGCCCCTTCCCCACATACACACACACTCTCTCTCTCAAAACAAAACTAAATAAGTAAAAAATAAAAACTTAAAGTAGGGAGAAAGTTCATATACTGAATTTTAATTTCCTTTGTTGTGACATTCTGATACATATACATTTCTTTAAATAAAACAGAGGCACCTGGGTGACTAAGTCAGTTAAGGGTCTGCCTTTGGCGCAGGTCAGATCTCACAGTTCCTGAGTTAGAGCCCCGGACCAAGCTCTCTGCTGTCAGCAAAGAACCCAGCTCAGATCCTCTGTCCCCATCTCCGTTTGCCCCTCCTCCACTCCTGCATGTGCATGGTCTCTCTCTTTCTTTCTCTCAAAAATGAATTAACTTTTAAAAAACAATGAAACAAAACAAAAAGCCTCTCTGGAAGCTCTGGCAGGAGCAGGAAAAGGTCGCACGTGCGGTGCACACTCTGGCTCTCAGCTCAGGTCCTCCCAGTCCACATCCCTCTGCCTCGCCCTGCCCCACCTCAAGCTTCTCTAAAGTAGTTTCTAATACTTGAGAAAAACATTAGGAACAAGTTTTATTTTTATGACACTATGATTACTAGCAGTTTTAACTAAGAAATTTTACATTATAATCACTTTAAACTTTTTATTACTGGGGCGCCTGAGTGGCTCAGTCGGTTGAGCATCCAACTTCGGCTCAGGTCATGATCTCACAGTTTGTGAGTTAGAGCCCTGCATCAGGCTCTGTGCTGGCAGCTAGCTCAGAGCCTGAAGCCTGTTTTAGATTCTGTGTCTCCTTCTCTCTCTGGCCCTCCCAGTTCATGCTGTCTCACTCTGTCTCTCAAAAAAAAAAAAAAAAAAAAGTAAAAAATTAAAATAAAAAAAAATTGATTACTGAAAATTTCAAATATAAACAAAGTAAACAGATTAATGTAATGAACTGCCAAGTACACATCACTTACCTTCAACAATTAATATTTATACATTCTTGTTTCATCTATGTATCTTTACCCATTGACTACACACACACACACACACACACACACCAATTATTTTTTACAACTTTCTTTGGGGTCAGATTTATATATGCTGAAATGTATAGACCTTATACTGCACAATTTTGACAAGTGGATGCACTTTTATCATGAGACAGAATATTTCTATCTCCCCGGCAAGTTCCTTCATGTCCCTTCCCAGGCAATCTCCCCAACCAGAGGCAACCACTGCTCTGATTTTTTTAATATTTACTTTATTTTTGAGAGATACACCATGCACAAGCAAGTGGAGGGAGGGGCAGAGAGAGAGGAGAACACAGGGATCTGAAGGAGGCTCCATGCTGACAGCAAAGAGTCCAATGGGGTTCGAACTCCTGAACCATGAGATCATGACCTGAGCCGAAGTCAGACACTTAACCCACTGAGCCACCCAGGTGCCCCATGATTTTTTTCACTTTAATTTTTCCTGCTTTACAACCGCAATATAAATAGAATCCCACAATCTGTGCTTTTTTGTGCCCAGATTCTGTAGTTTAGCATAATGCCAGGGAGATTATTTGTTTTTGTACATATCAGTAATTTCATTCCTTCTTATTGCTAAGTAATGCTCTGTTATATTTTTATACAGCACAATTTGTGTATCCATTCCCCTGTTGATACCTGTTTGGACTGTTTCCAGTTTGGGACTAATCGTAAACAAAGTTACTGTGAACATCACAAGGACATGTTTTCATTTCTTATTGGAATTATCTAGAACTGCTGAATCAAAAGGTAGGTACATTAACTTTTAACTGCCAAATCTTGTCTACTATTTTTTCTTTTTATTATTGAGCTGTAGGAGTTGTCAATTCAAAGATAATACTTTTAAAGAGACAGCAATTTAAAATCGCAGGATAAAAGGAATTCCATTTGCCTCTGTGACTGTAGTTCAGTTAATTTTATAGCAAATTTGTCTGGTAGCACAAATTAATATTATACCACATACATGGGAAGATTCCCAGGAGAAAGGCTGGTGAGTCAAGTTAGACTGACTTTACTTAAATGCGGAATGACTGCAAACCAAAATAAAATACTGATTAAAACCACTCCAAGCAAGATTCAAGAAAGATAAGAAAAGGGTTAAACTGAACAAAAATAAGCATTTTATATAACTAAAAAAAGTAAACTTTAGATATATTCTATAACTTAAATCACTGAATAACATTAAATTAAAATGTTCCTTTTTATTCTCACCTGTTTCATTGCTGTTTCACCTATTTTGTCAGAATGTTTTCGAATGCTTTCCAAAAAGTCTTTGAGATCAGACATGGAAATTTCTTTAATATCCTCACGGAGTTTAGGAAGATTTTCTATCATTAGCTGACAAAACCGGTATTGACTAACCCGGGGAAAATATACATTCTCTAACTGTTCCATAGTTTTTAGAGCAGAATAATACCTGTGAAAAGTTAAAAAGAAAACTCTATAAAAAGTTATTACATTAATTTTACAAGTTTACAATTGTACAAAATAATCAGTCCAAACACTCCAACCAAAAAGGACATAGTCACAGTTAAAGTAAGAAAAATTAGTATTTACTAAACACAATTTATAAACCACGTGAACAGGTTTGCAGGCTGAAAATTCATGACTTACAGTACCATACAGCTTCCTTATTTCACTTCATCTAAATCTGTAATACCATTAAGCAGTATCATAGTCATCATAGTACCTTAAATGTATACTTTTAAAAAGTTCCAAAATTTTTAATTAGAATATTTAGTTACTTGACATGTGCTTTCATAATATCTCTCCCATCCATGTACCATAACATCAAAAAAGTACAGATTTAATCCAAATGAAAGTAAAATATATATTAAGGAGATTTTTTTAAATTTTACACTATTTAAAGCACTTCATAATAATAATAGGCATCATAAAAAACAAGTAAAAAAACCACAGAGTGACTTATTTTCAGCTCAACAAACATATACTGAATGACACAGTGGGTATGCAGTAATTAGTAAAATATAGCCTATGCCCCATAGAAACTGCTGTATATTTTCACATACATACTTTAGTCTTCTATGAGGTAGATGTCTATGGCAGATATTACTATTAATACTCTATAGATGAGAAACTGAAACACTGAGAGTATATAATTAGGCCAAGATATTATAATTAATTGGTAGAGAAAACAAAACTGTCAGCTTCCTACAATAATATTCACTACCAAAATCCACTAAAAGTGGGTAGATTTTTTAAATTAATCAAATAATATTCGATACTTTCCCATTGATTTAATAATAAAAATGAGGAAAGGCACTATCTAGAGAACAAAAACAGTAGGGGTGCCTGGGTGGCTCAGTTGTTTGAAATCCCAAGTTTGGCTCAGGTCATGATATCATGGCTCATGAGTTCAAGCCCCGCGTCAGGCTGTGCTGACAGCTTGGAGCCTGCTTCAGATTCTGTGTCTCCATTCTCTCTGTCCCTCCCCAACTCATGCTCTGTTTTTCTCTCTCTCCCAACAATAAGAGAACATTAAAAACATTTTTTTAATCCTGTTTAAAGATACTTGTTGATTCTCTAGGCTATATTCCCAAAGATAGAGTATATTTTGCAAACTGTCACAAAATCTACCACTAGTTTAAAAATTTATCTTGGTTATTTAAAATCATTAGAATTGTTATAAACAAAATATACATTTGATCAGAAATTAACACATTCAGGTGATAACAGGTGGGAGAGATGTCATTACAATGATTGTGATAATACCTAACACATTACAGATTTACATGAAGTAAAATGATGAACAGTATCTTTTGAGTAAAGTAACATTTTATATACAATAGACCAGCCAATAGTCAAAGTGTATTGTTTGATTCTGCCATTATTTCCTGATTGGATTTGAATTAGGTATACTCCAAAAGTATTCTCTCTACAACAAGTAGGCTTTCTGAAAATTCATGGTAATGCTTACAACAATGTATTTGAAATCGTAAGTGATGAAGACTAAATGAAACTATTACCAAGAGTTTTTGTAACATCCGAGACACAGTCAACTGACTTCATAAGACAGCTGTGCCTTCCTTCATGCTTCTGTACCTCTCAGCTCCCATCTCAAGCTTCCCTGTGTCACTGAACCCTGTGGCCTTCCTAGCACCCAAATGCACAACCCAGAAATGTATGCAGTTAATACTAGGGGGTTAAATCCTTAACTAATGAGAAAAGGAAGCCAGAAGATAAATTCTCCTTTCTTCCTCCAGGATGAAATGTTCTGATTTATAATAATTTATATAAACTCCCAAAAGTCCTTTGAAATTGATCAATATTAAGCACTGGCTGACTCAATAACTCAACCTCCTTTTGGTCTCCCAAGTGTACCACCTCATTTTCCTTTCCCTTAACTCTGCTTCTCAGCTTCCCTAGGATTATTCTCCCAAAAAAGTAAAATATGAGGTTATACCTCGGCTTTGCTTGCTCGGAAATCCAAGCTAAGCCACTCAGAAAGGTTATATTCTCAGGCAGAGAACAGAAGCCAGAGATCAGACCCTGAATCCCTTCTAAAATTTGGCCACAAATCTCCTAAGCCCTATCTTCCTAAGTGCAAGCAAAATTTCCGTAATAGATTACCATTTCTCGTTTGGTATATATGATACTGTTTAAAAAAAATTATCACAGTAATCCATAACCACTGGAAAAATACAAAAACTATAAAGGGAAAAAATAAAGAGCACCACCTGATGCTACCATGTAGATTACCTCAATTTGGCCCCAATTACATCTAGTCATATATCTACAACAATTCCAGATTTATATGCTCACATCCTATTTAAAAACATATCATGGAAATTATCTTTAAAATTATTCTAGAACAGATTAATACCTACTTGTAAGTCAACTGTAATAATGTAGTGATGTCCTCATTATTGTCATTTTAGTCTCTGATTTTTTTATTTTTTATAAATTATACTAAAATAAATTTCTCCCTATATTAAACCTCTACCAAGATGTCTGCTTTTCTAAGTATGAGACATTTCAAAAAAATTAGGTGTCATTCTTATAGGGAAAAAAAAACATGTGACTACTCTAATGGTTTTCCAGCCCATAGGGTACAAATTATGTCAATGTTCTTACTTTATTTGCCTTCCCCTGAGCATTTCCAATTCACCAAAGTCTGAACTATCATAGAAGTTGTTATTTTTAGTCTCTACTATTCTAAATATAATATCCTATGTGCAGGAAAAAATTTTAATGTAAATGAGTAGAAAAATGTGATCCTAGAGTAAAAGAAAAAAGTCAATGGAAGCATACATACAAGTGGCCTAGAGCTTGTAATTAACAGATGAAACTTTAACTGTAATAAATATTATAGAATCTAATAAAAAGACTAGTTAATACTAGTTAATAAGCATGAAGAGATGGGGAATTGTAGTGGAGAAACATATGTTATAGAAAAGAATTAAATGAAAAAGCTGAAAATAAAATATCAGAATGAAGAATTCATTCAATGGGCTTAATATCAGACTAGATACAGAAGAAAAAATGATCCATGAATGTGAAGACAACTAAACAGACATTATGCAAAATGAAATATACAAAGGAAAAAAATAGGATCTTAGAATAGTGTCTGAGATCAATAAAAATAGTCCCAATAAAGTTTAAAATAGGTCCAAAAATTTACCCAATATGAAACAGAAAAAAAAGGAGAGCTCCTAGAAATTACGGACATTAAAAGATCTAACATACATATAACTGGAGTTAACAAAATAGAGAAAATAATGAAGAAATATTTGAAGAGATAGAAGTCCCCAAATTTTCAAAATTGATGAAAAGTACCAACCCACAGATTCAAAATAAGCTATATAATCCCCAAGCAACATAACTGTAAAGAAAAATCACACCTAAGCATATCACAGTCAAACTTATAAAAACAAAACATATGGAGTAAAACCTTACAAGTAGCCAGAGGAAAAAAGATCTAATTACAAATCTTATAACACCAATGAGAATGATAGCTGAACTTCTGAATAGAAGCAATGGAGAGCTAAAAATTAAGAAAATGTAGTATTTACAGTGTTGGAGGGAGGGGACCCTCTGACAACCTAGAGTTCCATATCTGATAAAACTACTGTTCAGAAATATATGTGAAATAAACACACTTCCAGATACACAAAACAAGAAAATTTTCTTCAGCAGACAGATATGTCCTATAATAAATACTAAACAAAATATACCATGCTAAAGGCAATTATACCAGTTAGAAGCCTATATCTACAAAAAAGGAAAAAGAGCAACAGAAAGGGTAAGTGGGTAAGTTTTATTAAAGAATCTATTTTAATTATGGTTAATATGTATGTGTATGATATAAAACATATATGTATATAATAAGTAAATTATGTTAAAACAAAAACAAAACAAATAGAGGGTGGGAATATATACAATTGTACTGTTTCTTATATTTTGATGAAGTGTAACAAAATTATTTGAAAGTGACCGTGGTGAGTTAAACATGCATATTGTGCTCTCTAGAGTAGCCACTACAAGGTTAAACAAAGATATATACAAGTAAGTGAATAGAGTTAGAGATAAATATATATACTAAAAAAACCTCAATCATGAAAAGGAAGGAAGGAAAGAATCAAATAGAAAACAGTATGATGATTAACTAAAAAGTCAACCATAATAATAATTTAATAATTGTAAATGGTCTGAAACTCCATGCACAAAGTAGAGATTTCCCACTGGATGAAAAAAAGTAAGATTCAGCTATATCTTATTGATAAGAAACACACTTTAAAGACTGAGGTTAAAAGTAAAAGAATGTCAAAGATACACCAGGAAACATCTAGTATAAGAATGCTGGAATAACTAAAATGACTACATCAATACCAGGCAATGTTGAATTCAAGACACAGAATATTACCAAAGATAAAGAAGGACATTTCATATGATACAGAGTCAAACAGTAAGAATATAAAACAATCATAAATGTGAATGCATCTAATAACAGAGCTTTGAAACACAAGGAAAATTTAAAGAACCAAAGGGAAAATAGACATACCACAATAGCTGAAAACTTAACACCCTTTTCTTACCCCTGATAGAACTGGCCAACAAAAAAAAACACTAAGGAAAAAGAATTTGAACTGTTCTAACACTTACATGACCTAACGTATTTCTAACACTAACATGAACTAACTGGTATTTCTAGAACATTAAAGCCACACTGCAAAATAAAGTCTCTTTAAGCACACATGAAATATTCACCAAGACAGAAGATATGCTGGGTCACTAAACAAGTCTCAATAAATGTCAAAGGTCTGAAACCATACAGAGTATATTAATTCACCCAATAGTATTAAACTAAAGATTAATAATAAAGATCATAATAAATCCTAAAAATCCTCCAAATACTTGAAAAGTAAACAATACACTTGTAAATAACCCAAAAGTTAAAAAAAGGAAAATAAGAAATTATTTTAAACTAAAAGATAGTAAAAACAACATTTCAAAAGCTGTGGAGTGCAAATAAAGCAGTTCTCAGAGGAAAATGTATAACTTTAAATATCTGTAATGAAAAAGAAAGGCATAAATTCACTGTTCTAAATCTCCACTCTCTGAAGACAGAAAAAGAACAAATTAAACCCCAAGTATAACAACAGAAATAATAACAACAAAAATAGAAATCAAAGAGTAAATAAACTCAAATATTAGATCTTTGAAAATATCCACAAAACAGGTGCCTGGGTAGCTCAGTCAGTTGAGCGTCCAACCCTTGAATTTGGCTAGGGCACTATCCCAGAGTCATGAGATCAAGGCCTGTGCAGGTTCTAGCTCCATGCCCAAGTTGGGCTCAAGCTGGGCATGGAGCCTAAAGATTCTCCCTCTCTCTCTGCCCCTCCCCTACTTGAGCATGTGTGCGATCTCTCTCTCTCTCTCAAAAAAAGAAAAAAGAAATAATACAAGAAAACATCCATAAAATTGTGTCATACAAATAAATCAAGGGGAAAAATACAAATTGCTAACACTGGAAATGACAAGGATGAACTATTCTACAGATCCTACATTAAAAGGATAAAATCTACAACTCAGATAAAAGTAGTCAAAGTCCTTGACAAAACATAAGATATGAAAACTGACTCAAGAAGAAATAAAAAAGCCTTAATAGCTTAACATCTACTGAAGTAACAGGATTCATATCAAAATTCTGCCAGCTGGCCTTTGCTCAGAATACAACACTCGGGGCTTATTTCAAACTGGTTACGTTTTTCTTTCTCTGTTGGTATTTTTCTGGGATCTTCACTGTGAGACTCTGGAAGGGCTCTTGAAGCTAAAACTCATTAAAGAGTAGTGGACTTCCGGGCCCCTCCAAATTTTAATCTCTAAAGCCAGGACATGCTCAATCACCTTTAAATGTTCCTACCAAGCTCCAGCAGTGGCTGCTGCTCTCAGTAAACTGTGACAGTCTCTATTTGCCTATCTCTCCAATTCGGGGGGTAGAAGACTGCCCCATGATCTTAGTTTTCCAATGGATCTAAAAAAGATTTTTTATTTTCAGTTTAACTTCTTCTTGTTGTAAAGACAGGAATGATTACTTCAAAGCTCTTTACATGTCAGACCAGAAACTGTAAGTTTCTTATTTTCATTCTTTTTTTATTTTTTATTTATTTGTAAAAGCTCTTTATATATTATAGTTATGAGTCCTGTCACACACACACACACACACACACACACACACACACACACACACAATCTTGCTAATGTTTTCTCCTAGTCTGTGGCTTGCCTACCAATTTTCTCAGAAGTATCTTTTGATGAATAAAAGTTTTTATTTGAAGTGAAGTCCAATTTTCAATTTTGTATAGTAGCTTTTTGTGATCCTTCTAATAAATATCTTTGCTTACCCCAGTATTGTGAAGAGACACTCCTACATTTTCTTATAGAAGCTCTACGATTCTAAGAGGAGAACAAACACAAGACCCACCTATATGTTGCATAAAAGGAATACTTTAAATACAACACAGAGATTAAAAGTAAAGGGATAGAAAAAGATATAGTAGGCTAACACTAATCAAAAGAACATTGTAGTAGCTATATTGATTCAGATAAAGCAGACTTCAGAGCAAGGAAAATTGTGAGATAGAAGCAATACATAATGATACAATGATCAATCTTTAAAAAGACATAACAATCCTTAATGTGTATGTGCCTAATAACAGATTGTCAAAACATGTGAGACAAAAAATGATAACAGCAAGGAATATATACAGACAGCAAAGCAGCATATGAAAAAATGCTCAATATCACATGCCAATACAGAATTGCAAATTAAAACGAGATATTACCATACATGTATTAGAATGGCTAAAGTCCAAAACACTGACAATACCAAATCCTAGTGAGGGTGTGGAGGAACAGAACTCTCATTCATTAGTGCTGAGAATGTAAAACAGTATAGCCACTCTGGAAGACAGTTTGGCTGTTTCTTACAAACTAAATACAGCCTTTTTCTATGATCTAGCAACTGTACCCCTTAGGTATTTATCTAAATGAACTGAAAAGTTACGTCCACACAAACACCTGCACACAAATATTTACAGCAGCTTTATTCATAATTGCCAGTTGACTGTTTGCCAGAAATTAGAAGCAACCAAGATGTCCTTCAATAGGTGAATGGTATATCCAAGCAATGCAATATTTTCCACCAGTGAAAAGATATAAGCTAACAAGCCATAAAAAGATATAGAGGAATCTTAAATCCATATTGTTAAGTGAAAAAAGCCAGTCTGAACATGATACATATTGTATGATCTCAAATATATGACATTCTAAAAAAGGCAAAACTATGGAAAGGTTAGTGATTGGCAGGCATTTGGTAGGGAGGGATGGGGAAGAGATGAAGCACAAGGGATTTTTCAGGCAATGAAGCTATTTGTATCATGTTGTCACGGTAGATGTGACACTATGCATTTGTCAAAATCAACAAAACTGTACAACATAAAAGAGTGAACCCTAAACCCTACTATAAATTGTAGGCTTAAAAACGTGTCAATATTGATTCTTGAATTATAAGAAATGTACTACACTCATGCAAGAAACTGTGAGGGAAAGGAAGGTATATGGGAATTCTGTACTTTCTGCTCAATATGTCTCTAAACCTGCGGTGCCTGTGTGGTTCAGTGGGTTAAGCATCCAACTTCGGTTCAGGTCATGATCTCAAAGCCTGGAGCCTGCTTCAGATTCTGTGTCTCCCTCTATCTCTCTGCCCCTCCCCTGCTCACATTCTGTCTCTGTCTCTGTCTCTGTCTCTCTCTGAAATAAACAATAAAAATTTTTTAATATGTCTCTAAACCAAAAATTACAAGCAAAGGACTTGAACAAACATTTTACAATAGAAATACACAAATGACTAGCAAATTAAAAGGCACTCAACATCAGTCATCAGAGAAATAGAAATTGAAACCACACTGAGTTATCATTTTATATGTACCAAAATGGCTCATCTAGAACAGACTTACAATATTACATTTTGGCAAGTATGTGCAGTATCTAAAATTTTCATTGCTGATGGGAATATAAAATGGTACAACCATTTAGAAAAACATTTAGTGGTTTCTTATAAAAGGTAGCCTACATCTACACTATAACCTAGCAATTCTAATCTTGTACATGTATTAAAGAGAAATGTAAACATCTGCCTACAAAGACTTGTATACTGATTTTGTGACAGCCTATTCAACACCTTCAAACTAAAAACAACACAAATACCCACCAACTGGTAAATGGGTAAACAAATTCTAAGAATTGAATACTAGTCAGCAATGAAAAGAAACAAACAATTGGTATATGCAGTAATACAGATGAATCTCAAAACATTTGGAGTGAAAGGTACTAACAAAGAGAAAATATATATTCTATTATCCCATTTATATGAGTTCTGAGAAAATGTTAAACTAACCATTAGTGACAGAAATCAGTAAGTGGTTATCTCTGGAGGAGGGAGGAGGAATCAATTAGAAAGGGTCATAAAAGGGTGATGGAAGTGTTCTAAATCTTGTTTGGGGTAATGGCTGGAAGACAGTATGAGAAAAGCTTCTGGGGTAGAAATAATGTTCAAATCTTGATATTGGCGTTTATAAATAAAGGTATATTTGCTTTTTAAAAATTCATGGAACTACAGGGGCACTTGGGTGGCTCAGTCAGTTAAGCATCAGTCTTCCACTCAGGTCATGATTTCACAGTTCATGAGTTTGATACCCACATTGGACTCTTTGCTGTCAGCACAGAGCCTGCTTCAGATCCTCTGTCCCCCTCTCTCTCTGCCCCTGCCCTACTCACACACACTCTCTCTTTCTTAAAAATAAATAAACCTTAAAAAATTTATATTAAAAAAAATTCATGGAGCTACAGACTTAAGATTTGTGTCTTTGGGTCTAAAAAAATGCTAAGCAAAAAAGTTTAAAAAATAAAAAACTGCACCACAGAGTAAATATTTTACAACAAATGTGACAGAAAAGGGACCAATCCTCAAAATATGCAAAGATTTTAAGGCTGTTTCAAACATAGTGAACTTGAAATAGTGGAATATCCATGTGAAAAGATTCAACAAGAATGGGAGATGTCAAATCCAAGCTTTGGGAGTCATCAGAATACAAGTCCAAATATTTTTTAACAAATGTGAAGTGATAGTAACTAACAAAAAACTTATTTTTTTTTGCACTTTCAAGTCAAACCAAGTATATCTGTGGCCAGTTTGATTTTGTAGGTCACTAATTTGGAACCTCTAATGATCACCAGGAATAACATCTGTTCACACGGTTTGTTACCCCATATGGATATTTATCCTGACAAAAATAAAGCAGGGCACCAGTAGTGGGGTCCTAAGTATCTGCTGCAATGGCAGCCTGAATACATGCTTTTTACCTTGACTCCTTCTTGAAATTCCTTAACATGGAAAGATTTTTTTTTTTTAAAAAAAGCATAAGCCCACACAGATTAAACGAAAAGGAGAAGAGAGAACAATAAAATTTTAGAACGCTTGAAAGCTGATGGACATGTGGTAAAAAAAACTCAGCATATCTGAGAAAACTAAATTCTACGTCAATAGTTGGGAAGCCAAGAATAGTCTCTAGGATTTCCAAAAATGTCAAGAATTGATAGGAATTCCACTACTCATGGAAGAAGGAGTGAAAGGAGGGCTGAAGTAAGGAATATTGGTTGAAAATCTGTTTAAGAAGCAAACCCTACTTAGTCATCTGGGCAACTGTCTTTCCCCATTTTGGCAAAATACTAAAGAGACTAAAACGGATAATCTCTGAATAGGGGGAGACCACCCAAAGTTGAGGGCAAGAGTACTGATCTGAAAACAAGAGGATTAACAGGGCTTATATATACCAAATGCCCTCTTCACCATCTCAGATCCCAGAATGCTGGCAGTCAGATCTTTACCCTCCAGACAAGAGACAGGAAAAGTCTCCTCAAGGGAATCTGAGCAGCCCCAGAAAAAAGAACTCCAGATATTAACATCAAAGGCTCACCAACTAAACAGCCCAGCTAGATAATCTCACTGTGAAATTCACAATCAACAAGTCCCACCCACATACCCAGAGCTTCCAATCAGCTATGTCCACTGCACTTAAATATGAGCAGTCAACCAAGGAATTACCTGCTCTGAGAAACACCTCTAAAACAAAGTCAGAGATTAAAAACAAACACATAAACAAAATCAGGGTGGGGGGTACTTTGTGGAAACAGACTATATGCAAGATATAAAAATAAAAGATCTAAAATCTCAGAGGTAAGACAAAATACTGTTAGCAATGAATCAAGAACAGGTTTGAAAAGAAAAGGAAAGAAAAGAGAAAAAAAAGAAAAAAGGAAAGGAAAGGAAAGGAAAAGAAAAAAAAGGACAGAAAGGGAAGGAGGGAGGGAGGGAGAAAGGGAGGAAGAAAGGAAGAAAAGGAAAAGTAAAAAACTTGAAAAAGTACAAAGAAATATTTGGAGATCAAAAAAACAGTTCTTAGAAATTAGGAATCAGAGAGCAGAAATGAAATAAGATCAGCATTATTTTTAGGAGATAAAATGAAGAAACATCCCAGAATCAAAGAGTCAAAAAAATAAAATTTTCTTGGTCTTCAAGAAAATAAGAGGACCAATCTAGAAGACTACATGTCACTATCTGTTGTAGAATCAAGAAAACAGAAAGACAGGGGTGCCTGGGTGGTTCAGTAGGTTAAGGGTTCAACCAGCTCAGGTCATGAATTCATGGTTTGTGGGTTTGAGCCCTGCATTTGGTTCTGTGCTGACAGCTCAGAGCCTGGAGCCTGTTTCAGATTCTGTGTCTCCGTCTCTCTCTGCCCTTCCCCCACAAGTACTCTGTCTCTCTCAAAAATAAATAAACATTTAAAAAAAAGGAACTAGGGTACGTTGGAAAATAGCTATTCTAGGTCTAGAAAAAGAAAATGGAGCCTTGAACATGTTGTGTGATAAATAAGAAAGTACTCAAGAGACAAATGAGGACACAGAAATTGGACTGAGGGGTTCCTCTAGCCAAATGTGGGACAATTTGAGCATTAAAAAAAAAATGAAAAGATTATAACACATTCATTTTCTTTTTTAAGGTTTATTTATGTCTGAGAGAGAGCAAGCAAGCATGAGTAGGAGAGGGGTAGACAGAGAGGGGGACAGAGGATCCAAAGTGGGCTGTGCGTTGACAGCAGTGTGCACAATGCAGGACTCAAACTCCCAAACCCTGAGATCACGACCTAAGCCAAAGTCAGACACTCAACCAACTAAACGAACCAAGTGTCCCAACACATTTATTTTTTAATTTTTTAATGTTTTATTTATTTCTGAGTGAGTGAGAGAGAGAGACAGACAGACAGACAGACAGACAGTGTGAGCAGAGGAGGGTCAGAGAGAGGGGGAGATACAGAACCTGAAGGAGGCTCCAGGCTCGGAGCTAGCTGTCAGCACAGAGCCTGATGCAGGGGTCGAACCCACAAACAGCGAGATCATGACCTGAGCTGAAGTCAGAAGCTTAACCGACTGAGCCACCCAGGCGCCCCTCAACACATTTATTTTTTTAGAAAATCCTTGCGTCCATAATGATAATCAGAAAAAGAAGGGAAAAAAGTAAAGGGAAATAAAAAAGAAGGGTTAAAAAGAAAAAGAAAAGTTCTTTATATTAAGAAAGATACCTAATAAATGTCAAAGGAATGATAAAATTATAAACATCACCATTTTGGAATGAGAGAATTATGAAAAGTCACCATTTTATAATCCCAATATAATAACCGATTAAAGCAAGAATCCTAAAACCAATGGGTGAAAGATTGTTAAGGAAATAGAACTCAAAATATTACCCCACAGATACTTAGTAAATGCAAAGAGAAAGAGATCTTTCAAGTGATCTGGTAGTCATCCTCTTACCCAAATGATCAAATTTAGCATAACCTAGAGACAATCTAACAGTATACACTTCTGACTTCATAGAGTGAGCAGTACACAATATCATTTATGTCATACTCATGCCAAATATACTTCACCTGAATCTAATCATGAGAAAATAAACAAATCCAAAATGTCCTAGTCTACAAGACAACTGACCTGGAACCTTTCATGAAAAACAAAGAAAAGCAGGAAGACTGTTTCAGATTAGAGGAACAAAAAAGTAATAAGCCAACCAATGTTTCAGGAACGAAAAGAAGATATAAGACATCCGGGGGGGAAATGGGGAAATCTTGAATATAAATATTAGATTATGGGGGCACCTGGGTAGCTCAGTTGGTTAAATACCCCACTTTGGCTCAGGTCATGACCTCACAGTCCATGAGTTCAAGGCCCACATCAAGCCCTGTGCTGACAGCTTAGAGCCTGGAGCCTACTTCAGGTTCTGTGTCTCCCTCTCCCTCTCTGCCCCTCTCCTGCTCGTGTTCTGTCTCTCTCTCTCTCAAAAATAAACAAACATTTAAAAAAAATTTAAATATTAGATTACATTATTGAAAA
This sequence comes from Hyaena hyaena, assembly GCF_003009895.1. NCBI lineage: Eukaryota > Metazoa > Chordata > Mammalia > Carnivora > Hyaenidae > Hyaena > Hyaena hyaena. Next base: position 1,348,088 of record NW_024080676.1, on the reverse strand, counting down.
AATATACAATGCCCCAAATTGGAAGACAGTTGAAGAAACAATAAAAGGTAGTTATTTAAAGACATAAATGTAAATATCAATATAATTCCTTTAAAGAGGTAAGAGGCTCTACCCCTAGAAGGAGGAATGATGAATGGAAGTAGGGAAAATGATACCTGTTTTTCTGCAACAGACACACAGAACTATTATCTGGATTTTTAAAATATGAGGATGTACAACTTTGATAGAAAAAGAGAATATATTAACTATATACAGTTATATGTATATATATTATATATATAAAATAAAAGACTTTCAGGATAGTTTATGGTTCATGTATTAAGAAGGAAAAAATTAATTCTCCTAATTAGTATCAATTGGTAAAGGCCAATAAAACTTAATGTTTAGCACTATAAAGCAAGACATACACAGATCTTTGAGTTTAGATTTGTATATAATATACTGTGATAGTTAAGCAGTTATTAATAAACTAAGAGGAAATCACTATTTCCCTATTTGAAATGTGGAATATTCTTATTCTGATTTTTCTGTTACTTTAAAATCGTTCATCTTTAAAACATTTCAAACATTATTACAGTTAATGATTCTATGGCAATCAATAAAGTACTTCAAATTATTTTTCATTTGTCATGCATTCATTTGTGTTATAATACAGAACATGACCTACACTAGCCTAGATTGTCAAAATATAACTACCCACATTGCTTCCATTGTGGTCTCACAATTTACACTTAGCCTTTGATCATATGCAATGTTAACACAGAAGCTAATCAATAGTTTTCACTACTGTTCAGTTGTCTATTTGTTCTTCATCAATATTATCATTCTTTGAGTTCACTTATAAAGAACCAGGATCCACAAACAAATGGCTATAAATGGCTAAGAATTGTTTTATTAGATGATCCTGACAGGCAAATTGCGTGAAAAAGAATAAAGGTCGAAAGCAAAACTTCCCATGACTCACTATAATTTATATTGTTTATCCATGCTTTAATAGAAAAATAAAAGATTCCTATTAAAACCAGGAAAGAAACCAACTCACCGTTTTGCACTCATCTGTTCTTTTAGCTTACTGTACATTTCCAGCACTGCATTAAAAAATAACTTATTTTAGCTTTCAAAATAAAAAAAATTGAGATGAAAAAATTAAAGGGAAGAGTATATTATAATTCATTAATTTTCTCTATAATTTAATTCAGGCTTATATTTTCAAATAAAATTTTATACTTCAAGTAAATAAAAAACATTTTAATGTCTACATATATTGAATATTATTTATACCCATTATCTGGAATTTGGAATACTTCAATATGCTGACACTTATAATTGAGATATTAACCAACTAATAATTATCATTATTCAGAAACTTATATATCTTCCGTGTGGTAGAACTGGAAATTTGGACTTCAGTTACTCAAGAAACAAAGCTGATTGAAAATGATTAATTTTGATTAAATATATCAAATAATACTCATATACCAAAAATACCAAACACAACTGTGTTACATAGCTCATTAAACAAAATTTTATACCAAACTGACATATTTAAAAACCCTCAAAAGTGTATAGCAGAGACTAAATTATCATAATCATAAGTAAATATAACAAAGCAACTTTGTTTTATTATTTTTATTATAGACTCAGAAATGCAATTATTCAATAAAAATTGTTACAAGCTTCAGCAAGAAGCATTCAGCATTGCCACCAATAAGGTTTTAATGCCACTATGCAGATTACCATTTATCCTTAGTAGAAGTTCAAAGTATAAAGTGAGCAAATTATTGACTCCTCAAGCCAGCTCACATTTTCACAGACCACAAAGACAGAACACTTTTTTCCCAGATCTTCTATTTTGGTTACTTCCCAGGGGTCTTCAAGTTCATAGAATCTTTCACTTGTCTGAAATCCATTAACACCGCAATGGTGGCAACAGTGAACCACCTTAACCCTGTGGACCCTATGTATATCTCTATGACAGCCCGTATACCGTAATGAAATTATTTCTCACATTTTCTAACCAAAGCATTACCGTGAACACATAACCTGGGAAAAAGCCTAACACTGCTGCTATAAGTATAAACCTTGAAATCTCCTGTTTTATCTCAACAATTCATGCAATTTTCTTATTATACTTATTATACTATTTCCATATAAAAATAATGCTCTCCTTGGGGCGCCCGGGTGGCTTAGTCGGTTAGGCGTCTGACTTTCGCTCAGGTCATGATCTCGCGGTTCGTGGGTTCAAGCCCCGCGTCGGGCTCTGTGCTGACTGCCAGCTCAGAGCCTGGAGCCTGTTTCAGAGTCTGTCACTCCCTCTCTCTCTGACCCTCCCCTGCTCACGCTCTCTCTCTCTCTCCTAGAAATAAATAAAACATTAAAAAAAAAAATAATGCTCTCCTCAAAAATAAGCAAGAAAACTAATATATCAGGAAAGTATATTGTTTACCCTATGACTTCTTCTATCCTGTCATACTCCTAGTCCAAGGAGAAGTTAGGCAATTGTACAATAATTAATAGCTTACTTGTCTTTATTCACATTAGGCTGTAGGATCCTTCAGAGCTGGGAATGTATCTTTTTCAAAATTATACTTTCAATATCTACCATAATGGCTGACACAAAAAAGTATTTACAACTGGATAATTCTATAGAAGGCTAATAATGGAGGAAAGGAGGCAGTTCTCAATGTGGCTATCAGGAACATGATGTTTACATAAACTCAGATCGCCTGTACAGCTTTGAAGGCAAAGACAGTATCAGTAACAAAAGTCTAACCTCTGCTTCCCTTTATTTTTCTATTCTAAATAGCCCCCTCAGGGAATAAGCTAAATTCAGCTCTTCCTCATTCTAATCAGTACCCAATTTTTTAGACTTATTCTCATTCACGGACAAAGCAATCAAACTTAGAGACTATCTTCATGGCTACTTCAGTGTAGCTGATGGTGGCAAAGAGGTATTATTAAACATTACTACAAGGAAGTAGGTTCTCAACCCTCATGAAACCGAACATAATAAGCAGACATTTTATTTACTCAAACTTAATGTGCCAGCATCCAGAGATTAAACTGAGTAGAATTTTAGTGACTCTTAAAAAAAAAAAAAAGTTATTCTAACAAAGTCAGAAAACAATGTGTTTTAGCTAATAAAATCTGACAGTTTTGGGGTGCCTGGGTGGCTCAGTTGGTTAAGCATCCAACTTCAGCTCAGGTCATGATCTTGCACTTCTTGAGTACAAGCCCCACAATGGGCTTTGTGCTGACAGTTCAAAGCCTGGAGCCTGTTTCAGATTCTATGTCTCCCTCTCTCTCTGCCCCTCCCCCATTCACACTTTGTGTGTGTGTGTGTCTCTTTCCGGGTCCCTCTCTCTCAAAAATAAACATTAAAAAAATATTTAATAAAATAAAATCTGAGAGTTTTAAGATATAATTTGTATTTGAAGGTAATTTGGTATTATATAAATATTATACAAAGCATCTCATTCTATTCCCCAGGGTATAAAGGTTCAGGTTCCTTCCTAAAAAATTAAGTTTAAAAGATGGGACTCTAAGATGGATTCAGCTTACTATATGGGAAAAAAAAAAAAAAAAGAGGACATACACATGCTTCCTTTTGTTTGAACAGAATACATCAGGGGAAAGAAAATACTGGTTAGTTTCTTCAGAATTTATTTGATGTCAGTAATATCTGAGCTGTAACAGACAGATCAAAAACTCAGAAATCTAAAAAGTCAGTCTTTCCAAAATATAGGAGTAAAGGCAAGCCCAAAGAAGGGAGAGGACCTAGCACTTTTGGATGTTTTCTTATTTTGTCAGCGAAATGAGATCATGAGCAAAGCAAAACCAACCTGCTTAAACAACAAACAGAAAAACGTGGACAACTAGTTATAAAAAATTAGGCAAATTAGGAAAAGGCAAGGAAATATAACGAAAAGACACTCTCCTCCATGGGAAAGTATTCTGAGGAAAAACAAAAGAGCGGCGGGAGGGGGTTGAGGGACAAAGGACAAACTAGGCGGGAGGAAATAGGAAAGGTACAGGTTTTTCTAGGAACCTGATGTGACAGATCATCAAACAGGGGCTTTATAAGATAAGAAGACCATGAAAATTCAAGGGCTAAAATGGACAAGGAAGATAACCATGAGCTTTTGGAGGCAATCACCAAATAATCTGTAATTCCCATAATGAATAATGACCATACACTATCATTAGATTATAATTTTACCAAACCAAGCATTAGACTGTAGACAAGTTTAACTCACCTGGAAGACATAACTGCAATTTTTCTACTACTGTTGTAATATTCCTCTGCTGAATTCTACATCGAATAATATCTTCTGTTTGGACTATGACCTTAGAAAAGAAGAAATAGTTCATATTTTTAAGCAAACAGTTAAACTGTAACCACAAACTGAGTGTGCAAAAAATGTATCATATTCTCACCTCCTTTCCAGCATCTTGAAATTTTCTGTTGGTATCAGTAACTTGCACCTTAAAAATAATTTCACCTTAGTTAGACAAATATGCATAAAACTGCTCTGATATAACTGCTCACCCTTGTAATCAGATCATGCTTCATGAGAAACTTAGAACAAAGAAATGCAAATTCAAATTAACTCTACAGCTTGAACTTGAACTTTTGATTGAAAAGGGCTTTTGTTAACTTCAATTACTTATGACAGTTCTTTTTAACAGATTCTGTGGCAAACTTCTCAAATTTAATCTAGATTTTTGAACTTTACTTGCTTCTCTAAGTCTGTCAAACAATTCAAATCACTGACCCAATTGACCACTGGTCCCTTTTTGATAACTTCAATGAGGTCTATGTGCCATTCATTGTCTGTAGGAAATGGTGATTGCATTTTATGGTAATTAAACATTCATACTTTGCTGAATGCAAACACTGGGTGGTTGATTAACATCAAACACGGAAATCTCAATCCACAGCAACATTTTAATGCTGCAGGTGCAGACAAAGCTCAACCTCAAATTTTCCCACATATTAAGTGACTCATTAGGTCATCATCATAAGGAAGCACATTCTAGTTTATTAAAAATCTCATTAATTTCTGAACAAAGATGCTCAGTGACCTCATTGATGCTGTATTTGGTCTCTTGTTATCTGAATATCCTTTATATAATAGTTTTTAATCATAACCTTTGGTGAACCAGCGTCATTTTATCTACTAAATTCTCCAAATGTAAAGAAACATAAACAGGCCAATTCTTAAAACTAAATATTTTGTATTCTGACTAAACAAATCCAGGTCTCATTTAATAAATAACATTTCTGCTCTGTGGCAGAAAATGCAGACCAACTTTCTTTAAGAAAATTATGCTTTGCTATTAAACTAAGTTTCAATATTATTAAATAATTTTGAGAACATAATCACATCGTAAGTTTTTAAAGGTTTTTAGAGGATAGCTTTTATAATTATTGTACTAATTGTCATTTTAAAAATTCTAAAACTGCAAATGAGGCCTTTCATTGTACGAATTCTTTTAGTTCATTTCCCTGCATGGAAAGAAATCCTGTTAGGTCAATGCATTACTTGCCTTACAAAAAAGAGATTACTCCTGTCATTAGCATGACAACTATGTTAATAGAGCATAAAGAGCATTCTCAAATATACACACTAACTCACTTCTTAAAAACAGTACATTTAATAATGATTTGTACATATGCACTAAAAATACTTGAGTAATTTAATGAGAGCAAAGGTAAAGAGAATTTTTTTAATGTTTCTTTTTTAAGTTTATTTTAAGAGAGAGCGGGGAGGCGCACAAGCGGGGTAGGAGCACAGAGAAAGGAAAGAGAGAGAATCCCACGCAGGCTCCACCCAGGAGCGTGAAGCCCCATGAAGGACTCAGACCCAGGAACCATGAGATCATGCATGAGCTGAAACCAAGAGTTGGATGCTTAACTGACTGAGCCACCCAGGAGCCACAAAGGTAAAGAGAATTTTAAAACATTTCTTACCTTCAGTTTTTCTGCATCAGTCCTTACTTTAAGGAGTTCTGTAATAGCATCTACAAAACCCTGATGATGAAAATTACACATCTTTTCAATTTCCTTGTCATGATTACGGATACAAGCATCTAACTTTTCCATAAACTTCTTGTGTGCATTTGGTTGGTCATCATACACAGACCTAAATGTATACAAAAAGAATGATAACATTAACTTCCCAGTTCACCAAAATTTATTTTTTTTAGCCTATTCTTTGCAACAGCTAATACTTTGTTGGGTTTTTTTTTTTTTTTGCTTTGTAATCAGTATATTAAGGAGATATTCATACATTTCAAGAATTGCTTAATTCTGGTATTCAGATTTAAGCCTATGAATATGACTTTTAAAAAAAAACATTTTTAAAGTTTTATTCATTTATTATTTTGAGGGGAGGGGCAGGAGGGGGCAGAAGCAGAGATAGGGAAAGACAGAATCACCAGAAGGCTCCACATGCTGTCAACACAGAGCCCAACGTGGAACTTTAACTCGAACTGTGGGATCATGACCTGAGTCGAGATCAAGAGTCAAGACGCTTAACCAACTGAACCACCCAGGCACCCCATGAATATGACTTTTAAACATACAATTAAAGCTATTAATCATAATTTGCTATAGTACCAACATTAAATTACAGTTACTTTGGAGCATAAGTTTAATGTTTAAAGTAAGTCTATAACATACCTTAAAAACACCTTCCTATCTCTTACATGTAAATTATTTCTCCCATGTAAAGGTTTCTTCACTCAAGTTATCCTGCTCCCAAAGTCATTACTCTGAAGCTTATCATGGTCCAAAGGGAAGAAAAAAAAGGATAACCAGAACTGATCAAAATAATAATAATAATAATATAAAGATGGCACAGAAGGGAATGCAATTTTACAAGTGGAAGCCCTAAAGCAGCAGCATATTATGATAAAGCCCTTCTTTAGAAAGGTATCATTTCCATCATGGATGCCACAGGCCAGATTACATAGCATGCCATCTTCAAGTAACAGCTGAGGCAAGAGAATAGATGCAGAAGCATCACCATGAATCCACTTAATATAGCTATAGTTCAGCACTCCTCTACAAATTAAGTTCTTTGATTGTCAGTTAAATACAAGTTTTAACTTGATAGCAATAGCTGATAATCTTTTTTTTTTAATGTTTACTTATTTTTGAGAGAAGAGTGTGAGCGTGAGTGAGGAAGGGTGGGGGAGGGAGGCACAGAGGATCTAAAGTGGGCTCTGTGCTGACAGCAGAGAGCCTGATGTGGGGCTCAAACTCATGAACTGAGAGATCATGGCCTGAGCCAAAGTCAAACACTTAAACAACTGAGCCGTGGGGCGCCTGGGTGGCTTAGTCGGTTAAGCGTCCGACTTTCGCTTAGGTCATGATCTCGCAGTTTGTGGGTTCAAGCCCCGCGTCAGGCTCTGTGCTGACTGCCAGCTCAGAGCCTGGAGCCTGTTTCAGAGTCTGTTGACTCCCTCTCTCTCTGACCCTCCCCTGCTCATGCTGTCTCTCTCTCTCCTAGAAATAAATAAAACATTAAAAAAAAAACTAAGCCGTTCAGAGGCCCTGCAACAGATGATAATCTTAAAATAAAACTGGATTAACAGTACTGCCGTTAGTAAAAATCATTTGTGTGAAATATTACTTAATTTATTTTTGAACATGTTAATATTAAATAATATTATCTACAAACCCTGTAGATATCTGGAAACTGACTAGGTATCTAGAACTAAAGGTCTGAGGCTAAGAACTTGAGTCTTTAACATACCAGTGCTCAAAAAAGAAATCACTGAGCAAATGATTAAGAACATGATGATGATGAACTTCATCGTTAATAATGAACAAACTCCTGATTTCTACAGCATTTACTATGTCAGAACATACTCTAAGTGCTTTGTATATTAATTCCTCACAACAAGCCTATAAAGGTATTGTTATTACCCTTGCTTTATCGATGTATTAGATTATATAACTGCTATAAATTCCACAGCTAGCAAAGGGCAGCTGGGATATAAATCCTGGCACTATGACTCCAGCATTCATATTCTCAAGTACAAGGCCATACTGCAGTCACCATGATTTTCTCTAAGTATGGTGTACATATTCCTACTTATCTCCGCTCATACTGTCTCCACAACCTCCCAGCCAACCACCATGCAGAAAAAATTAACCTTGCGCAAAGAAAGGTTTGGCCCCCGTCCCCAGCTCCTGCGAGGTCTCTGGAATGTCCTGATAGTTGTCTTTGTTTATATGGGGGTCTTGGGCAATGCCAAATAATCTAAGCTAGCAATGTGATTTACAATGTGAGTTATAGTGGATGGGGACCTTGAGGCCACATCATAACAGCTCTGGAGAGTCTGTAGATTAAGGGTAAGCAACTCACACCAGTCAGTCATGTCTATGTGACCAACCCCCAGGAAAAACCCTGAACACCATGGCTTAAGTGAGCTTCCCTGGTTGGCAATATTCCATGACTGTTGCCATACATCATTGCTGAGAGAAATAAGTGCTGTCTATATGACCATTGAGAAAGGACAACTGGAAGTCCTGACCTAGAACTCTCCTAGACCCTAACTTATGTGCCTCTTCCTGATGTTAATTTTAATCTGTTTTCTTTTGCTGTAACAAACAGCAACTGTGAATATAAAAGCTTTCTAAATTCTATGAGTCCTCCTAGTAAATTACTGAACTTCAGAGTAGTCTTGGGGACCTCCCAATCTGTGCCCCCCAATCTGTTGCCCATTGTTTGATATTTTGTTCAATTTCCATTTCCTCCAACAGACCTTCGTCAATCATTTCCATGCCAGGTAATCTCTTCATCTGCAGAATAGGTAAATTTACAGCCCTTTCCACTCATTGTGACATGTAATTCTATGTTATCCTTTTTCTGTAAGCCTTTCAAATATATGTTGTATATTTTATTTCTTCATATCAACCAAAAGCTTCTTGAGGGCAGCCTCCATGTTATAGGTTTTTAATGAGTACTTATTAACAATATTAGAGAAGCAGTATTGGATAACAATTATTAAGAATTTGAGCCTTGGGGCAGCTGGGTGGCTCAGTTGGTTGAGTGTCCAACTTCGACTCAGGTCATGATTTCACGGTTCGTGGGTTTGAGCCCCGTGTCAGGCTCTGTGCTGTCAGCCTGAGCCTGGAGCCTGCTTCAGATTCTGCATCTCCCACTCTCTCTACACCTCCCTCACTCATTCTCTCTCTTTCTCTCTCTCTCTCTCTCAAAAATAAATAAACATTTAAAAAATGAATGTGAGCCTTTAAGAGTTGAGCTAGAATCTTGGACATCTTTTCTTTTCTACCTTTACTACTCTCTCAACCTCATCCAGATTTGGAGATCTTTATTCCCTAAGCACATGGACATCTCACAAATTTATGATTCCAGCCCCAACCACTCCCCTAAACTTCAAACTCATATATTTCTCCACCTGGGTATCACATAAGCACCTCAAATATGTCCAAAATGAATTCCTACCTTCTTCCTCAAAACCTGCTCCTCCCATGGTCTTCCTCCATCTCAGTAAGCCCTACTCTTGTAGTTGCTCTGGCAAAAAAACAAAACAAAACAAAACAAACAAAAAAAACAACTTGAAATCACCCCTGACTATTCTCTCTCACCTTCCCCAGCAAAACAATCCAGCAAATCTCACCTCTAGTGGTATCACCATGGACGGTGCCACCATCGTGTCTTGCCTAGAATTCTGCCAACTGCTTCCTAATCAGTCTCCTTGACTGCACCCTTGCTCCCCTTCAGTCTGTTTACACACAGTAGACAGAATGATGTCATTAAAATATAAATCAGATCCCGTATCTCTTCTGCTCAAAACCCTATTTCTCTTACAAGAGCCCATAAATCCCTATATAATTTTGCCCCATGTTATCTCACTGGCCTCACTTTCTAATACTTACTCTCTACTTTACTTATTCTATGCCAGCAACACTGGCCTCCTTGTAATTCCTGCAACACACCAAGCACATTCCTGTCCTACACTTTACACATGCTATTTCCTTTACCTGGATCACACTTCTCACATGTGAGCTGCCTCTCTTATCACTTTCAGGTTTTCTTATCCCCTTCCTGATAAAGCCCTTTCTCATCTACATTATATCTATGTTATAAACACACACACAAAATTCCCTTCCCTGCTTTATTTTTTCTTCTTTCTTTTCTGAAACAAAGTAGTTTGCTTTAACACTGCATCACTCTTACCACTATAGAATATACTCGGATATAATCTCTTGCATACTTTTATTTATTTTGTCTTTGCCCACTGAAACATAAGTTATATGAGGGAAGAGTTTTTTTTGTCTGTTTTGTTCCCCAATGAATGCTCAGCCCCAAATAAATAATACTTATCACATAGCAGATGCTTAATAAACAATTGATGAATAAGTGGATGGATAAATGGATGGAGACACATGGGATCAGAAAGGACACTTACTAACTGTTCTATCTCCGATAAGCTCCTTCTCTAAATCGCAACTTTCTCAACACTAACTGTTCTATCTCCGATAAGCTCATTCTCTAAATCGCAACTTTCTCAACAATAAAATAGGGATAAAAAATAGTATCTATATCAGAGTGTTTTTAAGGATTAAATTAGTAAACACATGAAAGATTCTTAGCAGTTACTGACATATTATAAGTGCTCAATATACACTGGCTACTAGCATAATATGCACATAAAAAACAACCAAATCCTTATTAAATGAATGAATTGGTTGTTGAATAGGTAGTGGCTGCAAATATCAAATATAGCTACTCCATGCTAAAGGAGTTGACTACTACTAATATTTGACATCTGCATGAGGCCTTTTGCATTTTTTACATCCAATGTTTTTTTTTTAATTTTTTAAATGTTTTATTTATTTCTGAGAGAGAGAGACAGACAGCATGAGCAGGGAAGGGTCAGAGAGAGAGGGAGACACAGAATCTGAAGCAGGCTCCAGGCTCTGAGCTAGCTGCCAGCAGAGAGCCTGATGCGAGGCTCAAACCCATGAACCGTGAGATCATGACCTAAGCCGAAGTCGGACACTTAACCAACTGAGCCTCCTACCCAGGCACCCCTCCAATGTTTCATTTCTTATACCGCACCAGAGAAAATATTGCCTCCTTTTCACAAGTGAGGAAGTAGGCATAGGAAAGGCAAATGGTGGGGCACCTGGGTGGCTCAGTCAGTCAGGTCATGATCTCACAGTCTGTGGGTTTGACAGCACAGAGCGTGCTTTGGCTCCTTTGTCCCCTCCTTCTCTGCACCTCCCTCATTCACTCTCTCCTCCCTGCCCCCCAAAAGAAAGAAAGAAAGAAAGAAAGAAAGAAAGAAAGAAAGAAAGAAAGAAGGAAAGAAAGAAAGAAAGAAGGAAAGAAGGAAAGAAGGAAAGAAGGAAAGAAGGAAAGAAGGAAAGAAGGAAAGAAAGAAATGGCAAATGGCTTGCTCAGTGTAGCCTGGTTAGTAAGGGACTGAGGCAATACTAGAATTCCCACAATACTCTTTTGCTTCCCTTGTGCTTTTCCTAGAATTAATATATATAATTAATAAAATTCATAAACAAATATTACTCCAAAGGAAAATCCACATGTAAGAGAAAGTTTACCTGATATTGGTGTGCTATAAACAAATTTTTATTTCATAACTGTGAACACGTATTGAAGTAATATATATATTCATTTCTAATTTTTTTTACTTATTTTAATAAAAGTTTGAAATTTATCTGGCTCTTAATATACCAGGTAGTAAACAGAACATACCAAGAGAACTGTCTTCTCTGTCTCTTTTTTTTTTCTGTTAAGAATTGTAGCATTGTACCAAAAATCTAAGAGATATTTCAGGACAGCCCTACTACAGTGTCCCTCCAAAGTGGATTTGACTCTGTTTGTGTGTGCAAAGGCAATACTGTTACCTTTTTTAAAAACAGTAATAACAGGGGTGTCTGGGTGGCTCAGTCAGTTAAGCATCCGACCCTTGATTTTGGCTTAAGTCATGATCTTGCAGCTCAAGAGTTCAAGCCCCACATCAGGTTCCATGCCGAGAATGTGGAGCCTACTTGGGATTCTCTCTCCTCCCCTCCCTCTCTCAAAATAAATAAACTGAAAGCTGCCTTTAAAAAAACACTAATATGAGGTACCTGGGTGGCTGAGTCGGTTGAGTGTCTGACTTTGGCTCAGGTCATGATCTCACAGTTCATGGGTTCGAGCCCCATGTCAGGCTCTGTGCTTAGTAGCTCAGAGAGCCTGGAGCCTGCTTCGGATTCTGTGTCTCCCTCTCTCTCTGTCCTTCACCCACTCATGCTCTGTCTCACTCTGTCTCTCAAAAATAAATAAATGTAAAAAAATTTTTTTAATAAATAAAAACTAAAAAACACTAATAACATATAAACAGAAAGAAAAAAAATAAGTTATTTCCCATAAGTCTATTTTATTCTAGAAAGTTCTTAAAGTCCATCTTCTAGTACATCTTTCTAATTTATTCTCCAGGGTTTTAAAAGCAAAACCATTTCTGTCTTATAGTAATTCAGGACACTGCCAGTACATCTAATATAGCATCACAAGTGAATGCCTCTTTCTCTACTCAATGTTACTAGTGTGGAGAAAAGTGGTACAGAACAAACACAATACCCACCCTCCATTAATAGAAAACCAAAGCCTGAAATGGGTGAACTATTTACATTCCATGCCTTCTGCTGTTAGAACGTAAGCCCCAATAAAGGAAATAAAAATAACATAAAGGAATCAGCACTGTGAATGATCTACCTATTACTCTTAGTCTCTCTTGACTCTCTCTTGACAGTCAAGAGACTTCAGCCAGTTCACTCATTTAATAAGGATTACACCACTGATAACCACTTCCTGTTACAGACAAATACAAGTTGCAATCCAAGCTGATATAACCAGGCATCACCATAATCCATATCAATGAGATCATTCTGAGCAGAGCACACAGGAATAAAGAAGCAGAGATGAGGAAACAGTCTAAACCACAGGAATAAAATGCATTTTTTAAAAAGTACTGAAGGTTTAAGCAAGTGCCATGAATCCACAATTCATGATTAGACAGAATTTGGCCTTGGAAAGGACCCTAGAAAGTTCTTAATTCTGACTTTCTCAACTTAGCAGACACAGCACAAATCTAAACCAAACACAAGCACTCAAAATGGAATTAATTAATACATGTAGTTGATTTAACCCTCTACCCACTCTTATAAAAAGTTATATTAGAAATAACTAGTCTGATAATTTGCTTATAAAGCCATTCATAATTAGCTAGGTGAATAGAGAGAAATAGGAAGGGGAAAAAAGGTGGATATGTATAAGATCACTGGAAAAAGGAAAGCAAAAACAATACCTCTCCCAAGTATTTCTTGACACCAGATACATAGCAGGAATTGTCCATCTTTTCTCTGAAGAAACCTATGTTTAATTATTGAGATAATTTGGAGAGACAGTGGAGGGAAGATACAGGAAGCAAAAGAGATGTGCACTCCCTATCAACAATTGCCCACGGTGACTGAACTGACTAAAGAGGAGTCATATCTGCTGCTTCAGGCTTAATGTGGTAAACATCAAAAAACAGTAACAACCAAGACTTGCTATTAAGTACTTTGCATGCATTACCTCATTAATATTCACTACAGCTTTACAACATAGATTCTGTTAGCATTGCAATTTACAAATGTAGTTTGGGAAGATTAAGACTTTAGGACAAAGTCACACATCAGTAGAGCCAAGATTTAACCTCAAGTCTACCTGACTCCAAATCAGTGCTCTTAACCATTATGTCATATAGACTCTCCAATCAGAAATGGGTGATAAGCAGCATGAAATGCAGAGAAGTTACCAGCATAGCAACTAACCAGATCACCTTTGAAGATCAACAATTGGGAATGACTCAACAGGGAATCCCTGATGTGCACTGTTGCACCCATCAGGTGAAATCATCCAATGGACAGAAAAAAAGGATGAGAACTGAGGCATAGCTAATTGTTAGGTAGTATTAAATTACAAATGCAACAAAATAAAGAGGAGCAAAATATGCAGTAGAGAAAACTAAGGGTCCCGTACTCATCTAACCTCAGCCAAAGACTCTGAAAAATCTATTTTTTTGTCTCTGAATGACAATTATTACTCTTTGAAATTTTAATCTGCAGGATAAGAAAGGAAATTCCATGCAGTGCTATTCACTCTTTGAACCCTAAACTGGTTAACAGTTTTAGCCATCTAATTATTAATGTGCCAGATATATTACTGATCTAAACTTTAAAGCAATATATAATTTTAATGAAAATCATTTTTCTTCTTTTAAAATGTCCCTCAGAATGCTATAATGTCTACTGGCAAGTCTAATTCAAATCCTATAAATAAATATATACAGATATAAGGCAGAACCAGAAAGCGTGAACATCAAAAAGCTGGTAAATTTTCTACCATCCCACATCCACTAAGCTTGTAAAATCAGCAATCCATATACAAAGGAACCTTGAAAAACAAGGATTTGAACTGCGTGGGTACACTTACAAATTCTCTTCAATACACTATAGTACTAAAAATGTATTTTCTCTTCCCTACAATTCTGTTAATAACATTTTCTTTTCTCTAGCTTACATGATTGCAAGAATGCAGTATGTATAAATATATAAAATATGTGTTAATTGACTGTTTATGGTATTAAGGCTTCTGGTCAACAGTAGGTTATTAGTAGTTAAGTCTTTGGGGAGTCAGAAGTTATATGCAGATATCCAACTGCACAGCAGGTCAGTGCCCTTAACCCACACATTGTTCAAGGGTCAAGTGTACATATAATAACTTCAATGTAAGAGAGTTCAGTCTTCTCTTCCAAAAGCTTAGCATGATAAAATTTTATTTCTACCAAAATGTAGTACTGATTATCAGGCCAAAATGCAACGTAAAATCAATTTTAAAAGAAGAGGTGACTTTAAAACTTCAGGTGAAAGTAAAGACGGACCATGATACACTAAAGATTTTAATTTACATATTTTAATTTTAGCAAGTAAGAATGCATAAAAATAAGGTAGGGTCTTAAAAGCTTAGCTTAAAAATTCTTTTAAGCAAACATTTTCTATCTTCATTATATCTAATCTTTCAGACCAAAGCAAAATGTTGAAAGATGAGTTATTATACATTATTTGATCATCTGATGTATCAGGTTTATGGCTTTTAAACAAGTAAATCATCTTTCAAAAATGCCTTCTAGAATTATAGGCACAGGGCTCCACCTAGTGGTAATAAAATAGATACAAGAAAAACGAGGATGTCATTAAAATGTTAAAATTGGCTCTTCAAAATTTAATGTTAACCAAATAAAATGTCTTAATGGAGGAACTCAAGCTACTTCAAGTGTCTGGTCAGATGCTATATTATTTATTAATCATATTCCATGTTGTTGTTGTTTTTTAAAGGTTTTATTTATTTCTAGGAGAGAGAGAGAGAGAGACAGCGTGAGCAGGGGAGGGTCAGAGAGAGAGGGAGTCACAGACTCTGAAACAGGCTCCAGGCTCTGAGCTGGCAGTCAGCACAGAGCCCGATGCGGGGCTCGAACCCACAAACCGCGAGATCATGACCTAAGCGAAAGTGGACGCTTAACCGACTAAGCTACCCAGGAGCCCCATGTTGTTTTTTTTTTTTTAAGGAAAACCTCTTTCTGACAGAAAACAAACAAAATGCATAAGATATTACGTGAACAAAGGCTTTCTTATTACCGTAACGTACTAGGATATTGTTTGCCAAAAGGCACATAATATCCTCATACTATTTTTGTTTAACTTTTTCTTTCACCACATTTTCACTGTAAAAAAAAAAGCCATCACAATAATTAAAGAGAATAAAAAGTACACATTTCTCCTACTATCTAAAAGTAGAGAGCTCCCATGAAACCAAAATGGTATAAAGAGGCAATTACTACTAACTTCTATGGAAACTTTCTTTAGCATTTTCAGACCCACAAAATAACCTCTCGTAGGCTTTTCTGATATACTTTAGGAAACATCTTGTTAATGGATGCACAAGATAAATCAAGGTAAAACACAGATGCTCACACAGTTCAGAGCTATGGTGGCTTGACGCTGAGTACATGTCTCCAGGAAGGAACCTGACATTGCCACTCTTGATGCTTATGCTGCTGAACATGATTTTCACTTTTCGCCTTTTTTCAAAAAAGCAAAAATCCTCTTTGGATTTCTTTTGGTTAGTGAAAATAGGTATTAACATAGATCTTTTATAAAAGTGAAGTGATGTAACACCAACTTTCAAAGAGCAGAGGATATCTGTATTTATTTGCTGAGAAATGACTTAACTTTTAATAAAATGTTTACATTTTTAAAAATATTGATGAAATCTCAATATACCGAATCCAATTTCCCTAACTTACCTATACTTACTGGAGCACTATAGTTCCTTTTCTAGACAAAAGAAAATAAATAATGGCCTTTCTCTATCTCAGAATCCTATGTTCTCCAATAGCATGGATATGCTGGTGCATAACCACAAAAGAGCAGAGCCAAGCCCTACACAGAAAAATGTGAAGATACTCACCTAAACTGACTACCACTAAAATACTAGACACTGGCAGACCTTCTTATAAATCCTGGAATATATATATATAGTTCTACTTAGCAATTTAAAATAGAAAGAAAAAAGCAGTCTGTATAAAATTACCATACTAATACTCCTCTAACATTTTCCCAACCATTTTATCAAATATATCAAACATGAATAACAACGCTCTCATAACCTTTCCTGACACTCTGTAATCCAGGAGCAAATAAGAAATGAAATAGCTCCAAGACCATAACACTTGGATAAAAGACAAAGGGGTATTCTTTCCAACAATATTCAATATTTATTAAGTACCAACTATAAGCAATAAAAACTGAAAATCAAGTGCAGAAAACAGCTCTCTTACTTCTATTTATTTGTATAACACTATCTTTTTAAAAAATTTATCTTTCATCTATTTGTATCTTTTACTTATTTGTATAACACATAAAATTTATTTTCTAGTTATTTGGTGTATATTTCATCTTCCAAGTTCCTTGAGAACTAAAGGTGTCTTCTATTTCTATATTCAGTTCACAAGTGCCAAAATGATGCAAAGTTGCGAATTTTAATAAAAAGAACAGGCTCGCTAGAGGGCACCCTTCACCAAAAAGTAAAAATCCAAATATTTTACTATTGCATCAAAATATGGTGTGAATCGCATATTCAACCTAATTAATAAAAACTATCAAATCAAAATAAAATTTCCTCTTATTTGAAGCTGCTTTATCCTGATAACTACTGCTTTAATATACTGGTTAAAAACAGCAGAAAAGAACCATAAATACCATAAAAATTCTCTGATAATTCCAGGCTCATAATTTTTGGAGGTCCTAGAAAAGATACCAACATATAAATATGTCCAAAGTAAAAACAAGAATTCAGGATGCCTGGATGGCTCAGTCAGTTAGGTATCTGACTATTAATTTTGGCTCAGGCCATGATCTCACCATTCCTAAGATCAAACCCTGTGTTGGGCTCTGCGTTGTCAGCAGGGAACCAGCCTGCTTGGGATTCTCTCTCTCCTTTCTCTTTGCCTCCCTTCCCCTGTCCCTGCCCCTGCTCACGCACATACACTCACACACTCTCACTCTTAAAACAAATATTTTTTAAAATAAAAATAACAGTAAAAACAAGATCTTTACTAAACTGCACAATGTATTAAAAATGAAAGCCAGATGTAGATGTGTTTAATTTCAACTTTGGAAGAAAGCATTCAGAACTATGCATTTTAAAAATAAATACATATTAACTAATATTAATTTGATTTTTATAATGTGTTTTTCAAAAGACAAAAAAATTTGCCTAATAAGTATAATCTATAAGTAGCATGGAGGAAAACAGAAACATGGTTACCCTGATACAAGGCTGATCCAAATTCACACTACTGATCTTGACCACACAGTCCACTGTTGTTGGTCATTTTACAGCTTTGCAGAGAAAACAGTAAGTTGAGAAGAACAATCCTGTGTCCACTCAAAAGCACAATGTAAGTAACAGACATAAATAAATAAATAAATAAATAAATAAGCAAGCTATTACCTTTGTACTAGTGCTTTGCAATCCACAAAGCCATTTTGCATAGTACATCATTGCACTTGACCCCAAGAATCTTTGGGAAGTAGACAGGGTTTTACCTCTATCTCACAGATGAAGGAACTGAAAGGCTGAGAGGCTGAAGGATTTGCTCAACACCATGTCCTGACTAAAAAGGCCAGGTATACAATCCAAGTCTTGGACTCATAAGGAGTGTTGGAAACTACTGCACAAAAAAAGGTAAAAGCAGTTCACTGCACAAAAATCACCATTCTACTGCTGAAATTATTTACCTTAAATCTGTCAGTAATATATTCATTGCTAATTTCCAAAGTATCTTTCTTATTATTATGGCAATGCCTCTATTAATGAAATCTGTCAAAATTAAGCTCCTTTATAATAAAGTTGGTAATACCCAGGCATCAACAATACATACACACACTCTCACAAACCACACAAAAACTAGTTGCCTGCCTTCACATTCAGACATGAAAGCAAAAAAATAAACACACCATTGTATACAGGTTCTACTAGGCCTGGTCTACCAAGCTAAAAAGAACCAACCCTCTGGTAAGATAGGCCTACAAGCAAACCTGATTTATATTCTTTTTATCGCAGGAATGATCGAAAGGGTAGGAGTGAAAGGGGAAGGTAGGGGATGGTGATATTTTGTTTATTCCCAACATTTCAAACTGAAAAAGAGTACAGAGAAGATAAAAGGTCAGGGATTTTTCTTGCATCAAGCAGCCCCTTAAAGTTACCAGAGCCCCGTATCTATCTGGGAGCTGCAGATGATAATAAGCAACCTACATCACTTTTTTGTGAATTAATTTCAGTATCTGAGCCTCCTCTGACCTAGCAAGTTTAAAATACAGGACCTTTCCTCCCTGAGTACAGTCTTGGTCATATATTCCTTACTGTTCCAAATCTTAATATAAACCATTCCCTGTTTTTTTTTTTTTTTAGTTAAAATTTAGTAAGACCTTTACATTACATCTTTCATTATCTGATAGCCTAAATCAGAAAGCAAAACATAATGATTAAGAGTACAGATAGGCTCTGGGGCAGGCGCCTGGGTGGCTCAGTCGATTAAGCGTCCAACTCTAGATTTCAGCTCAGGTTATGATCTCACAGTTCTTGAGTTCCGGCCCCACATCCAGCTCCATGCTGGCAGTGTGGAGCCTACTAGGGATTCTTTCTTGCCCTTTCTCGGCCCCTCCCCAGTTTTCTCTCGCTCTCTCTGTTTCAAAGTAAATAAATAAACTTAAGAAAAAAAAGAGTAAGGCTCAGGGGCCAAATGGCCTATGTTCACATCAAGCTCCACCACTTACTATATGCCTGGTGCCAAGGACCTAATCTATCTCTACCCCAATTTCTTCACCTATAGAATAGGTATGTAATAATGGTACCTCATTTGCTTTTTGTGAAGATTAAATAATACATTTAAGTATTTAAAACAGAGACACACAGTAAATGTTCAATAGATGTTAGCTATGATCAGTTATTATCTACATCATTACTTTTACTTTGGGAACAAAGATCCTAAGAAATTATTTTAGAATTAATATCATTGTTTATAGAATTTGATAAAAATAAGAACCACTCTAAAGGTACAATGAGGAAATAATTATACAGGATGAAAATTTTATAGAATGCAATTGTAACTTCCTTTAACAAATACTTAATATTCAAAATTTAACATGTTGACTGACAGAAATTCTTTCAATAAACATTCAACAAATAAAAAATATTTGTCATTTCTAATATAAGAACAAACTAGAATTAATGTCAGTTATGATTGTTCTTCAGTAGTAGGAAACAAGTGTTTTTTTCACCTCTCTATTCTACATTTAACTTTTCTATAAAACAAAATTAATTCAGTTCAAAAAGTATTTATTGAGAGCCTGTTGTACCCAAGGCATTATGCTATGTAACATGGTCGAAACTAATCACATATGTGTTGACAATCATAGGCCTCAGGGACAATTTCATTAGCTGCATTTAAGATGTTTATTAAGACATACATACTAAAACATATTCGCAAGTAAATAACATTGTACAGCACTTAAAAAGTCCATGGTATAAGAACTCAGACACAAGAAAAAATATATAAATACATGAATATACAAATATATCCACGTAGAGTACTGTGTTCTAAGATGCAAAGATTTCATGGAGGAGGTTAGACTAAGACGAGAATCGAATGATAGGTAATGTGAGAGTACATGGAGAAATAAAGACAGGGGTCTTTTCTCTAGGGAGAAATCAATCATGGGTAAGCATAGGAAAAGAACATGGCAGGCACTGTGAAAAAGGTAAACAGTTTAACTCATACGAAGGATGTACTAAGTAGTGGGAATTCTATAGCTCTTAGATCAGTTAATCTTTATTTGGACAGTGGCCTGGGAGTGACAAGATCTTCCTCTTTGATTTTGATCAAAACTGGATCTTCTCCCCAGAAAAGCTCACAAACACAACCATAACAGACACTTTCTCTCCAAGAACTGCTGACCGACTACAAAGTTGGAAAAGCAATACAGCCTCTTCCATTCACAGGTACATTGTCCCAGAGGTGTACAACTGATCCAAACTGGTTCAATCAGATACACTCTTCCATGAATTTTGAATTGGAATTCAGAGACAGTCAGTTGTATGTGCCAGACCGACACATGGAGGCTGTTGGTGGTCATTCCTCACTAACTGCAGAGAGGAGCGAAAGCTACACTTCAGAGGAAAAAGAAGACAGAGAGAAGCACAAAGGACAAATAGAAAGAAACAGAGTCTTCTACCTCTTCAACTTTTAAGAAGCATGTCTGTCATAAGAATTTTGTGAGAGGGGTGCCTGGGTGGCTCAGTTGGTTAAGCATCTGACTTCAGCTCAGGTCATAATCTCACGGTTCGTGGGTTCGAGCCCTACATCGGGCTCTGCGCTGACAGCTAGCTTGGAGTCTGGAGCCTGCTTCAGATTCTGTGTCTCCCTCTCTGACCCTCCCCTGCTCATGCTGTCTCTATCTCTCTCTCAAAAATAAATAAAATACTTAAAAAAAATTTCTGTGAGATACTGAGGAAACTTTCACTATTTTTTTCCATTTTTCCTTAAGCTAACTCACTTTGGTTTGGTACCTCCAACAACAACAAATCCCTAAGACACATATCCTTGCACACATTCACATATACACAAGCATTTCTTAAAATTATAAGCGGTTTACAAACCCCCTCATCTGACCAATACCTAGAGTACATCTTCCCAACTAAACAGGTTATAGCCATATATAATGATCATCTCAGTCTTTCTCTTTGTGCCATGACATAAAAAAATGTGGGAATCATTACCACAAAATAATCCTTAAATAAGAGTCTAATAAAGGCATAGGTTAAGTTAATAGACTCCTGAGGAAAAGAACATGTCACATGTCAAATGGGTGAAGGTGGGGGTGGGGGAGCGAGGAGAAGAAGAAAGAGGAGGAGGAGAAGGAGGAAAGAAAGGAGGAGGAGGTGGAAGAGGAGGAGCAGCCACCGCCACCACCATGTAGCTTTTACACAGTACTTTAAATTTTTCCAAAATATTCACAACACTGTACAGCTAAGTAAAGAATTCAGGATATGCTAAGTATCTTAAAATACCACCGCTGGATAGCTAAACCAAGTAGGTATCCTTAATATCCAAAGCAACTGAGTTTCCAGCAACTCCAGAAGCAAAAAATAAAGTACAAATGGAGAATCCAATTCCTTTCATCACAGAATACTGAAAAAATACTTATTTACAAAATATTCACAGTCAGTGTTATTTTCCCATGAAATACTTCATCTAGTTTGCCACATGCACTCTTAGAATGTGTCACAAAATAATGCCCAGGTGCTTCCTCTAATTCAACTGAAGACATTCAATTGATACTCTGTCAAACAATTTTTTAAATGACAGAGTGGCATACCCTAATTTTTTTTTAAAAGAAGGCTACAACCATATTTTAAAGGATTATACAACCTGTCAAAGCATCAAGATAAAGCAAAGGCAAAAATACAGGATGATATTCCCTGTACTTCTGATGCTGAATTTTATTTGCCTCATTTCCCTCCATATGCACTTTCTGTGACTGGTGAGAACCAGTCTACTAATAGTATCCTGTTCCCATGCATAGGAAAGAGCCTAGTACAGTCTGTTAGTTAACATTACTTATAACTAGGGTCAACATTCTATAACACTGACATTAACACTTATTGTTAATTCTGGGTAACAACAAAGTGCAATGATAATTGCTAATGGACATCCTCTAGAGTGAAACCTAAATTGATAATCGGCTAACACAGATTTGCAGTAGACTTCCTCCTTCCTGTTTTTACACTCCTGACCAGAGATGTCTCTTCCTGTTGACTTCTGTGTTACTTGTAAAATGCAAAAGATGAGAAATGGAAACACCCAACACATACAAAATTGTATTTGTCCTCTAGGATAACAAATTGAAATGCTAAATAAATTTTAATTGAAAACGCTTAAAGCAGATTAATGACTACAGATGTACACTGCTTTCTTAGCCTTTGGAAAGTCAAACAAAATATGTTAAACTTTCTAAAGCAGAGCTAATGTGATGTCTGCCTAACAGCTTAAGAGATGATCTATATACTAGAGAGTACTATGCTAAGTAAAATAAGTCAGAGGAAGACAAATACCATATGATTTCACTTATATGTGGAATCTAAAAAACAAATGAATAAACAAACAAAAAGCAGAATCAGATCTATACTTCCATACATATACAAAACAAGCTGAAAGTTGCCAGAGGGGAAGGAGGGAAGGAGGAGGAGCAAAATAGGTGACGGAGAGTGGGAGATACAGGCTGCCAGTTATGGAATGAATGAGTCATGGGAATGAAAGGTACAACATAGGGAATACAGCCAATGGTACTGTAATAGCATTGTATGGTGACAGATGGTAGCTACGCTTGTAAGCATAGCATAAAGCATAGAAATGTTGAATCCAGATGCTGTATACATTAAAGTAATATGTCAACTATGCTCCAATAATAATAATAATAAATAAAAGTTTTAAAAATTAACAAAAGGTAGAGTCATTGGGAAACCCCTGAAAAAGATGAGCAATGAGGTGAAGGTAGCCCCACCAAATAAAACAATAAAGCCTCTATAATTTAAAGCACGAACAGACATACAGACAATGAACAGAATGAAGAATCAAGAGAAAGACCTACCACATATGAAAAGTCAATAAATGATAATGGCAGCATCTCAATGTGAAAAAAAATATGCTTTTTAAATAAAAAGTATTAGGATACTTGGACTACTTTATACATATAAATATATATAATAAAACCAGGCCACCTGGCTGGCTCAGTTGGAAGAGCATAAGACTCTTGATCTGAAGATCATGAGTTCGAGCCCCATGCTGGGTATAGAGATTTACCTAAATAAATAAACTTAAAAAAAAAAAAAAAGGTTAAAACCTGGAGCCATTCATTACACCATACCCAAAGAAAATTCAAAAAAGAACAGAAATGTAAAGGTAAAAATAAAACCATACAAGTACAAAAAGAAAACATGGGTAGATTTCCCTATAACCTGGTATTATGGAAAACTTTCCTATGGCTCAAAATCCAGAAGAAAAAGATTGATAAATTTCTTTTTCATAAAAATGAAAATCTTTTCCATGGCCTAAAAAAAAGATAAGCATAGTAAAAGACAAAATGAAAAAAATGTTTCAAAGTGGCAAAAAAAATTATGAAAATTTCTGAAGTGGATGAAAAGGATTACTCTTAAACATTTTCTGTGCCTTTCACTGTCTGGCCTATTTTACATCTCTATAAATTGCAGGACTGATAGTAAAGCAAGTTATTCTTGTCCATAGAAATATAAATCATTTTGGCCTGTGGAATGCAAATGATTACTGCCCTGCAGATAATCACCGTTTGTGTCTCTATTTATAATCTATTTCAGCATTCCCAAATGCCTATATTGTTTTCTGCCATTGTTTCTGAAACAGTTGTAACAGCTTATTAGTTCCCTCATTAATTAACAAGTTAAATAAGACCTTTGACATGTATTAATTTTATATCTGTATGAGGGTCATGATTCTATCTTCTTTGAAAACTATCTTTTAATAGTTTTCGAGGTTTCACCAAAATGCCCAGTGGATTCACCTGGCATAGCCAGGAAACTGGAGTGCCAGAAAATTATACCTCATGGGCTGCCTAAGCTTAGACACCTCTTTTCTTGGATCCCAGAAGTAAAACCCAAGTGGAAATATACATTTAACTTTGCTGACTCTTATTTCTCTGGTTGTTGTTGTTACTGCTTCTTCTCCAGACTGTACGTTTTGGTTTTTTAATTACTGTGTAGCCAATAAATTATTACTCTAAGTGGTAACAATGACTAAGAATTTGGTTTCATGGCTTCACCATTCATTTGGTGATCCCTATACATGGATGACAGAGATCTCTTGGATAAAAGGTAAAAGACATTCTGGCTTGGTAATCTTTTTTGTCTATTTAGAATTTTATACCCACCAAGAACACGTGAGGTTGTATCTGGACCAGTGAAGTTTTTTGTTTGTTTTTAAGCTCTACAATTCATGTCTCTAGACTGGTGAGTGAAATCATAGAAACAAAGCTATAAAGCTCTATATCTGCAGTTCAGAAAAGTTTTTACCTCTCATTGATTAAAGGAACTCTGTTCTGACTGGCTAATTGGTAAAATAATAATAATAATGATAATAATAATAATAATAATAAGTACCTGTATAGAGTATTTGTAAAACCCTCAAAAAAAAAAAATAAACTTTATTTAAATGTGTTAGACTTAAAAAATCATTTCTTATAGGAATTAACTCAGAAATATTTTTTAATTTTTTAAATGTTTATTTATTTTTGAGAGAGAGACAGAATACGAGCAGGGCAGAGACAGAATCTGAAACAGGATCCAGAATCTGAGCTGTCAGCACAGAGCCTGATGTGGGGCTCGAATTCGGGTACAGTGAGATCATGACCTGAGCCGAAGTCAGATGCTTAGGCAACTGAGCCACCCAGGAGCCCTTATTTTTATTTTTTTAAGTAGGCTCCATGCCCAACATGGGGCATAAACTGAAGACCTTGAAATCAAATGTCACATGTTCTACTCACCAAACCAGCCAGGCAACCCATAGAAACACTTAAGTCCAAGTTTACATAATTAAAGTACAACTTTGACAAACAAGTCTAGTTTGATAACTCTGCTTTATGAAACAAGCTATTTATTTTCTGATTAATCATTTTATTCAACTTGGATTTGTGTCTCCTAAAAGCATAAACATGTACTTTTCAGATAAGCTAACATTACCTATAAAATATATAAAATGACTAAAATGTAAATTTGCGCTCAACAAAGTTGAATCATTATTCTGACAAACTTTCTATTATAACATGTATTGACACTGATTTGCAAGATCTTTAGGTAGCTTAAAACTTTGATATTAAGGGGCACCTGGTTGGCTCAATTGGAAGAGCATGTGACTCTTGATCTCAGGGGTATGAGTTTGAGCCCCACGTTTGGTGTAGAGGTTACTTAAATAAACTTAAAAAAAACTTTGATAGACAAAGTTTATAGACAATCACTGGTTATCTAGTTAATTTTTTTAAATGGTAGAATTTTAGAAGACTGATAAGCATAATTTATACATTGTTGCTTCTTATTTTTTATGCTATAGAGAAGCTATATTTTGGGTGATGTGTTAATAAAAGTGTTCACTTTTGCAACTTCAAGAAGGTATAAAAGGGACACTAGTATCAACAGGGAGTTTGTACTGGGCGTGCCCATGAGTTTTGCTGGTCTGATAAAATGCTGGTTGTATGTAACAGACAGTTCTCAATGTTCCACCTCAGTGTTTCAATGTGAAACGTAAATTAGATATAATTTTGGTTAAAAGTTTAAATCATTAGCAGAGGCTGAAATTACACTAAGACCAATAGTAACAAAGAAATACAACTGTATATATGCTTTTGTTTTTCAAGGAAAAAGAATGGTTTTCTCCTACAGCAGTTCTCCCATTTTTTTAAGTCTCTTTACACTTTCAAAACTTATTAAGAACTCCAAAAAGGTTGTATTTATGTGGATTATAACTATTAATATTTACATTAGAAATTAAAACTGAGGATTAAGAAAAAAAACCTATTGATTAATCTGAAAACAGCAATGAGGAAGGCATTGCATGTTAACATAAATAACCACTTAGAGTTATTTGAAAACTTTTTTTTTAAGTAAGCTCTACCCTCAAGATGGGGCTTAAACTCATGACTCCGAGATCAAGAGTTACATGATCTATGGCTTAAACCAGCCAGGCGCCTCTAAAAATGATTTTGACCTGACAGATCTTCAAGAATCAGCACTCTATAGTTTTAGGACATGAAAGAGCATAATGAAGATGGAAAATGAATTGTATTTGCCTTGGTTTACAATATCTGTGTCTGATAATAAGCTCTAAAATATGCTTAAAATTTAGCAACATATGGGCATCTGAGTGGCTCAGTTGGTTGAACGTCCAACTTCAGCTCAGGTCATGATCTCACTGTTCCTGAGTTTGAGCCCTGCATCAGGCTCTGTGTTGACAGCTCAGAACCTGGAGTCTGCTTAGGATTCTGTGTCTCCCTCTTTCCCTCAGCCCCTCCCTCATTCTCTCTCTCTCTCTCCAAAATAAATAAACATTAAAAATAATTTTAATAAAATAAAATGTTGCAACATTTGCTCAATTTTGTTGGGCTTGCTTCCTTGGTTTACTGGTTAATGACTTGCCTATGATATGAAAGGTTATTCTTTATCTTTTGTACAATTTGCCTAGATAGCAGCAGTGGGTCCATTTTGCCAGAATAATTTTCTGTTCTTAACATGGACTTTATTATATTCTTGATTATTTAATAAAGTTTCCTCTCACTTATGAAAGAACTAAGGTCCTTTACAATCAAGTTATCTATGTTTATTCTTTAAATATTTCACTTTCACTTTAATTAAATAGGTACCCAAGTAATGCTTCTCAGGCAATATCTGATAGCTGTTTTGATTTTGTCTTCTAACTTCTGGAGCCTAAATAGAGAAAAAAAATAAAACTTTCAAGATATCTTTTACACCTAAAACTGTCTTTGAGATTTTCCAGAGCAATTCTGTAAGAGCATAGTTAGTTGTCTGCTCTTGCAACTTACAAAAAGAGAAATGTTAGAAATAATTAGGTGTGTTGTCCTACTGTAGTAAAACTTGCACTGGAGAAGTTGTCAAATTAGAAGATATGCTCAGCCTTCCTACATTAAATTTGTATAGATAAAAAGTGTCATAGTACAAACATCTCTGAAAGTGTACTCTTTATGGGAAGTCTCTAAAGATTTGTCAGTTTGCTAGCTGTGATTATGTTTCCACAACAAAAATGTTTAAAGTAGTAATGGACTGTATGTGACAAAAAAATTTCACCATTCCGATATTAGTTACAGTAATAAATTAAACATAACCACTAAGTCTAACATGGATAGTTTTTATTTTACTCTGATACTTGCCTAACAAGCTTTGCTAAAGGCTGTAAGTCAGAGTTTGCATCTTCAACAATGAAGGACAGTATCATAGCCTCATGCTACTTCAAATTATTGACATTTCATAAAATACACTTTTTTTAAAGTTAAACATAGAATAACTATATGACCTAGCAATTCCACTCTTAGGTATATACCCAAAAAAATATTGAAACCAGTATTCAAACAAAACCTTGTACATGAATGTTCACAGCATATTCCTAACACCCAAAAGGTATAAACAATCCAAAGGTTCATCAACTGATGAACAGATACACAAAATGTGGAATAGCCACACCACACAACATTACTCAGCCTTAAAAAAGAAGTACTGACCCATGCTACAACACTGATGAATCCCCAAAACATCATGAAGTGAAAGAAGCCAAACAGAAAGTCATATATATGCTTCTATTTAAATAAAATATCCAGAATAAGCAAATCCACACAGAGAAAAAGCAGAATAGTGGTGGCCAGGGCCTAAAAGAAGAGGAGGAATGGGGAATAACTGCTTAATGGGCATAGGGTTTCCTTTTGCAGTAATCCAAGTTTTAGAATTAGAGGTGATGGTTGCGCTTTGTGAATGTACTATAAATTCAGTACTAAATGTCATTGAATTATACCTTTAAAAACAGCTTATTTTGTTTTGTGAAATTTACCACTATTGAAAACAAGAAGCTTCCAGAACTCACAAAACTGCTTCCTAGTAAAACAACCACAGTTAGTAAAAATTATTTAAAACAAATAAGCAAAAAAAAAAAAAAAAAAAAGAACTAAAGTCTCTGGAGGTTGTTCGAAGAGCATACAGCATGTGAAGAAACATTTATTCAAGAAAATCTACTAAATACTTGGTAAGAACTGTAAGAGTTGGTGGCCCTTGAACCATGACCCACATCCTTCCTCTGTAACCCCCCCAGCTCAGCATGACAGAAGCTCCATCCTGGGTGGGTGTGGGCAAGAAGGCAGGGCTTTCTCTCCCCCTACGTTTCAGTCAAGGGTCAAAAAAAGGAAAGGCATCCAGTATTTCCCATCTTCCCTCCCATCAACTTTGTGTTCCAGGTAAGTGTGGCCAAGAAGGCTGGGGCTCCCTTCTTCTATCCAGTCTCCCTTCCTCCACTCAGCCCCAGGCGAGTGTCCCAGATCGCAGCCAGGAATACCAGGCTCCTGACTGCCTCACTCCAGATCACACCCAGGACAGAGGCTCCACACTGCGAGTGCAAACTGAGTACACCGGAATTTACTGCCATGTCCAGAGTCCTGATCTTAAAACAAGGGTGTCTGGGAAAAGCAAGCCACTGTTCCTACCCCCAGCTTTGAAGAAGTGGCTCAGAGATTATACCCACAGAGAGATACAGGAGATAAGTGTAGACAGCTGTGAAGCTCTCCCCAAAGAAAGTCACTTTATTTAAAACAGAGTATAGGGAAGTTCAAACATTAAGGGCACTCTTAAAAACAATGGCGATTTTAGCAGCACACAATTGAAAGGAGGCTGGTAGCTCATAAGGACAACAAGCTCAATCACAGGTCACCCAGTTTACCAAAGAGAACTAGGGAAAGAGATAGAGAGCTCTTCTGCAGTCGGAACGTATCTCAGACACTGGCCTGAAAAATTACCACTGTATTCAAACACATATTTGTATAGCATATTCATAGCAGCATTATTCATAACAATCAAAAGATGGAAGCAATACTACTGTGCACTGATGAATGATAAACAAAAAATAATGTATCCATGCAATGGAGTTTTAGCCAGCCTTGAAGGAAATTCTCACACATGCTACAACATGGATGAATCCTGAAGGCATTATGCTAAGTGAAATAAGCCAGTCACAAAAGGACAAGTACTATGATTCCACATATATAAAGTATTCAAATTCACAGAAATAGAACAGTAGTTGCCAGAGGCTGGTGGGAAAAGTGAATGAGGAGTTAGTGTTTAATGAACACAGTTGCAGCTGGGGAAGATGAAAACATTCTGAAGATGGATGATGGTGATAGCTACAGAATAAGTGTGAATATACTTAATGACACAGAACTGTACACTTAAAAACTGCTAAAATGGCAAATTTTATACTATGAATATTTTATCATAATTTTGAAAAACAGGGGTGCCTGGGTGGCTTAGTTGGTTGAACGGCCACCTCTGGATTTTGGCTTAGTTTATAATCTCATGATTCATGAGATGGAGCCCCGAGTTGGGATCGTGTGGACAGCTCAGAGCCTGGAGCCTGCATGGGATTCTCTGTCTCTGTCTCTCTCTCTGTCCCTCCCCCACATGCTCTCGGGCTCTCTCTCTCTCTCAGTAAATATATAAAAACTTAAAAAAAAAATAATTTTGGAAAACAAGATACAAAAATGAAGATTAGGAAATTTAGAGGATTTCATCCACTAGAAAAATCATTAAGCCAGGAATAAATGTAAAATAGAGAGATAAAGAAAAAAGTTGTATCATTTATTCCTTTGACATTTATTGAGCACCATCTGCATAGATGGGTTCTAGCTGCTGGAGTGTACAGTGAATCCGTTACCTGGGAGTGCATTCGTCTCCCAGCTGCTGAGGACTCCCAGCTGCGCTCTCCTCTGGAGACTGACAAGTGGGAGGCGCTCTACCCAGTGATGCCTAGGAAGTCATGCCACACATGGCACAGACACTCTCGGGGCAACCTGCAGCAGAGGAGAGATTTCTGGAGATGAGGGAAAAGAGAATCCCGGTGACTCAACTCAAAGGAGAATAACTCTCTGATGTCATCCAAGTTCCAGAGCTACCCTTAGAATCAGGCTGATGGTGAATCAGTATCAACAGTTGCCATAATATATTATCTATGCTTTCTAGTTTTCTACTAGAACAACAAATTATGAGATAAGCAAAGAAACAGGAGACTGTGAGTCACACAAAGAAAAAGAAACAGGCCCCATAAGATGGCTCAGATGTTGGATTTCACAAAGGCATCAAAGTACTATATTCATAATAGTAAAAAGAATATACTTAAGTTAGTAAATGAAAGTATGATGACAATGTCTAATAAAAGAAAATATTGATAAAGATAAATATTATTTTGGAGGCACCTGGGTGGTTCAGTCAGTTAAGCTTTTGATTTGGCTCAGGTCATAATCTCATGGTTCATGAGACCAAGCCCCACATTGGGCTCTGCATTGACAGCATGGAGCCTGCTTGGGATTCTCTTTCTCCATCTCTCTGCCCATCCCATGCTCTCACTTGTGCACAGCTCTCTCTCTCCCTTTCAAAAATAAATAAACATTAAAAAAAGAAATTATTTTTAAAAGTGGAAACTCTGGAGTTGAAAATCAGCAACAGAAATGAAAAATGCATTAGAGGATATCAATATTAGATGTGAACTGGCAAAAAAAAAAAAAAAAAGACTATATGAAGACAGACTAATCGAGATTATACAATCCAAAGAACACAGAGAAAAAAGAATGAAGAAAATGAACAGCACCTCAGACAAATGTAAATGCCATCAAGCACATCAAAATACACATGATGAGGGCACAACAGTGGTATTTTATGATGGTAATAAAGTCAGAAAGAGTATTTGATGGAATTATGACTAAAATTCCCAATTTGATGAAAAATAATAATCTGGACATCAAAGATAACCAAGGAACTCCAAGAAGGATAACACAAAGAGACCCATCCCCAGGCACATCATAGTGAAAATAATGAAATACAAAGAACATACAAAGAACATCTTGAAAGTAGAAAGAGAAAAGCTACTTATCACATACAAGTTTATACTAGTAAGGTTAACAGAAAAAATGGAGGCCAAAAAACAGTATGATGACATATTCCAACTACTAAAAGAAAAAAGCTGTCAACCAAAAGTCTAATATCCAACAAACTGTCCTTCAAAAATGAAGATGAAATAAGAATGTTCCCAGATCAACAAAAACTGGGAGAATTAGTTAGCAGCAGACCAGCCAT
The DNA here is from genome assembly GCF_003009895.1 of Hyaena hyaena. Taxonomy (NCBI): domain Eukaryota; kingdom Metazoa; phylum Chordata; class Mammalia; order Carnivora; family Hyaenidae; genus Hyaena; species Hyaena hyaena. The sequence goes on along the minus strand of NW_024080676.1, from coordinate 1,316,520 downwards.
ACAAGAAAAACTAATAGAAGTTCTTCACAATCAAAACAGTGAGCCAGATGTCAATATTAACACACACATGCACACACACACACACTCACACACACACACACACACACACACAGAGCATACTGACAACAGAATCCAAAATAATGTGAAGTAAAAAACTATCCATTAACTAATAATGGACATTCCTCTCAAGTGCACATGGAACGTTCTCCAGGACAGACCACATGTTAGGCCATAAAAGAAGCCTCAATAAAATTAAAAGAACTGAAATTATTCAAAATATGATTTCTAACCACAATGTAATGAAGTAAGAAATTAATAATAGAAAGACACTTGACAAATTCACAAATATGTGGACATTAATGTAACCAATTAGTCAAAGAGGAAATCATAAAAGAAATTTTAAAAATACTTCAGGATGAAGCTAAAGCAGTGCTTAGAGAGAAATTTATGGCTGCAAAAGCCTGTATTTAAAAATGGCAAAGATCTCAAATCAAGAGCCTGTTTCCATCATAAGGCAACAATAAAAAGAAAACTAAAACAACACAAGCAGAAGAGAGGAAATAATAAAGATTAGAAATAAAATAATTAGGGGCACCTGAATGGCTCAGTCAGTTGGGCGTCTGACTTTGACTTCAGCTAAGGTCATGATCTCAAAGTTCATGAGGTTGGCCCTGTGATGGGTTCTGTGCTGACAGCTCAGAGCCTGGAGCCTGTTACAGATTCTGTGTTTCCCTCTCTCTCTGCCTATCCCTTGCTCATGATCTGTCTTTGTCTCTCTCAAAAATAAAGAAACATTTAAAAAATTTTTTAAAAAAAGAAATAATTAGAAAACATAAAACCATAAAAGTCATAAAACCAAGAGTTGTTTGGTTTTTTTGAAAAGATCAACAAAACTGAAAAATCTTTAGCCAGATTGACCAAGGGAAAAAGAGAGACTCGAATTGCTAAAATCCAGAATGAAAGAGGTCATTACTACTGACCTCACAGAAATAAGAGTTATTAAGGAAATGCTATGAATAACTGCATACCAATAATTTGATAACCTAGAAAAAATGCACAAGTTTCTAGAAAGATACAAACTATCAAATCTGATTCAAAAAGACTAGAAAATCTGAACAGATTTCTACAAGACATTGATTCAATAATCAAAAATCTCCAGTCAAGGAAACACCAGATGGCTTCACAGATAGATTTTACCAAATATTTAAAGAATTAACACTAATCCTTCACAAACTCCTCTAAAAAGTGTAAGGGGAGGGACACTCCCTAACTTATCCTAGGAGACCAGCATTATTCTAATACCAAAGCCAGATAAATACAAAAAGAAAACTACAAACTTTTATCTCTTACAAACATAGATGTAAAAATACTCAACAAAATATTAAAAACAAAAACAAATCCAACAACATAGTAAAAGGATTATACACCATGACCAAATGGGATCTATGCTAGGAATTCCAAGAGAGATTCAACATTAAAAATCAATGTACTATTATATCACATGAATAAAACAAAGGGGAAAAAACCCCCAAATGGTCATCTCAATTCAGGGAACAATAACCAACTCACTCTGAGATACTATGCTCATACCAAAACCAGACAAAGGCATCACCAGAAAATAAGAGACTAAAACCTCTTGTGAATATACATGCAAAAATCCTAAACAAAATACTAACAAACAGTATTCAGCAACCTATAAAAAAGATTATACACTGTGATCAAGTGGGATTTTTCCCACAAACGCAATGGTGGTTTACATCTGAAAATTAACTAATGTGCTATACCACATAAATACAATAAAGGATAAAAAACCACATGACCATCTCAATAGATGCAGAAAAAGCATCTGCAATATTCAACACTCTTTCATAATAAAAACATTCAAGAAACTAGAAATATAAGGGAACTTCTTCAACCTGATAAACGGTTCTATGAAATTTCCACCACAGAGCAGAAGAGTCCCAGTTGTTCTACAACCTCACCGAATGAATACATGGTATAGTCAGTCTTTTTAATTTTAAACATTCTAATAGTGTGATTCAATGTTGTAGTTTTAATTTGCATTTCTAATGACTAATGTTGTTAACCGTCTTTTCAAGTACTCATTTGTCCTGTGTGTACCTTCTTTGGTAAAGTATCTACCTCAATTGTTTACCCATTTTTTAATAGGATTGTTGTTTTCTTACCTAGACTAAAAGACTTTTCTATACAGTGTGGACACACTTTTTTTTTTTTTTATGAGATATGTGATTTTCAGATATTTTCTACCTGCCTGTGGTTTTTAATTTACTTAACAGTATCTTTGAAAACCACATGTTCTCAATTTTGATGAAGCTTAATGTATCAATTTTTCCTTTTATATATAATGCTTTTGGAATAGTATCAAGAGGGCCGCCTGGGTGGCTCAGACGGTTAAGTGTCCAACTTTGGCTCAGGTCATATCTCATGGTTCGTGGGTTCGAGCTCCAATCAGGCTCTGTGCTGACAGCTAGCTCAGAGCCTGGAGCCTGTTTTGGATTCTGTGTCTCCCTCTTTCTCTGACCCTCCCCTGCTCATGCTGTTTCTCTCTCTCTCAGAAAAAAATAAAACATTAAAAAAAGGAATAGTATCTAAGAAATCTTTGCCTAACCAAAGTCACAAAGATTTTTTCCTACAGTTTCTAGGCATTCAATAGTTATACATTTTATATTTAAGTTTATGATCCACTTTGAGTTACGTTTTAAATTTGGTATGGAGTATGGATCAAAGTTCATTATTTTGCATGTGCATATGCAATTGTTTCACCATTATTTAAAAACACTGTCATTTTCTGGGGCACCTGGGTGGCTTAGTTGGGTAAGCATCCAACTTGGGTTTCAGATTAGGTCATGATCTCAGTTTCATGAATTTGAGCCCCTTGCCAGGTTCTGTGCTGGCAGCAGGGAGCCTGCTTGAGATTCTCTCTCTCCCTCTCTCTCTCTACTCCTTCCCTACTCCTGCTCTCTCAAATTAAAAAAAAAAAAAAACACTATCCTTTTCTAATGAACTGCCTTTATATCTTTGTCAAAAATTAATTTGACCATATGTGTGAATCTGTCTCTTACCCAGTTTCATGTATCTATTTGTTTATCCCTTTTTTTTTAATGTGTATTCTTTTTTGAGAGAGAGGGAGAGCATATGAGTGTGAGTGGGGGAGGGGCAGAGAAAGAAGGGGACAGAGGACTGGAAGCAGGCTCCATGCTGACAGCAAAGAGCCTGACACAGGTCAAACTCAGGAACCATGAGATTATGGCCTGAGCTGAAGTCAGATGCTTACCTGACTAAGCTACCCAGGTGCCCCGTGGATCTATTTATCTTGATGCTAACATCACACTGGCTAGATTACTATAGCTTTATAATAAACATTTAAAGTAGGTGGTCTAAGTCCTCCAGCTCTGTTCATGTTCTCCCAAGTAAGACTCTTCTAGGTCCTATGCATTTTTTTTTAATGTTTATTTATTTTGTGAGAAAGAGAGAGAGAGGCAGGGATGCAGAGAAGAGAAAGGGAGAAAGAGAATCCCAAGCAGACTCCGTACTGTCTGCTCAGAGCCCAAACTGGGGCTCAAACTCACAAACCATGAGATCATGAACTGAGCCCAAATCAAGAGTGAGACGCTTAACCATCTGAGCCACACAGGCACCCTAGTCCTATGGATTTCCATATGAACTTTTGAAATTGAACTCAGCTTATCAATTTCTACCAGAAAAAAAACCCCAAAAAAACAAACCAAAAAAAAAAAAAAAAAACTTCTGCCAGGATTTCAATTTTCTCCAAATCTAAAGACCAATTTGGGGAAATTATTTTGATAGTTTGTCTCTTCCAAGGAATCTGTCCATTTCTTCTAAGTTGTCAAATGTATTGGCATGAAATTATTCATAATACTCCTTTAATATCTGTAGAATCTGTAGTGATGTCACCTCTCATTCTGACCTTGATATCAGGAATTGCTAACCCCTGATAACTGGTATCTTCTCCCTTTCTTTCTCAGAGGTTTATCAACTTTACAGATCTCAAAGAACCACGTTTTCATTTCACTGACTTTCTCAATTGTTTTTCTATTTCCTATTTCACTGATTTCCACTCCAATCTTTCTCATTCATATTATTGTCAAATTGGCTTACATGCCACACCCAGTGCTCATCCCAACTAGCGCCCTCCTCAATGCTCATCACTCATTTTCCCTTCTTCCCCATTCCCCCATTCCCTCTCAGTATGTTCTCTGTATTTAAGAGTCTCTTACGATTTGCTTCCCTCCCTCTCTGTTTGTAACGATATTTTCCCCTTCCTTTCCCCTATGGTCTTCGGCTGAATTTCTCAAGATCCACGTGAGTGAAAATATATGGTATCTGTCTTTCTCTGACTTATTTCACTCAGCATAATACCTTCCAGTTCCATCCACATTGCTGCAAGTGGCATGATTTCATTCTTTCTCATTGCCAAGCTGCATTCCATTGTATATATACACTACATCTTCTTGATCCATTCATCAGTTGATGAACATTTAGGCTCTTTCCATAATTTGACTATTGTTGATAGTGCTGCTATAAACATTGGGGTACATGGCACTCCTGTATCCCTTGGGTAAGTTCCTAGTAGTGCTATTGCTAGGTCATAGGGTAGTTTTACTTTTAATATTTTTGAAAAACCTCCACACTGCTTTTCAGAATGACTGCACCAGTTTGCATTCCCACCAACAGTGCAAGAGGGTTCCCGTTTCTCCACAGCCTCGCCAACATCTGTAGTTTCCTGATTTGTTCATTTTAGCCACTCTGACCGGTGTGAGGTGGTATCTTAGTGTGGCTTTGATTTGTATTTCCCTGATGAGTGACATTGAGCATCTTTTCATGTGTCTGTTGGCCACATGGATGTCTTCTTTGGAAAAGCGTCTATTCATGTCTTCTGCCCATTTCTTCACTGGATTATTTGTTTTTTGGGTGTGGGGTTTGGTGAGTTCTTTATAGATTTTGGATACTAACCCTTTATCCAATATGTCATTTGCAAACATCTTTTCCCATTCTGTCGGTTGCCTTTTAGTTTTGTTGACTGTTTCCTTTGCAATGCAGAAGGTTTTTATCTTGATGAGGTCCCAATAGTTCATTTTTGCGTTTAGTTCCCTTGCCTTCGTAGATGTGTTGAGCAAGAAATTGCTGCAGCTAAGGTCCAAAAGGTCATTGCCTGCTTTCTCCTCTAGGGTTCTGATGGTTTCCTGTCTCACATTTAGGTCTTTCATCCATTTTGAGTTTATTTTTGTGTATGGTGTAAGAAAGGGGTCTAGTTTCATTCTTCTGCATGTTGCTGTCCAGGTCTCACAGCATCATTTGCTAAAGAGACTGTCTTTTTTCCATTGGATGCTCTTTCCTGCTTTGTCAAAGATTAGTTGGCCATACATGTATGGGTCCAATTCTGGGTTCTCTATTCTGTTCCATCGGTCTATGTGTCTGTTCTTGCGCCAGTACCATACTGTCTTGATGATTACAGCTTTGTAGTAGAGGCCAAAGTCTGGGATTGTGATGCCTCCCACTTTGGTTTTCTTCAATATTACTTTGGTTATTCGGCCTCTTTTGTGGTTCCACACAAATTTTAGGATTGTTTGTTTTAGCTCTGAGTAGAACACCGGTGCAATCTTGATTGGGATTGCATTGAATGTGTAGATAGCTTTGGATAGTATTGACATTTTTAACAATATTTATTCTTCCAATCCATGAGCATGGAACGTTTTTCCATTTCTTTATGTCTTCTTCAATTTCCTTCATAGCATTCTATAATTCTCAGCATACAAATCTTTTACATCTTCAATTAAGTTTACTCCTAGGTATTTTATGGTTCTTGGTGCAACTGTAAATGGGATCAGTTTCTTTATTTCTCTTTCTGTTGATTCATTATTGGTATATAAAAATGCAACCGATTTCTGTACATTGACTTTGTACCTTGAAATTTTGCTGAATTCACATATCAGTTCTAGCAGTCTTTTGGGTTTACCATGTAGAGCACCATGTCATCTGTGAAAAGTGAAGGTTTGACTTCTTTGCCAATTTGGATGCCTTTTAATTCATTTTGTTGTCTAAATGCTGATGCTAGGACTTCCAACACTATGTTAAACAACACTGGTGAGAGTGTACATCTCTGTCGTGTTCCTGATCTCAGGAGAAAGCTCTCAGTTTTTACCCTTGAGGATGGTGTTAGCTGTGGGCTTTTCACATATGGCTTTTATGTTTACGTATGTTCCTTTAATCCCAACTTTCTTGAGGGTTTTCATTAAGAATAGATGCTGTATTTTGTCAAATGCTTTTTCTGCCATCTATTGACAAGATCATATGGTTCCTATCCTTCCTTTCATTGACGTAGTGTATCACACATTGATTTGCAAATGCTGAACCAGCCCTGCAGTTCAGGAATGAATTCCACATGATCATGGTGAATACTTTGTTTTATATGCTGTTGAATTTGATTTGCTAGTATCTTGTTGAGAATTTTTGCAGATTTCTGCTCCAGTCTTTATCATCCTCTTTATCAGCTCCTTTCTTTGGCTCTTTTTTATTTCATTAGCTCTTCTTTTCCTAGCCTCTTAGGTTAGAAGCTAATGCCATTGATTTGAAACCATTCCTTCCCAGTAAAGATGTTTAGCACTATAAATCTCTATATATTCTTCAGATGTACCCCACAAATTCTGATGTGTTTCCATTTTATTCAGTTCAAACACTTTCTAACTTTTTTGTTTGTTTGTTTCTTCTTTCACCCATGGGTTATTTAGATGTGTGTTACTCAGTGCCCCAAAATTTAGGAATTTTCTTGTTTTCTATTATTGACTTCTAATTTAATTCCACTGAGGTAAGAGAACCATATTGTAGGCCAGCTCCAGTGAAAAGTGTGTGACATGCTTCTCATTTAGTCATTGGGAATAAAAAGTAAATCTGGAAGAGGCACCTGGGTGGCTCAGCTGGTTACGCATCTGACTCTTGGTTTCAGCTCAGGTCATGATCTCATGGTTTGTGAGTTCAAGCCCTGCTGCAGGCTCTGCGCTGGCAGTGCAGAGCCTACTTGGGATTCTCTCTCTCTCCTTCTTTCTCTGCCCCTCCCTCACTGTCTCTCTCTCTCAAAATAAATAAACGTTTTTTAAAAAATCAAGAAAGGTAAGGCTGAAAAAGTCTCCTACAGAGAAAAAAAAAATAGAAACAATATCAAAAGCCAACAGGCCAACGAAAAGATAATTGGGAAGTAACAAAAATTAATCTAAACTAATACTAAACTCTCTGAACCTCAGTTTTCTTATTCCTGTACTTGGGAAAGGAGAGAGGGGTGTTTAGATACCCAGGACATTAGAGATCTTGCTTATTTTAGTTGTTCACTGCTGTGCCCCTAACACCAAGTATGTGGTAGGCACCTTGCTGTCCAGGTGAACTGATGTCCAGGATTTGCTTCAAAATAATCCAGGGTGAGGGAGAGTGGACAGGGGAAAAGACGGACTGCCACTGGCCAGCGGCTGAACTGAAGCTAGATGATCGCTCCGTGGAAGATCATTATACTATTTTACTTTCATCTTTCAAAAAAAGGGTTTTTAAAATTTTAATATTAGCACTTAGTGAAACCTAGGGAAAAATCAGTAATAGCTTAAACACTGTCCAAGAGAAAGGACTGCTAGCTGTGCCTTCTATGTATACGTAGAGTCTGCTTGTAAATGAGATGACAAGGGTATATATATAGGATGAGTATGAGTCACTGGAGTTGGCCAAAGAAAATAGCGTAGGTTTCAACAAAGTAAGGTGACACAATTCCCCAGCAAAAGAGAACAGAATGATAACACTGTGAATACATATATTCTATTTGTGTCACAAAAGTCTCTCAATATATTTCAAATTTTTCCAAGTAATTTCATCTCTTTTTAAAGATACTGCCTAGCGTTTTTCCCCAACAGGAAGTATCTCCCTCATAACCATATAGATTTTCAAAAACTGGCTGTTCTGATAACTACACCACATACTATACTTTTTCAGTTTCAGCATGCAATGAGGAAAAGAATGCTTCCTTTTCATCTATTATTTCTACTTTCATTACCAAATGTACAGGGTTTTATGAAAAGAAAAACTACGCTGGAAAATTAAGGAAATACACCAATTATGCTTATCGTAGCTAGCAGGAACTTCATGTGACCAAAAAAAAAAAAAAAAAAAACTGATCAAGTGCTTACCACAGGCTTCGCATTAGGGGCACAGCAGTGAACAGACAAGGTCTCTAACATCCCGCGCATCTAAACATCCACCCCTTTCTCAAGTAGAATAAGAAAACTGAGGTTCAGAGAGCTTAAATGATTTTTGCCTAGGACTGCACACTTCTTCAGTGGTAGGACTAGGGCAAAATACTCCAGACTTTCAGGGCAAGGTGGATTTACATTATAATTTGATATGGCTTCACTTGATACTACACCCATGGGTCCACAAAACATACAGTGCTTCATTTCTAGGAAGTGTATGCTGAAGAAAATACTGTTAAAGCACAATCATTCCTAAGTACCCTAAGTGAATAATAATTTCATTATTATCCTTACGAGAGGTGAACCGCATTTTTCAGTAATCTACACCCAAGGGAGGGCTCGAACTCAAGACACTGAGATCAAGAAGAGTCGCATACTCTTCCGACTTGAGCCAGTCAGGCTCCTCTGAAAGGCACTTCTCGAGGAGAATGACTAACCTAATATAGTGGATCACAACAGTGTCCGGCTGATACTCTACTTTTAGGGCAGCAGTTTTTCAGTCTGGAATATTCGTTATTAGTACTATTTTTAAAGGGTGCAGATCTTTCTTAAAACAAATGGGAAAGTTAATGCAAAATTAATGAGACGTTCATAAATAAGTAAAAGCTTCCCTAACTCCAGAAAGCGTGCCTGGCGAGCGCTCTGTAACACTAGCACGCTCCTGAGCATCAGCTCCTCCCCGCCGGCCCACGCTCCTTTCTCGCCCACTCCGGCCGGGCTGAGCGGTAATCGTGCCGGCGTCTCCCGCCCAATTTCAATTCTCCCACGCCCGCCGCAGCCGCGCGCGCCTCGGCGCCTCAGTCACGCCGGCTACTGGCAGTTAACCTTCGCCTCAGCACAGCCACCAGCAGCCCCGCCGGCAGTCCGGGAGGCCCAAGGCGCGTCCCCGAGACCCCAGGCCAGGGCCGGGCGGCGCCACGGATCCCGCGGTCAGAGGCGCCGCTGTGGCCACACCCACCGGCTGGGTGGTGACAGCTCCTGCCGCGAAGGCAGGCCTTGCCGACAGGTGCAACCGCCCGTTCGGCCCCTCCCCGCCCGGGCCGGACCCAGGTCTCGGCCCGCCACCCTGGAGCGCCCCCACCCGCCTCCGCGCGCACCACCTGTCGGGACGCCCCTCGCGCGGCCGGTGGCTGACGCCCCTCCCGGCTCCTGATGAGCGGCCAGCGGCGGCAGCGCGAGGTCCCGGGGGGATGAGAGTTTTACCGAAGGGTGGGTCCCACGCAGGCGGTGTCGGTGCTCTCGATCTCTTGCAAGATCCGCTCATGTTCCGGAACTGTGCCCAGACCCTCGCCATTCTCCGCCATCTTGGTTGGAAGCTGAGGAGCCGGTGAGGCGCGGCGCCGCGCAAACAGCGAGGGCAAGCGGCCTGAGGCGCGCGCGCAAGGGGGCGTGGCGAGCGGGGAGGCGGCGCGGGGGCGCGCGGAGTGCGAGGGCGGCGGCACCCGGGCACGCGACCGACTCCCGGGCTCCGCTCCAGCACCTGTCCGAGCGCAAGGTGCTGTCGACCCAGGCGAGGAGTGAAGAGGCGTCGCCTTCCGCTATCCCCTGCTATTTGCCCCTAGTTGCTATCTAGTGACAGACCTGGCTTTACCGTACATTCTTGTAGTCTGTGCCAGACCCTCTGCTACGTGCTGGAAACACCTTAATAATGAAGCAGGTTGACAATGAAATAACCTCCCGCGATCTGTAATAAAAAAAATTACGGGGACATTTAACAAGGAGGCCTAATGTACTCTCGGTGGCGAAGAGTCAGAGAAAAGAAAATGTGCACTCAAGAAAATAAAAATTGTGTGTGGGAGTAAGATTTATTTTAGGAACGTGCCAAGCAAATCCCAGCTGTCGACCATGACTTATGCTCTGGGTGCACTACTGCTCTGGGGAGCCATTATCTGCCTGCAGGAAGTTCACAGTGGCCAGTCTTGACCCTTTGTGGCAAAGATACAAGTGACTTCATGTCTTGGCCCTTCAAATCCTTGAACCCAAGTGCCTTCCAGTTGCTGTAGCTGGGAGGTGGAGGGGTAGAAACTCTTGAAAGTAGCAGGCAATAGAGAGAGAGAGGGAAGGGGGGGGGGGTCCTTCGGCCAAGTACTAATATAGGAGTGTCCTGCTTAATGACTTGTGGGACGCTGAGTAAACCAGTTTGTCATGACCAAAGCAACTGAGGAAGATAATCAGGGAATGCAAACCTAGCCCTGAGGGACACCTCTTTTCCAGTCCCCATTAAGCCAAGTCTCTGAACTCCTCTTTGAGTGAATCACACACTTTCCTATCCAGCTGTGTAACTCATTCCCTTCAGTGAGTTTTTACTAGAAGCTTACTTCCATCTGCCTACCCACAAAAATCCTGGGAGGGGCTATTGCATGGGCTCTCAAAACAGGTGTCCTCAATTTAATTCCCTGCTCCTTCACTTCACAGCTGGGTGACACTGAGAAGGACCCTAGTTATCTCTTTCAGTTTCCACATCTGTAAATGACCACAACTGTAGGGTCTACCTCATAGATGCATTATCTTACAGTTCTGTAGGTTAGAAGTCCAACAGGGATCTGTCTTATTGGGCTAATTTCAAGGAGTCAGCATGACTGTGTTCCTTTCCAGAGAATTCATTTCCTTACCTTTTCCAGCTTCTAGAGGCCACCCAGAATTCTTAGCTCAGGGCCCCCCTTCCTCATTCTTTAAAGCCAGCAACACTGCATCTCTCTGACCATTCTTCATTCTTCCGTAGTCACATCTCTCTCTGATTCTGACATAGGCCTTCAAAGTTTCACTGCTCTTGGGGCACCGTGGTGGCTCGGTTAAGCGTCAGACTTCAGCTCAGGTCATGATCTTGAGGTTTGTGAGTTCGAGTCCCACGTTGGGCTCTGTGCTGACAGCTCAGAGCCTGGAGCCTCCTTCAGATTCTGTGTCTCCCACTCTCTCTGCCCCTCCCATGCTCATGCTGTGTCTCTCTGTATCTCAATAATAAATTAAAATGTTAAAAAATTTTTTAAAAAAAGTTTCGCTCCTCTTAACGACCCCTGTGATTAGTTTGAACCCAACCATGTAAGTCTGGATAATCTTCCATCTTAAGATCTTAACTTTAATCACATTTGCAACAACCCCTTTTGTCAAGTACAACATATTTACAGGTTTCAGGCATTAGGCCGTGAACCTTTTTGGGGAACCATTATTTTGCCTCACATATAGTTAAGGGCCCTAGAAACCTTACTAACATACATAAATACCCTCCTTTCTATAAATCTGAAATTGCTGTCCTCCCTGGAGGCCAACTCAATGTCTCTCCCTCATAAAGATTCCTCTGTCTAATCACAACCTTCTCTGCTAATTCTAGACTCGATTTAGCACATTTGTCCACTCCACTACCAATTTTTTTTTAATAGTGTGCACTTGTTTTGATTAGTTCCTTTCCATACATCTGTGAGTTTTGTTTGTTTTTGTACACTTGGTCCCCTGGGAATCAAAATGTGACTGATCTGAGTACACATTGGCGTGGATGGCCAAGGAAGGTCTGCTACATCCAACTGCCCATTCTACCAAGAAACCCCATCACAAGCCTATTTCCACTATCTCAATGGTACAGAAGAATCCAGATCTTCTCTGGGAAATCACACTTTCTCAAGATGTAAGAATATGCCAAAACAAAACCAAAAAAATGTCTTCCTGAGGCCACCAGCACTGTCACACTATGTTAAAGACTTGAAGTTCAGAGATGACTTTTTTTTTTTTTTAATTTTGCAATTCTGTATAGTTCCCCTTGGAGTTCTACATGTGGCTGAGAGAAAGGGGTTTTGAAACCAGACAATGCTGAAGATCAGAAGCCATTGGAAAGAATTCAAGATGAGTTAGAAAGGAGCATTTCAAAGAGTTTTGAGCATAAGGCAGGAGTTTGATTAATCTATGATTAGTAACAATTTGGAATTAGAACAATAGGAAATTGTAAAAAATTCGTTTTTAAACTTACTCTTTATATATTGACATATATAACATTTATATAGTTGTATTCAGTTGTCTGAATAGAAATCTGTAGTATTAACAGCAAATGTGTAACGCAAATTCCATGATGCCCACTTTTATCAAGGGCCTCAAAGCAAGAAACAATATTTATGGACTTTTGTGAGAGGACATAAACTTCATCCATTCCTCTGGCTATTTAAAATTTTATCTGTGAATCAAGCCAAGTTCCTGTACCTAGACCCCACTGTTTGGGCCCTTCATGCCATTTTTTTAATAGTGAAAAACGGAATTATTTTCTTAGCCGACTGAGTCTCCAAGTGTCAACCACCACCATCTGGTGTTAGTACATCTGAAATTCAGGTTCAGCTCTTGAGAGGGGAAAATAAACTTTTTGAAAATCGAACCCGAAACCAAAACATATGAAATGAAGACAGATTTCTATCTTCCTACAAAGAGAATGGAAATCCATTTCTCCCTGCAGGAAATGGCAGACACTCTTAGCTCAACTGATGTGCAGAATTCATTGTTCTGAAGAGTCAAGCAAGGTGTAGAGAGCAGGGCAAGTGGCACAGGCCATCTTCTTACTTGACAGCTCTCTCCTGACAGAGCATTCCTTTCCTGAGCATTCATTACCCAAGCCCTTTTCCCCTTCCCTTCACCAATCCTGACACCATCTACCCCGACCCAGTCCCTGTTCCGGGAAGCCAGCCCTGCTTTGGTACTCCTCACTCCAGGCCTATTTCAACACCTGCCCGTAGAAGTTACTTCAACATAAGCAGCAGTATCTTCCCCTCAAGTCAAGTCAAGACAGAAGGAAGTCCATTTACCACTTCTCCTTCTGAAACAGCTTTTGCTGGTTCCCTTTATGACTTCTGACATTTCCGTTAGCACCTGAAGTTTTATGCTAAGAACTTAAAGCTAAATGTTCTAAATAACTGTGTACATTTAAATTTTAGACATAGATATAACAAATGTATAAATGTGCAAAAAAAAGCCTATTCTAATTCTATTCTAAGTGATACATTTCTAAAAAGGCTGTAATATAAAGAATTTCAGTTATAGGCCAAAATAAAAACCATACTAGCTATATATTGAGCACTATTTGCTAAGCCCTTTATATCATCTAATTTAATCTTTACTAACTTAATTAGTAATTTAACTGGGAATTTAATTAGTACTAAATTTACTGAAATCTAATTTAATCCTATAGGGTACTTTCACTATCTCCAGTTTAATATGAGGAAACAGATTTACAGAAATTAAGTCACTTGTCCAAGGCCACACAGCTAGTAAGCTGAAGGTGGAGCTATTAACCAGTTCCTATTTCTCCCATCAATTAAAAAAAAAAAAAATGTCAGCCAAGAAGCATATGTTTCAATGTTCTTTTACCCAGGGGATAGATGATTTAACCAGTCTGGTCTGAGGAGGCTGGAGGCACACACAGGCAGATTGGGCTTTTTTTTTTTTCAGTTAGTGGATATTAACTTCCAGAGATTCACTCAAAATCTCTCTTCTGGACTCTTAGGAAGGGAAAGATAAACTAGGAAGACTGGCAGGAGAGGAAATGCACTCTGTGTCCAGCGAGGAAACTAACCAGCAAAGTAAGGATTTAACCTGTAAATAAACTCTTAGTCATTAATGACTTAGACTTTGAGCCCCTTGTCTACAAACTCATAACCAATCTTGGCAAAGCCCTCTTCCCCCACCTCCCACCCCACCAGAAAGAGGCTGTAGAATGCAGCTGACTTGGTCTGGTATTTAACTACTTGGGTTCAAATTCCAACTCATCTTTAACTAGATGTTGGGCCTCCAGAGAGATAGTGAACTTGTCTAAGCCTTAGTTTCTTCAAGCGCAAATTAGGGACAATAAGAGCTCCTAGCTCACCCAGTTGTGTGGGATTAAAGGACATAATATATGCATGTTTAGCCCAGAGCTCAGTCAGCATTAACACTAGAGACCAGAACTATCAGACATTTATTTTTTTAATTATTATTCATTTTTGAGAGACAGTGAGAGAGCTAGTGGTGGAGGGGCAGAGAGAGAGAAGACAGAGGATCCGAAGCTGGCTTTGTGATGACAACAAAGAGCCCAATGCGGGGCTCAAACTCACCAGCCACGAGCGAGATCATGACCTGAGCCAAAGTCAGAGGCTTAACCAACTGAGCCACCCAGGTGACCCCAGACATTTATTTTTAAACCAAGAGGCCCAGAAGTTAGCTTCCTCTTTGATAAAATACAAATAAAAACCAGACACATAAATGTTCTTTTCTCTAATCATTAACAAAATATCCTAGTTTTATATCAGGGTTTTCTGAACCTGAACTTCATTTTTTTTTAATGCCTGATGGACAGAAACTGCCTGAAATGTGTTTCCTGCTGTAGGAGAGGAAACAGGACCATGGCCTTGGGTTAGACTCTTGGTTCCAGATCTACTACAGTGAGCCCTCCAGATCTCAGAGAAGTCAAGTGCCTCTTTGTTCTCCACGGAGGCGGTGCTCATCCTGTGAACCACATATTGTGATGCTAAACAAATTGCTGAGTCTGTCTCCACTTCCAAGGGCAGGCACAATGTCGGTATTGTTGGCCTTCCAGCCCAGTTAATAGTAGTTAAATGAATGACTCACAGGCAGATACTTCTGGTGTTAAGCTTAATGTTATGAAACCATGTTTCATGAGGTAGGTACATGTCTACAGAAAGATTCCCCTCTCCATTCCTGGGAACCCTATAGCTGACTTCCTGATCTTCATCTTCTCAAGACTTTGCTAATATCATTCCAATGCTTCTTAGGGAGTGTCAGAGCCGTTATCACGTTATTGTAGAACTATATCAAAATGTAAAGTAGAAGCAGTTCTTTATACTTTGGCTCTAATAACAAATCCTTCCTGGTTGCGTTTTAGCTGCTCTTTGGGGTTGTCCTCACAGCTGCGGTCCTTCAACTTCTGCCTTGTTGGCGCAGTGACCTCCAGCGGCCACACTCTGTAAGTACAAGAGGATGTGAGGAGCCCAGCCAGGCCCCAGGGGATTCCTACTGCAAAATCAGGTCCAGGAATCTGTTCTTCCGTAAAGATCTGTACCCCATGGTGGAGAACAATAGAAGGAAATTTGAAATTGGAGCCAAATAAAGTCAGTTTTTATGAAATATGGGCCAGTCCTCAGAGAAGTTCAAAAGTAATTAGCCCCAGGTTCTGTTCATTCAACAACTGTTTTTACTGAATGCTTGCTGAGTGCCAGGCTCTATGCTAAGCTCTGCTTTGCCTGTATGTGACCTGTGCAGTTGTTCTTGGCTTAATGCTCTGCCATTACCATCTTGTAATTCTCAATACTTTTTGAACAAAGGGGCCTGCATTTTCATTTTGCACTGAGTCTGGCAAATGATGTCACTAGTCCTTCCTTCAGACCAATGTCCTGAAAGCTCCATTAGCTTGTTCATCCCAAAGCTAAACATTTTTGAGTCCCTAACTGGGCAATTAAAGAGCAATATTATTTTCTCTGAGTTCCATTCTAGCTTTTCCTTCCTCTGCCCTTCAACCTCTAGCTTATAACAGCCACTATTTTCTCTTCTCTTTCTTTCCATCTCTTCACTGTTGGTTTTGCTGTTCATCATGCTGTTCCATGCATTCTCTATTCCTCCCTCTTGTCCCACTTAGTTTTCCTCTATTCCTTTTGCCCTTTCTCCCTCTCCTCTCACTTGTCCTATTGTTCTTCTCTTGGCAAAATGGATTTAGAAATGTAACAAACGTCATGTAATGAAATAATAATAATGATAATAGCTGACATTTACACCTTGGCCACTGCAAAATAGCGTCCCTGGAACTCCCTATGTCTCACCCTGTTTTGTTATTCATCGCAGCACTTTATTACTACTTTTTTTTTAAGTATAAAACTATCAACTGACCGCTGTTTACCAGAATTTACAATAAAGTAAACAATATAAGGCTGGATAACATTCCAGCTACAAAGTTACTGTTTTTCCAGTTTCAGCTGAACCAGTAACTCAAATACAGAGAAGATTGAGCCTCCATGTAAGGAATGAGTTGGAATAAAGAAAACACATGCAGTTCAAGAATTCAGATTACTAAAAAGCAAAAAAACAAAACAAAAAAAAGAAGTTAGATTACAGAGGTTTGTCCCCCAATCTATTCCAGCAGGTGCTAAGTTACCAACATCTCTAACCATCTGATTATGACTAGGTTTCCATGGATGAAGTCTTGGACATTCCATGAATCATGACTTTTCAGTCAATATAACAAAGGGATTTCAATTTTTTGAAAAGGAGTGGTTCACTAGAAGGAACCTCTAGATATCTAATTAACTAAGTTTCACTCACCTCACTAAAATACACCAGGACTTGTCTAGTTTTCTCATGTGGGTAGTGAGACTATTGACAGTGATAAAACTTTCCTTTCAGGGATCTTACAAATAAACTTGCATTTATGTAACTGTAGATATGGATATGGATTCTAATATAGCTGTTTTTAAACTGCCCAATTTAAATTGTTTACATTATATCTAAATTGTCCAATTACAAAATTTGAAAGGTTAAGGCTTCAGGAAAAATTTCAATTTAACTTCAAGTGATTTACTTCTTACGTTGCTAAAAATGATGGCATCCCAGAAACATGGGCTTATCCATGGTTATAAAATGCTGTTTTTGTCTGGGTAAATGTTAAAAAAAAAAAAGAAGAAGAAGAAAACCATTTACATACGTATTTTAAGTACACACACACACACACACACACATACACACACTCAGAATGGTCCTTAGGCATATAGGAGTTAAACACAAATTCTGACTGAGTAACAACTGTGAAGACACCCCCAGCATTTAGAAAAGGTGTTCTCTAATGCAGGGGAATAATATGCCATGGTCTCAAATATTCTTTTCTGATAAAGGAAGCAACTACAGAAAGCTTTTATTTGTTCAAAGTAGCCAGTGCTGGAGATGCAAAGAACCCCAACAACACTCCCAATATACTCAGAAATGAACAGATCAAACTTGATTTTCATTAGCATGTTATTTCTTCACACTAATAAATCAAAAAACCAAGACCCAGATGCCATATATGTACCAACACAAAGAATTACTGAGATGCATCTTCTGGACAAGAAAGGCAAGTTAGTCTCTCTTCATAAAAAACAATTACAACGTGAGGACATTTCATATTTGCATCTTTTGCCAGCACCAAGTCCTCCTCTTTTTCCATTTCATGAGAAACATGAATTCTCCACTGCTGTCTGTGGCACCGATTTTTCCTTCAGGATCAAGCGCTTTGGCAAAGCCTCTTGGTTCAGCAGCAGAATCTCTTTTCTTCTTTGACTTGCTATTGTCCGATCCACTGTCAGATAAAGATTTTCTGTTTATACCATCTTTTTCTTTGCTAGCTTTTTGGGAATTAAGAAATACTGCAATTGGGGCACCTGGGTGGCTCAGTCGGTTAACCATCCAACTCCTGATTTCAGCTCAGGTCATGATCTCATTGCCCATGGGATGGAGCTCCACATTGGGCTCTGTGCTGACAGCCTGGAGGGCGCTTCGTATTCCCTCTCTCCCTCTCTCTCTCTGCCCCTCTCCTGCTCGCTCGTTCTCTCTCTCAAAATACACACATAGACATTGTCTTAAATTTATTTTTAAAAAAGAAATCCTTCAGTTAACTCTGGCCAATCTAAATTTTCTTCAGGTTCCCAAGCGTTGTCAGCATCCGTAAATCCCTGCCACTTCAGGAAATACTCCACCTTTGATTCACTACATGTTGGTCCCGTACTTCTTCCACCACAAATTCTTCTGGCTATACCTCTTCTACTTTTTTTTTCTCTTTCCAGAATGAAAAGAAAGTTTTTGCAATATGGTTTTATTGGAGGCCCTTTTTTTACTGCAGACTTGAAGAGCCTCCAAGCTGTTCTGGGTCCGGGGTCTCCCATGTCCCCAGCTTGGGTTGCCTCGAGCTCCAGCCACATCTGAGGGGGTGGCCCTGGGGAGCGGCACCAATACTACTTTTTTATTTGCTTATTTCTAGCTCCCTTCACTAAAACACAAGGTCCCTGTGAGCAGGAATGTCCAGGTCTTCATCTTGCTGTATCAATAGCAAGACCACTGACCATCCTAGACCCTTGCCTGCCCCACTATAAGTACTCCATAAACATTTATTTATTGAGTGAATGAACAAACGAGTGAGTGTGCATTTACTATGTATGACGCATTACGTTAAATACACTTCATGCCTGGGGGCACCCGGGTGACTCAGTAGGTTAAGCGGCTGACTCTTGCTTTTGGCTCAGGTCATGATCTCACAGTTCCTGAGATCAAGTCCTGTGTGGAGCTCTGTGCTGACAGTGCAGAGCCTGCTTGAGACTCTCTCTCCCTCCCTCTGCCCCTGCCCCTGCTCACACATATGTGTGTATGAGTGCATGTGCATGCCTTTGTGCCCACTCTCTCTCAAAATAAACTTTAAATACATACATACATACATTTCATCCCTACTTGATGTAATCCTTTCAGTAGCTCTACTAGTAATTATAGACACAAAATTCGAATCTACATCCTCTGACTCCAGAGCCCATTCACTTCACCAGTAGGTAAACAAAACTGTCCCCCTGGTTAGGATACTTGGTTCCCAGGTATAAAATGTTTTTCAGCTTTTCTCTTGTGTTGCACTGAAGATCAAACAGCTAATGCTGTCATTTAAATGTTCAACGGAAACTGGGCAACTACACAGCTCACTGTCATCGGGGACCCTGTGCTTTCCTGAGATGCTGCAGACACGCAGGCCTCAGTCACAGTCAGGCCCACATTGATTCATGAACAGTTTCTCTGGACTCCACGTTTTATCCACAGCACATGGATTAAATGCAGTGATGATATTACGTTTGTATAAAATATAAGCATCAGTAAATATAGTTTTGAGAAAAGGATGCCTCTCTCCTCTGAATGTTATACAACCAAGATAAAATTTACATTACTCAGTATTTATTTCCCACTTGCACAAAATTTCAGGATGTTGTGAATGCTTGTTTACTTCAACATTCTATACATTTATTAAATTATACTGGAATATATAGCCTGGATGTAAATTAGACACAATAATAGCTAATATTTATTGAGCATTTACAATGTCCTAGGCAGGCCTTGTGCTAAGCACTTTGTATACATTAACCATTTGAGATGGGTTATATTATAATCCATATTTTAGAGTTTCAGAAACTAAGGCCAAAATCAAACATCCAATAAAACCTGGACCTTTGATGTTAATCAATATATTTAATGGGATAAGATTTAATAGAAATCTTACATTTCTGAAGGTATAAACAGCAAGAGCATTGTAGAATATCTACAGGTGATTTAACAAATTATATTTTTTTAAATCATCCCAAGATTTTATTGTGTATACGGTTTATGTTATGAGTTGGATTTTTTTTTAATGTTTTATGTCCCTTCCTAAAAGCATGTTATCTTCATTCCTGAAAACATTAAAGTCAAAGAAATAACAATATCCTGTTTGTTCTTAGACTGGTAAAACTTCATGGTCAGCTTTTGGAAAAGAGCCCGAGAGAGTCTGTGAATACAAGTGTAAAACAATTATGTTATCATAAAACAATTACAAAAATTTCTTCTGGTACGTCATCTTGTACAATTCCCTTTTCCTCCTATTTTTCCCAGACCTCTGTAAGGCCATTCTTTGGATACGTCCCCTTTCTCTACTTCCTACTAACTTTGCAGTGCCCTCAACCTGCCCTTACCTTCTCTCGGATCCAGCTACAGCAGTAAGACATGCCGTGATGTGTGAACCCAAATGTCTAACATACCTGCAGAACCCCAAGGCATAATGAGCCCAGGCAACCTCCAGGTTGGAGTCAGGACCCATGGGGTGGGGCAGGTCTAATGGGCAAAGCCTGGCAGCAGGAAGTTCTAGTGTGAATACAGTAAATGTTAGGAACTCTGTCACTGCCTTGTCCTAAGTCCATAATGGCCATCACTAATTTATCAGAATCATCTCCAGTGTAAGATTCGGGAAGCTGCTACTGAGGATTTGGAACTGACTTGCTCCTTGAGACCTAGTGACCATCCTTGTTAAAGGACATTGGTAATGCTAATAAGACTAGTCCTAGTGGTTTCTGGGAGTGTGGCTCCAAACAGCCCTGAAGCTTACCAGGGACAAGCATGCCCCCCAGATGGAAGAGCTAGCAAGGAGCTGGACATATCTAGGCCAAATGGAGGGACTGGAGTGAAAGTCAGAAAACCTGAAGAGAGGGGTGCCTGGGTGGATCAGCTGGTCAAGAGTCCGACTTCAGCTCAGGTCATGATCTCATGGTTTGTGGGTTCAAGCCCCACATGACAGCTCAAGCCGAGCTGACAGCTCGGAGCCTGGGGCCTGCTTCAAGTTCTGTGTCTCCCCCTCTCTCCCTATTCTTCCCCCACTCATGCTCTCTCTCTCAAAAATTAATAAACATTTAAAAAATTTTTTTAAAAAGAAAATCTGAAGGGAATGAGAAAATCCAGTGGAAACTGGCATACTGGTGGTAATGTGGTGAAAAGAGTTGTGCTCAGGGCAAAAGGGTTAGGGCAGCAAAACTAATTCCAGACCCCCCACCCCTGCTGGTGAGTTTCAGCCTACCAGCAATCTGAATACCCAAAGCCAAGCTATACTTGGACAACACAGGCACTAGCAGGAGACCTTTCCTGACATTTCTCCCATTTCTCCTAAATCCACTCACCATCTGCACAGCTAATCTCAAATTCTGCTTTTCTACCCTGGAATTTTATTCCCCAAATTCCCATTTTTGTAGTTGCCTGCAATGTCTTTAATGGATATTTCACCAGCAACACAAACCATGGAAAAACATAGGGTCTCAGCTCTCCCCAAAAACTCTCTCTCCTTTAAACTCAATACTATAGGCAGTTGTGCCATTTTACATAAAGAATGAAAAGAAACACAGGACCTCGGAATCATCTGATTCTTGTCCACTTTTCCACACACACAAAAAAGGAAGGCCAAAGGAGCAGACCCAAGGTCCCATTGGGGGAGTCAGGCAGGAGGCAGGCTGGACTATCTGGGAGAAGCTTGCTGTGGGAGCAGCCAAGTCTGAAGTCAGGCAGAGGGGAATGCAGCTGGGCAAGACGGAAGAGACTGTGGACCAGACAGTCCCTAAAGACATGACACCCAGTCTCAGCAAACCCCCCCAACCCCTCGGGGAGAGGAGACCCATTCTGACACATGATGTGTGGGGCTGAGTGCTAGGAAACTTGCACACCCTGTGAAAGAAGAGCTGTTGAGTCTCCCTTCAATGACATGAGCAAAAACTATCTCTGAGTCCTGAGTCACTGAGCTCTCGGAGCTCACCTTGTTAGAGAAGGACACCCCACCTGGCTCTGACCTCACACTGACCTTGAGCAGGGCACCTCAGACTCCCTACCTGGAAAACAAAATGGGCATGGGGAGGAAGCTAACAGAATGTAAGATTTTAGGACAGAAAATGCTGGCTGATGCAGTGCCTTCCCTCTGTGACAAGGAAAAATGAACAGGAGAACTTTTAGAACTTCTCTCTCTCTCAGTTCCCAGGTACAGGGCTTTCCCTGAGAATGTTTCTCCCCTGTGTGGTCAGCCCCACCCTCTACTGTCCTAACCCTTCCCTCACTGTCTCCTCCAGGCCCTCGCGGCAGGGCCCGTGCAGCCGGCTGGCCAGTCGGCATCCGACCAATCCACCTTCCACTGTCTCTGCCTTTAGAGCTTGCAGCTATTCAAATACTTCCACTGCCTCCTATTCTTCCCTGAAATGATAACTTTCTCTCTCAAATGCCTCCTTCTTTCTTTTGCTTCACAAGGTCACTATTAGTTCGGAAGCTCATACAAATCAGTTCAACAAATATTTATCTAGCTACTCCGCTAGTAGAATCTTTTGCAGAAGACACTAAAATATAAGGAAGATACATTCCTGCTCTCAGGAATCTGTAGCTTGAAAACAGTTATAAAATAACAACACGTGTGCACGCACACAAAAGTGAGAGTCAGAATAAATGCTCTGGATTCTTTGGGGGCTTCAAAGGATGGGCATTCACATGTGGCTAGGGGATCAGGAAAGGCTTCATAGAAGACAGTATTTGAATCATGCCTTGCAAGGCAGGGCTAAGAGTGAATAATAATAGTAATAATAATAATAATAATAAGCTATGAACACAAGAGGAAAATCTCAGGACACGTTGTCAAATAGTAAACAATCTTGTTCAGCCAAAATGGAAACCTGTCTCGATTTTCCAACCCTGATACTTGACCACACAGCTGACGTGTTCTATAAGAGCAGTGGAACGGAATAGTTGACACTGGAATATTGATGGCATGCATAGGCATGTATAGAAAGACATCAAATGTCAGCCTAAGAAGACTTCATCTCATTAAAGCAAAGATTCAGGAAAACTAACTTTGGTTAATATTGTCCCAGATAAAGTTTTACTAGGAGCTCTGTGTCTACCCTCCACATAACATTGGGGTGTTTTAGCTAGTGCTCTCCACCCTTGTTCAATAACCCAGACGTGAAGTTACTAGTGGATTCTACAGGTCCACTCTGGTGGTGACAGGGCAACACCTGGAGAAGATATCAGTGCTGCCTCCCCTCTTGAGAGTAACACTGGGAGAGTGTTATGATGGCCAGATCTACACTGACTTTTTTTCTTTAGGAAGACCAGGTACAAGACTGGGGATATTTGCCCTCACAACAGAGGGTAGGAAAGCTCCAAGATCCAAAGCAGGAAGTCAGGTCCAGTATCACCAAGACTAGGGACAGTTCCATGGACGGATGACATATGTAGGTGTTGCCCAGGGTTGTGAGACCAGGGGAGAGGGTCAGAGGTTGAAGGCCAAGGGCTCTGAAGCAGCAATGGCAGCAGAGGCCACAGTAGCTAACACATGTCTAGGCTCCCTCACCTCTTGTCTTGTTTCCCTTTATACTTCTGATTTAGCCACCAGGCAAATGCACAAGTTCTAGAAGGTGCTGGTACAATATAAAGTCTGTTCCATATGGAAAAAATTACTGAGTTTCTCACTAGTAAAACAGCTTTGCGGGGGGCACCTGGGTGGATCAGTCGGTTAAGCCCCCGACTTTGGCTCAGGTCATGATCTAGTGGTTTGTGAGTTCGAGCCCGACGTCGGGCTCTCTGCTGTCAACACAGAGCCTGCCTGCTTCCCATCTCTGTCTCCCTCTCTTTCTGCCCCTCCCCCGCTCTCTCTCTCTCAAAAATAAACAAACATTAAAAAAAAAAAAGGTCTGGTTTCTTCTACCTATTAAATAGGGTAGAAATAGCCTGCCCTTCTTCATGGGATGTTCATGATGCTTGGATAAAATGAAATGTAAGGAAAAAATTGTAAGGAAGTTTATTTTACAACTGTACCTACATATTGATAACCCAAGAATCAACCAATAAAGAGCTATACCTTCCATACCCCCAACACTACCTTAGGCCCTTTGAAGAGATTCAAAATATATTTAAATGCAAAATCAAATTTAAATATTTGGGAGACATTTACTCAGATTTAAACTGTAGTGTATTTCAAAGTAACTTGGCCCTGGACCCTTCCTGAGGATGAAGAGACAATACCTTCCCCCACAAATCCTTTTATTTAATTAACAAATATTAGCCAACAAATATTTATTGACTGTCACTATCAAATTCAGTGATTGCCATTTCATTCCCACACTGATAAGTGTCAGTTACAGGTAGGCAATCAGAATGAGTTAAATTTTTAAAGCTGCTCTTTTAACATAAAGATACATGGTCTTTCATTTTAATCCTGTTCTTGAAATGTGCAAATTAATCCCCATATTACCAAAGAAGCTATTTTTAAATCGTATGTGGAAAAAAAAAAAACAACAACCCCATATCGGAGAGGTCAGCACATCCCTGAGAGTAACAGCAATGAAAATAAACACTTAACTTTTTTTCCCCCTAAAACTCACATCCACCCAAACAGAAATTGATTTCACTGACATGTCTAATTGTTCTCAATGTTTACTGCTAGGCGATATTTTAGAGAAAACCATTGAAATCTCATAAAATAAGAGGGGATATGTATTTGGAGATGGCCTGAGGCCCTCTTTGATCTCTCTCTTTTTTTAAATGAGGTTATTTATTTTTAATATAACCCTTTTTGATCTCTTGAAAGTCATTTCTATTCTTTAAACCTTGGGGTGACAGATCAGGAAACAAATATAATGCCAAAAAAGTGAATTGTTTATTGTAATTTCTCTAAAGATAAGAAAAGAGATACAGGTTTTGTATATACAGAATTTTAACTTTTTTTTCAAAATCCACTTTTTATTCTGTTATAGAGAAAAGTACAAAAAAAAAGTGAATAAGACTGCCCAATCACCACGAAAGAAGAAACAAATATAAAGGAGTCCTACCTTAATGTCGCTTCAATGGGCAGCTCAAAAGACTGAATCTCAGCCACGACATTCTCATAGGTCTGATCTGGGTCTTCTTCCAACATTGTTCCACATGCCTCTGAGTTTCCAAATGCAGACATCCTATTGTGAGCGCGCCAAACAGTTGTAATTTATAAAAAGCAATGTGGGTTTTGTTATAATTATTATAAGCGTTCTCTGCTCACCCAGAGCAGCGGCAGAGGCTGAGCTCACAGTCTGACTTCACGCTACCAAAATCTTTGCTTCCAAGAATGTTGCACAGCTGTTGCTGTCCGGTCTCCACTTATAACATTTTACTTATTATTAACCTTGACACAGTTCAGAAAGTTCCTGCCTGATGTCTGCTGCGTTTATTTATTTGTTTCTCAAAGACAATGACTGCAACCTAATTCTTTGGTAAGAATTAGAACCGAAACATATTAAAAAAAAAACAAAACCCTATTAACTACAATTGACTTACCACGGCACGTATTTTAATATTATTTATGCTCAGTACAGAATACAAGACCTCCTGCTAGTTATTCCTGCGATTACATCCTTGCCCACAAACCCAAGTAGGCAGCTTGTCCAGGAACAATGTAACCTCTTACAGGATATGATTTTGAGGTCACTGGGCCAGTTCCCTGGGTCCCCCTTGTGCTCTCCCTCTCCACCATAGTCACTGGTGTGTGTGCGTCCATTCACAGAGCCGTTCCCCCTTCTGTCCCCGGCTCAAATCCTCGCTAGGCACTTCTGCCTCACTGTGAACGAGTCTACCAGATTGCTTCTGCAGAACAGGTTTGGATGGAGAGGGAGAAAGTACAAAGATGTCAGGATGGGAAGGAGGCAAATTGCTGAGAAGAAGAAAGAATGCAGGAAATAAAGGCCCAAAATATCAAGGGCAAGTGTGGCCTACAGCCAGCCTCAAGATGGTCTAAAAATTAAATGGCACATATTTCCCATTACCTTTTTCATTAGATCTTCCTCAAGTTCAAGTTTAACCTCATGCTTCCTTGCCCCCTCCTAGAAAGTTGGTATTTAAAGGGATGGCTAGTGGGGCGCCTGTGTGAACTAGTCAGTTAAGTGTAGGACTTTGGCTCAGGTCATATCGCCAGTTGGAGCCCTGCGTGGGGCTCTCTGCTCTCAGCGCAGAACCTGCTTCAGATCCTCTGTCTCCTTCCTCTCTCTCCCTCCCTCATTCGCTTAATATCTCTCAAAAATAAACAAACGAAAAAAATAAAATAGATACCTAGCAACAGTCTTCTATGTGAACCTATTTTTTAAAGATTTTCTCAGATTTTTAAATTTTGCTCTGTAAAAACAAGTAAAGTTATTTCCCCTAAAAATGTAGTGTTTATATAACCACAAGGCATATGTCATCAATTGCATCGATTTTTCACTTCTCCCTGCATCCCGTACCCTTGCCAGTACCTCACCAAGGGCACAGGGTTCTCCTCTGACCCAAGACCTTGGGCTTAGCCTGTGACTTCTGCTGGCCAACCATAAGGCACAGCTCTGAGCTCTGAGCCTAGGCTTTGTGTGGTCTCACGTATTTCTATGCGTCCTCATCCCCCTCCGCCATCACCTGGGAACACGTGCCCTAGCTAGCTTGCTGGTCCAAGGAGGATGAGAGACACATAAACTCACAAAACTGCAGGAAGAGGCACAAATTCCCATCCAGCAGCCGCAGCTTGAAGTGACACCGCCCACCCAAACCTGGGCGAGGCCAACCATGACCCACCGAGCCACAGACACAGGAGCGATAATAAAGTTACTGTGTCCACCAGTGAACAATGTGTCACGCAGCAGTAGCAAACCAGCACCGCATTCTTTGTTTGCTCCAGCCCCACACGCAGCCTCACCTCTCAGCCCCACCGTTCGTCCACCACAGGATGGACAGATGCAACAGGGGTCCACCTAACACCTTGTCCCCCCAGAGGAAGTGGTGATGCTCTCCTTCAAGACTTGACACGGAACAGTGACTTTCCACCTTGTGTTAAGGTAGGGTTTTAATTTCTACCAAATTATCAGATTATTTCAGAACAGAGCATCTAGTTTATTCATATCAGTATTTCACCTAACACTTAACCATTACCCTGTATACAGTAGGTGCTCAAGAAATTCCCATTGAATGAATGGTAGCAAATGCTATAAGCTAAGAGTTACTTCTGCTTTCTTAGGAAATGTTGGTCCAAATTATGCAAAACTCTGACAGTTCCACATTGAATGTATCAGAATCGGCGAATATGTAAACACAAGATGAGAAGTCACTCTGGTCACACGAGGACGTTGGTCATCACTATACTATGTTGTGAGAAGAATTCATAGGTGATGTCACGTACCCATGAACATGTATCTGTGATGACCCATCCAGCCCTAAGTATCGTGTAGTTAAAAAACGGACTCTTCGGGGCACCTGGGTGGCTCAGTGGGTTAAATGTCCGACTTCGGCTCAGGTCATCATCTCATGGTTCATGGGTTCGAGCCCTGCGTCGGGCTCTGTGCTGACAGCTCAGAGCCTGGAACCTGCTTCTGATTCTGTGTCTTCCTCTCTCTCTGACCCTCCCCTGCTCACGCTATGTGTGTGTGTGTCTCTCTCTCTCAGAAATAAATAAAACATTAAAAATAAACAGACTCTTCTCCCCACATATCCCAAATTTTTATTTTTAGAGTTTTCAAACTTACAGAAAAGTTACAAGAACACAACGAACAGCCACATACCCTTCACCCGATTCACCGATTGCTAACATTTTGCCACATTTGCTTTCTTTCTCTCTGTTTATTCAAGGGGGTTTTGTAATGTAGGCATATGCTTTCAATATTAATTGTGAGAAAATTGTATTCCGTTATTTTTTTAAATTTATTTTTGAGAGAGAGAGAGAGAGAGCGCGCGCACAGAGGGGCAGAGGGAGAGAGGGGGACAGTCCGAAGCTGGCTCTGTGTTGACAGCAGCGAGACCAACATGCAGCTCTAACTCACAGACCTCAAGATTACGACCTGAGCCCAAGAGGGATGCCCAACCGACCAAGCCACCCAGGCGCCCCAGGAAACCGTATTCCTTTAAACAGAGTATTTTTAGAATAGCTAGAGTATAGCAGTATACTACACAGCAGCATAATGAATAAATCACAGTAACTTTGACTTATTGTTACCGCATGACCCCATTCCTACTTCACAGCGACCATCATCTGCTTCCTGTGCAGCAGCTCCCCCAGGAGATCCAAGGTTTTTCAACCTGTCTCCCTCTGCTCCTCAGCGCTCCCCACCCCACCCCTCCTCCTGCTTCTGCTAAGTGCATTGTCCCTCTGCCTCTTACTTTCTTCTAAGCTGTGTAAGACACAGGCAACAACTTCCTGTTTCCACTGGCTAACCAGCATCTTCCTTTTATTCAAAACTTTCCTTGAGTGCCATTTCCTGCCGGAAGTCCACACAGATTGAATGACCAGGAGACCATCTCCTCCCGAAAGTAACAGTTAAGAAAAACAACCTCCCCTACCCCCCAGTGCTGACAACAAATTCACCAAATAAGGAAAAGAAAAGGAGGAAATGGAAACATTTTTAAACAGCTATATTCCAAGATGACCATAAAAGAGAATGGTGCGTGTGACTGGAATGTTCCCGGTCTCCACCCTCAACCTCTCCTCCCAGCTGCGGCTCAAACTGTTTGGACTACTTCCTAGGATCAAGCCTGACCACTGACTGGAGACATTTAAGTGGCCCGAGGCCAGTGGCTCTGGTTCCTCCCCAGCCCCGAGGCAATGGCTAGAGACATTTAAAAAAATTTTTTTAATATTTACTTTTGAGAGAGAGAGAGAGAGAGAGCAAGTGGGGAGGGGCAGAGAGAGAGGGAGACAGAATCCGAAGCAGGTTCCAGGCTCTGAGCTGAGCTCCAACTCACCAACAGCCAGATCATGACCTGAGTGAAGTTGGGGGCGTAAGCGACTGAGCCACCCAGGCGCCCTCTGGAGACAACTTTTAAAGCCAGAACTAGAGTGAGCGCTCCTGACATCCGCGGGTGGAGGTGCTGCTATACACACAGCGCAGCCCCCCGAAACAAAGGTTTATCCAGCCCCAAATGCCAACAGTGCTAGGTTGGCAAATCCTGCCCTGAGCTGATCTTCGACGCACGTCATCAGGCTCTGCATGGTGCTGATACGGGGCCTGTGGCTGAGGCCCCTGAGCGGGGTTTCTTCTTCCTCTGAAACGGAGTCTCTGTCTTAGTCTGCTAGGAACCCTAGCCCCTCTAGAACCAGAAAGTGACCTTAAAAAAAAAAAAAAAGGTTATTATTTAAATAAAACTTACTGAGTAAAAAATTTTTTTGAAAAAACCTCAGTCTCTTTATTTTACTTTTGAATAAAAAACTTTTTTACTTATTTATTTTATTTTTGAATAAAAACTTTTTGAAGAAAAAAAAAACTTCAGTCTCTTTGAGGTAAGCAGAGATTGGGGCCGTATTGTTGCTTTGCTGCTACTGTTACTAAACCCACAGCAAGTAACACCACCGCTAGCACAAGTTTGATGCTCAATAAATGTTTGTTCAATAAATTATCTTGACACAGCAGTACAGTGCTTTGTAAATAACGGGCAGCCAATAAATATTCATTCATGATATCACAGAAGTTTATCTTACAAAAGCTATTTCAAGTAAAGTAGATAAAAGTTGTTTTAGGTATGTTAGTATTATTTTTCAACCTTATAAAGCCTGTCAAGATACTCAGTTAAACTTTAAAACTCTAGCATTATTATTGTTAGGATACTCCCAGCAATATGGCTTGTCATAAGAAAGTTAGGTTTTTTTTGTTTGTTTTTTTTTTTTTTATATATATATATATTTTTTTATTTATTTCTAGGAGAGAGAGACAGCCTGAGCAGGGGAGGGTCAGAGAGAGAGGGGGATACAGACTCTGAAACAGGCTCCAGGCTCCGAGCTGGCAGTCAGCACAGAACCCGACGCGGGGCTCGAACCCACAAACCGCGAGATCATGACCGAAGCGAAAGTCGGACGCTTAACCGACTAAGCCACCCAGGCGCCCCAAGAAAGTTAGTTTTTTAAAAAATATCCATGGCATCCAAAATAGTGGTTCCACAGACCATTCTATACTTTTTTCTGTCTTCAAAATTCACGATGTAATACTTCATTACAAAAAACATTTTGGTCTTTCAACAGATCTGTGTTTTCTCAATAAGCACTATTCTTATTGCTCTTTGAAGAATAAACTTAATTAAGAAAATAGTTTTCAAAAATCTGTTCTAAGTTTCTGCTGTAACTCAGCACTTTTTTCTATTCACAAAATCTTCGAGGACATGGGGTTTCCGTGATTGTTACAATATCATTACCGTTAGCGGAGCTTCTATTCCCTGGAACATGCGATGGTTTTGTACGTCTCTGAACCTTTCCACATGCTGCTTCTTTTACCTAGAATACCTTCCCCAGCCCTGTTTTCTCTTCTTTAGTACAGAGAAGATAATAGTGCCCCCATCTCATACGGCTGTTGAGAAGGCTACATGATTCTCAAGGCTTTATTAGGTAGAGCACTCAGGAGGCTGAGGCACCTGATGAGCGGCAGTGTCAACTGTTTCTATGACCTTTGAGGCTTTATTCAATGTCACCCTGTTGTACAGATTTGTTAGTATCTCCCATAACTGTTTAAAAAAATGTTTATTTACTGATTTTTGAGAGAAAGAGAGATTGAGAGTAGAGGAGGGGCAGAGAGAGAGGGAAAGAAGGAATCCCACGCAGGCTCCATCAGAGCCGATCTCGATGTGGAGCCTAAACCCACGAACTGTGAGATCATGATCTGAGTGGAAGTCAGAAGCATAACCGACTGAGCCACCCAGCCGTGCCTCCCCCATAACTTTTTTGAGCATGTTGCCTTTACCAAAGGTCTGATCCCTGAGTATTATTGTTTTTGTTATATATTTATCTACCTCACTGGACTACAAGCTACACAAAAGCAGGGTATGGGCCTTATGTTTCTTTAGAGTCAAAGCATGTCACATGATGCTGGGTGCATAGCAGGCACGAACTCAATGACTGCTCAGTGACTGGAAGACTTAAGCAAGAATGATGGAAATAATACCGGCTTTCCAAAACATATCTGAGGAGTGTCCACTGCTTAATTAAATTTGATATTTTCCAATTTGACAAGAACATTCTAGACTAACTGTTTTAATTAACTGTGATCATTCCTTTTCTTTATCTTCATGCAAATATGGGGTTTCATTAAGAGACGGTGACAGGTAAAATCTCTAATGTCTCAGTCTGAATAAACATAATTGCTATAGGGGCGCCTGGGTGGCTTAGTCGGTTAAGCGTCCGACTTTCGCTTAGGTCATGATCTCGCGGTTCGTGGGTTCNGTGGCTTAGTCGGTTAAGCGTCCGACTTTCGCTTAGGTCATGATCTCGCGGTTTGTGGGTTCGAGCCCCGCGTCCGGCTCTGTGCTGACTGCCAGCTCAGAGCCTGGAGCCTGTTTCAGTCTGTGACTCCCTCTCTCTCTGACCCTCCCCTGCTCACACTGTCTCTCTCTATCCTAGAAATAAAATAAAAAAATATTAAAAAAAAAAAAACATAATTGCTATAGTAGAAGTAGCTTCACCACGTAAATACTTTGAACCTTATACCTCTTCTGTTCGTTATGATGGGGTCTTCTGACTGAAAATTTTTAGGGTGCCCTTGTTGATCGTTTCACAAATGTAAATCTTCAGCTTTTGAATCCTGGCCAACAAAGCATCAAGACTCAGTCCGATGGTCAGGGAGCTAGGTTATGGCGCCACCTAGTGGTCCATTTTTGGCACATAATCTGTTGAAACCGGCTCTTGCTCTTCCAGTTGTTTTTTTTTGTTTGTTTGTTTTGTTTTTGTTTTTTTTATTTCTAGGAGAGAGAGAGAGAGACAGCGTGAGCAGGGGAAGGTCAGAGAGAGAGGGAGTGACAGACTCTGAAAAGGCTCCAGGCTCTGAGCTGGCAGTCAGCACAGAGCCCGACGCGGGGCTCGAACCCACGAACCGCGAGATCATGACCTAAGCGAAAGTCGGACGCTTAACCGACTAAGCCACCCAGGCGCCCCTTGCTCTTCCAGTTTTTAATTTAATGGTTAATATTGGTAATTGTAAAACGTCATGAGAAATCACTAAATATCTTGCTCTCTTTTTTCTAGAATTTCTGGCAACCGTTCGATGTGTCATTTATCCTCCATTCATCTAGCCTAGAGCTCTTCAGCAGAAGTGAAAATTTAAAGACATGCTACAAGGCCTATTATCTATCATGCTTCCAAAGATACGCTCTTCTCCCACCACCGGCAAACGGGATCTTTAAAGTGAGAATTCAGGGGGCTCCTGAGTCTCAGTCAGTTTTGGGTCTGACTCTTGATTTCAGCTCAGGTCATGATCTCACGGTTGGTGACAGCCAGTCCCGTGTCAGGCTCTGTGCTCCGAAGTGTAGAGCCTACTTGGGATTCTCTGTCTCTCTCTCTCTGTCTCTCTCTCTGTCTCTCTCTCCCCCTACCCTGCTCGTGCACATGTGTGCTCCCTCCCTCTCTTCCCCTCCTTCTCTCTCTCTCTCTCTCTCTCAAAATAAAAAATAAACTTTAAAAACAAAAGTGAGACTTCAGGACACTGACTTCTTCGGGCCATGCTATGAGAGAGGGGGCCACCGTGAGCCCTACCTGAGAGCCCCTTCTCCCACATCTGGCAGGTGGCCCTTTGCACATATTCTTCTAAACAATCATTCCCTTTTCCCTCTTTTGAAACCAAACAATTCCCTCAAAAATATGGTTTCAGGCATAAAATAGGAAATAGTACTAAACAAACGGAAATGTTTTGCTTTAAATACTGAAGCCATTTGTTTACATTATGAAATACTCTGCATTCAAAGCCCATAATTGAAAAGAAACATGAATCATCAATCACAAGGGAACTTTATAGATAAGAAATAAGCACCGGCCTGAACAATTGTATTAAACACGAACAACTCTTGTTGGGAGCTTTTGCTGACTCATTTCTCAGGAAGTGGGCTGTCCAGGGAGATTTTTACGGGAGGAACAATCGACAATATTTTCATATTAATAACCTCCAGTTACTTTATTGTTCTCAAAACTTTTGTTAATGAGTATTTTCCTGTTCAGTGAAGAAAAAAAAACATTAACCAAAAGACAAAGCTTAATCTGATTTATTTTTATGTGTTCTGGATTCTTTTCTTCTGGGATATTAAGTATATTTAAGGAAGAGTTGTAAAACATCCTTATCCACTGAGCATAGTATCAGGAACTATTTTGGACCTTTTTTTAAAAAACATAAACGCTACAGTTTATACTGGATGCTTACTTAGAGTGATTCCAAACTATCGCTTTGGATTCAAATTCCCTTCAAGCAGCAGCAATGTTTCCACTTGGTTTGGTACTTCTGCCCCACTCCTTCTGACATTTCTTTGGAGTTTACCCCTCAGTTAAGGGACAAACTGTGAGCTCCTCAAGACCAACTAAAGGATTAGGGCATTCACACAAGGTCCCCTCAGAAAACAAGGCCGTAGAGAACTGCAGAGAACAGACAAGGCCAATGTGTCCCATGGGGACTCCCAAGGATGCACACTTTTTGGTCCTTCCACAAACACTGGGCCTCTCTCCCTCTCTTAGCTTATGAATGAGGGTTTGTGACAAGGGGCTTAAATCACCTGTCTGTGGGATTAGGGGACGTAAACTGTGAAACAAGATTATTGTGTGATTACGATTTCTGTTAGCATAAACAATTATCATACTCGTTGTCCTGATTTAACACAAATATACTTCTCACAACATGGCCCTGCCCCCACCTGCCCCCATGGAAGCCCTGGGGAGAAAGCCTCACCTGACACGGAAAATGTAGCTTTCCTTCTGTACGAGGCGATAAACAAAGTGGGGCCGGCTAGGCAGGCACGTAAGAGAATTAGGTAGGCTTCTGTATAATGTGGCGGTTACACGCCAAGACGCTGGAGTTGGACTGTGTGGATTCAAATCCTACCCCTGCTACTTAGTTTCTATGTGACCTTGGTCTCTTTCCTGTGCCTGGAGTTTCCTTATCTACATAAGAGACCAGCTCCCATCTCACAGATTTGCTGGGGAGATGAAGTTAATGCATATGAGGTCTTCAGAACAATGTCAGGAAAGTAAAAAGCACTACAGAAGCATTAGTGTTATGGGGGCGCCTGGGTGGCTCAGTTGGTTGAGCCTCCAACTTCAGCTCAGGTCATGATCTCACAGTTCGTGGGTTTGAGCCTCGCATTGGGCTCTGTGCTGACAGCTCAGAGCCTGAAGCCTGCTTTGGATTCTGTGTCTCCCCCTCTCTCTGACCCTCTTCTGCTCATGCTGCCTCTCTCTCTCAGAAATAAATAAAACATTAAAAAAAAATTTTTTTCTTTTAAAGAAGTGTTAGTGTTATGGCATTGCTTAATAAGGAACGATGTTATGAACCACTGAGGATGATTTTTTGCTTTTTGAAAATCAACTGCCTTATAATTTTGTTATGGTGAGTAGTGTTGTTCTATTTCTTTTCCAATGGACATGTGTAGATGTCTCTCTGATGCTCAAAGGTCAGAGTTTCGAAAATGTCAGTGACCCATAAAATATTTAGGAGACCAGTGCTCAGGTGCTTATTATAAAGTTATTTCCTGTGTACTGATCTTTATATTTTGTTAATTCATTCATCTTTTAAAAGAAAACTATATATTTAAATATATATAGTTTTTAAATGTAGTTACTTCCCTGGAATCTGTCCCCGAGTATCTTTTCTTCTTACTCCAGGCTTTTGTAAGTTCATCTTCGACTTGTGTGTTGACGAGTCTCAAACCCAGACCTACAACTGTACCTCTTTCCTGAGCTCCAAATTTTTTTTTTTTTTTTATTTGAGAGATAAAGAGAAAGAGAGAGAAGCAGTGGGGAGAGGGGAGAGGGAGAGAGAGAGAATCTTAAGCAGGCTGCACACTCAGTGCAAAGCTTGACATAATACTCCATCCTACACCCTGGGATCCCAAACTGAGCCAAAGTCAAGAGTTGGACTCTCAACTGACTGAGCCACCCAGGCGCCCCCCACCCCAACTTCATTTCTAACCCCCTACATAACATCTCTACCAGAATATCCTGTCACCTAGCACTTGACATTCAACATGTCTAAAACTGAACTTATAGCTTTACTGTCCATTTGGGTTGCTATAACAGAATACTATAGACTGGGGGACTTAAACAATAGGAATTTATTTCTCACAGTTCTGAAGCTGGAAGTCCAAGATGAAAGAACCAGCAGATTCAGTGACTGGTGAGAGCCTGCTTCCTAGTCCACATCTTATCACTGTGTCCTCACGTGGCAATAGGGGCAAAGGAGCTCTCTGGAGTCTCTTTTTTTTAAGGGCACTAATCCTGTTCATGAGGGCTCAACTCTCATGACTTAATCACCTCCCAAAGGCCTCACCTCCAAATACATCACGTTGGGGATAACACTTCACCAGATGAATTTGAGGGGACACAGTCTATTGGCACTCTTCTCCCACTTTAAGCCAGTATCCATAAACCAAATACCCACCTATTAATAATGATGCTACCCCTAAAACAGATATTCCCAACCTGTTCTTGCTCTCCAAATCAATCTCTGCCTAGCTCTGATCCATTAGCTCTGAGCCTGGTCACTTCTGGGCCTTTGTAGATGCTGTTCCTTTTATGTGGAATGCCTTTCCATCTGCCTACTTTGTGCACAAATGTCTATGTAATCTTCAAGACTCAAAACAGACCCCTTTCCAAAGCCACCCTAGGTTCTGGATCATACTTCACAGAGGACATAACTTGGACAAGGTTCTTTGAAGACCACCTCTGGGCCTTATTCACCTTTGTAGTTCTCAGAGCACTGACCACAGGACCTCATATGAAGAAGTCATCAATATACGTTAGAATAATCAATTAATTAATGTAATAAAAAGGAATCAGTGTGTTTTAGAGTTATGAGTTATTTCTTCTTCCATTCATCCTTTGTCTTCAAATTTCCCATTACCTACTACCACTTTTCTGGCTTGGTCACCACTCAGAAATTGTGATGTTGTAAATGGTCTCCCTCACAAAATGCTTTGCTGTGTATTTGGTCTATAAGGCCTGACATAATCTGGCTCCTTACAGGGATACCTATTGTGGAGTACAAACAGCTAATGACTAATGTGAATTCCTTCACTTCAAACACCATATGATAAAAAGAAAAGTTTCCATTTATACCAGGTTTTACAGGGCTATGGTTCAATAGGTGATCTGTATGCTTCCTTTTTACTTCTAAACACATGTGTTCCTTTGTTTCTCAGGAAGTAATCATCTTGTAGCCATGGAAATCAATGAGTGCAAAGGAAATGTTGCAGGGGAATAGTGAAGCCAACTAACTCAACTCCACAGAAGTTGGTCACATCCTAAAATAATTAAGATACAACATCCAAAAGTTCTTAGAGGAAGTGTTCATTGGTGCTTGGTATTTTGACAATAACTGGTTCAGTAATAAGAGCATTGAAAAATTCTAAGGCATTTATAAAATGTTATCGAGATGAATGAACAAAATATTTGTGGAGTGAATCCTGTGAACTAGGCCCTTTCACATGTATGTCTTCATCTTATCATCTTAATAACAGCCCTATGAAATAGCTGCTTTTGGTATTATTTCCATTCTAGAAATTTAAAAAAAATAAAAAAAAACAACTTAGACTCAGATTTAAATGACTTACCCAGAGACTAGTGAGAGATAGCACTAGAAGGAACATGCTCTTCCCACCAATAAGAATTCACCTTAGAGATGAAGGAGGCCCAGTTCCCATGGTCTCAATCTCAAGAGGGTCTCAAATAGTACAAACCACCTCCCAACGAACTTTCCACACTCATAAGTAAGATTCAACTGTGTCTTTCTTTGCTTAACTAGGCATTTGTAAGTCATCAACAGCACATCAGTAAAACTTTGACACAACAAAAGTATTTTAATTTTTATTTAGAGTCTTAAAGTAATGGAGTTTATTTCAGGGAAAACCTATGGACTCAGTATCATTTATTTATAAGACATACCTTATCTTTGTTACAAATTATATTATTAATTTAAGTCCCATAACTGTTTGGCATACGTTTATCATGTTACCCACCTTTGTGACCAATCATATATAGTTCAACACAAAAAAGTTCCTTTAGAAGTGCCAGGTGTATAGGGGAGCCTGGGTGGCTCAGTTGGTTAAGTGTCTGACTTCAGCTCCGGTCATAATCTTGTGGTTTGTGAGCTCAAGCCCCACATCAGGCTCTGTGCTGATGGCTCAGAGTGTGGAGCCTGCTTCGAATTCTGTGTCTCCTCCTCTCACTGCCCCTCCCCTGCTCGGGCTCTCTCTCTGTCTCTCAAAAATAAACATTAAAAAAAAAAAAGTGCCAGGTGTATAAATTCAGTTGCAAAACTTTGGTCACATCATTACTGACAGTGATAGAAATGAATGTGTTTAACAAAACTTTGAGATTTGCTTTATCATAAGCAACCAATCATTGTCATTTATTTAAAATTTTTTTTTTTAATTTTAGAAAGAGAGAGCATGTATTTGGGGAAGAGGGGTAGACAGAGAGAGAATCTCAAGCAGCCCCACACTCAGCACGGAGCCTGATGCAGGGCTCGATCCCATAACCCTGGGACCATGACCCGAGCCAAACTTAAGAGTCATAGACTCTACTGACTGAGCCACCCAAGTGCCCCAATTACTGTCATTTATTGAGGACCATTTTGTGTTTAGCACTATGCTAAGTTCTATAAAATGTGCAGAAGAAATATGTGACAATGTAATTGGCAGGAATTACGTTAAGCATCAGGTGCCAGAGAAGAGACTAGAATCTCATTTTGTTCTCTCACGTAAAAGAGTCCAAATATGGGCTAGGACGGTCTGGGGCAACTCCACATCACCACTGACATTCGGACTGCTTCTATATTTCTGCCTTCTGTCTTTAGCATGTGGCTTCCATACTTAAGGTCATCCCAAGATGCAAAACACTGCTGAAGCTCCCCAAGTCCTCAATTCAGGCAGCAGGAAGGAAGGTGGGGAAATGTCAGAAAGCATAGAACTGTACTGTCTTGATGATGACAGCTTTGTAATACAGGTTAAAGCCCAAGACTGTGATGCCTCCAGTTTTGGTTTTCTTCTTCAACATTACATTGGCTATTCAAAGGTCTTTTGTGGTTCCATACAAATTTGAAGATTGTTTGTTCTAACCTCTGTGAAGAATGCTGGTGTTATTTTGATAGGGATTGCATTGACTATGCAGATTGCTTTGGGTAGTATCAACATTTTAATAATATTTGTTCTTCCAATCCATGAGCATGGCATGTTTTTCCATTTCTTTGTGTCTTCTTCCATTTCTTTCATAAGCTTTCTATAGTTTTCAGTATACAGATCTTGTACCTCTTTCATTAGATTTATTCCTAGGTATTTAATGAGTTTTGGTGCAAATGTAAATGGGACTGATTCCTTGATATCTCTGTTACTTCATTATTGGTGTATAGAAATGCAACTGCTTTTGGTACACTGATTTTATATCCTGTGACTTTGCTGAATTCATGTATCAGCTCTAGCAGATTTTTGGTGGAGTTTTTCAGGTTTTCATGTAGAGTATCATGTCATCTGTAAAGAGTGAAAGTTTGACTTCTTCTTTGCCAATCTGGATGCGTTTTATTTCATTTTCTTGTCTGACTGCTGCTAAAAGGCAACCAATGGAATAGGAGAAGATATTTGCAAATGACATATCAGATAAAGGGTTAGTATCAAAAATCTATAAAGAACTTACCAAATTCAACACCCAAAAACAAACCAAAACAAACAATCCAGTGAAGAAATGAGCAGAAGAATGAACAGACTACTATTCCAAAGAAGACATCCAGATGGCCAACACATGAAAAGATGCTCAACATCACTCATTACCAGGGAAATACAAATCAAAACAACAATGAGATACCACCTCACACCTGTCAGAATCACTAAAATTAACAACTCAGGAAACAACATGTTGGCAAGGACATGAAGAAAGGGAAACTCTTTTGCACTGTTGGTGGGAATGCAAACTGCTATAGCCATTCTGGAAAACAGTACAGAGTTTCCGCAAAAAAATTGAAAATAGAAGTACCTTACAACGCACCAATTGCACTACTAGGAATTTATTCAAACGATTAAAAATGCTGATTCGAAGGGGCACATGTACCCCAGTGTTTATGGCAATGCTATCAACAATAGCCAAATTATGGAAAGGGCCCAAATGTCCATCATCTGATGAATGGACTAAGGAGATGTGGTTGAAAATCAACCACTGCATTTGCTGCACCTGCCCTATAAGGGTGGAAGAGAGGAGAGGAGATGTATTAGAAACAGCAAGTAGATACAACATTTTTGAAGAATTTTGGTGTAAAAAGAAAGAGAAGAACAGGGGGAGAGATAAACTGGGGGAGAGAGTTTGTTTTTATGATGAGGGAATACTTACATGGTACTGGAAAAGAGAGGGGAAAATCGATGCAGGGGAGGGTGGAGGCTTGCCTGTAGCACAGTCCTTGACTGAGTAGGCAAAGAGGGTGGAGTCTGGTGTATGCTTGGAGTGGTTGGCCTTTGTAAAGAGTACACTGACAGTGGGGTGCCTGGGTGGTTCAGTCAGTTAAGTGTCTGACTCTTCATTTCCCTTCAGGTCACAATCTCACGGTTCATGAGATAGAGCTCTGCATTGACAGCAGAGCCTGCTTTGGATTCTCTCACTCTGTCCCTCCCCTACTCACACACTCTGTTACTCTCTCAAAATAAATAAAGAAACTTAAAAGAAAGAAAAAGAGTATATGGACAGTTCACCCAGGAGAGCAGGAGGGAAGACAGAGTCTATGAGCCCAGATACTGACAGATGGGTAGTTGTGGTTATGGAAGCTTATGAACGTTTTCTTTTGATGGTTTCCATTTTCTCAGTATATAGGAAACAAGATCATCATGACAGTGAGGATGGGGAACGTGTGATTGAAGCGTTGAGAAGAGAAGAAAGGGTGTAAAATCATATTCTTCCAGTAGCATAAATGAATGAAAGGCCTAGGGAAATGCAGTGTGGTTGCTGGGCAGCTGAAGAGTCCACTAGAGATGAATGATCAGCAATTTAAAATGAGACCAGTCAGCTTGATCGTGTGTTTTTTTCCAGCTTCGTTCAACTGTGTGG
Source organism: Hyaena hyaena (assembly GCF_003009895.1). Lineage (NCBI taxonomy): Eukaryota > Metazoa > Chordata > Mammalia > Carnivora > Hyaenidae > Hyaena > Hyaena hyaena. The sequence continues at coordinate 1,276,719 of NW_024080676.1, read as the reverse complement.
AATGGAGTAGGGAAAAGGTGAATTTAATAAAGGTTGTAGTTTAGCTCAGTAAGCTTAACCAAGTGAGAGAGGGACAAGGAAATTGAGAGTATGTTCAAGGAAGTGATGAAAAATTTGACTACAGATTTAAGCTGAGTAAGGAGGGAAGTGAGGACATGAAAAGAGTAAGGGGCAGTGAAAACACAGTTGGATCAATAGATCTTAGGTTCCAATGGGGTTGAAGGATTGTTGAAATTCACCAAGTGTTTCAATGTCCACAAATATAAGCCTTAATGATGTCCAAAAATGCTAGAACTTAGGGGCCTACCAGTGTGAGCTCCCACATAAACTCACCCCAAAATAAATAAATCAGCCTTCCTTAGCAAAATAAGTCAGAGAAAGATAAATGCCCGAGGATGTCAGTTCTATGTGGACTTAAAAAAAACAAATGAACAAAAAAAAAAAAAAAAAAGAGACACACACACACACACACACACACAAACCAAGAAACAGACTCTTAACTATAGAGAAAACACTGATGGCTACCAGAAGAAAGGTGGGTAGGGGAGATAGGTGAAATAGGTGATGGGGATTAAAGAGTACATTTATCATGATGGCCACTGAGTAATATATGGAATTACTGAACACCATATTATGCACGTGAAACTAATATAACACTGTGGGTTAACTCTACTGGAATTACAATTTTAAAACTTAATAAAAAAGTTTTTTAATAAAATAAAGTCTTCTCCCCTCTCAATCAGTGAGAGAGACAGAGAGTGACCTCATAATGTGCCATGATTAAATCCTGTTGCTGGATTCCAGGTTTTCACACACTTCCTGCCATTTCCTGCAAATGGCAAAGTAGAGATTCCAGTGGGCTCTCTGACATGGCAGAATGCCAGGTCAACCAAAGAATCTCTCATCTCTGTAGCCTGAAGAGAAGTGAACATCAGATCTCAGGCAGTCTATTGTGTTAATCAGATTTCAAAGCAAGGTCACATCTGTTTTAAGCTCTCCCACAGCAGCAAGGATACGCTTTCTTGAGCCCACTTTTGCCTCAGGTGTGGAATGGAGCGATAAACCAGAACCTCCCTGGCCAAGCTCTTTAGAAGAAACAATGAAGAGCCTAACACCTTAGACACCAAGAAGAGAAAATAAGCTCCAGATCAAATTTTTTAAAATGTATTTGAATTTATTTCTGAGAGAGACAGCATGAGCAGGGGACGGTCAGAGAGAGAGGGAGACACAGAATCTGAAACAGGCTCCAGGCTCTGAGCTAGCTGTCAGAACAGAGCCTGATACGGAGCTCGAACCCATGAACTGTGAGATCATGACCTGAGCCGAAGTCGGATGCTTAACAGACTGAGTAACCCAGGCGCCCCAATAAGCTCTAAAGTAAACATCTCCGGAGAACCATTCTTTCTGAGTGGAGTGCCAGGGCCCGCTTTTTTATAGCCAATATCAAACAAATGCTCTCCCAAGCTCTTCATATGACTAACATCACAAAATATCACAGAATCAAAAGGGCATATACTCAAGTCACACTGAAATTCCTTCTGTCTCTCTGCCACTGAAAACCCAAAGTTTCTTCTAGTGTCTAAAATTAGTGACTCCATAGTCAGGCATTTTCAATTTCCCTTATGTAAGTCTCTTGTCAGGATTCTAGGATTTTAAGCCTTTATCTTCACTGAGTAACACAGGCTTGGATGGGAGGAAATAGTCAATTAATAGCCTCTTCCCCTCCTTTTTCAACTTTTTAAAAAAAATCTCCCACCAATAAATATAGCACCAATTCTACAGGAGTTCTGAGCAAATGTAAATGTGAGTTAATTTGATTATAAGAAACAAAGCCAACAAGTAATGTGCTTTGCTTTCTTCAAATTAAAAAAGAAAGTCATTTAAAAAGTTTTAAAATGTTTAAAATAAGCATCAAACACTATTCCTCTTTCACTTTTTAGTCAAGTTGTACATACCTACAATAGTTATCACCCTTCACAAACTCCAGATCCTATAAAAGGTTGAACTTAGATTGTAAGGTAAAGATTTGCCATCAGAGAGTGGAACTGAAATCAGAATGTCCCGCTTCTGTGAGTTTAAGAAAAAGCCTTAATGGTTCTTTTTAGTGTGGGGTTTTGGGTTGAGTAGTATTTAAAGCACTAAACTGTCTCTCCAGTATTTGAAGGGATTAGGTTTAGAGTTCATTGTGTTGACTGTCTTTTGAAAGATTAGATAGTTTAGTTAGGCTCCTACTGACCATGTAAATGTCTCAGTGTTTATTGACTGTCTGCAGTCATTATCAAAGACTCTGAACACAATCGACACCTTGTAAACAGAAATCCCATTATTTTTGTGGTACTGATAAGATTTACTGAGGATTTAATTTTTTTATGATTGACTAGCCAGTTAAAAATATTAATATAGTACAGGAGAGCAAGATAAATGAGTATGAATTCAGTCAACAAACTTGCCCTTTTGTTTGAAAACTACAATCCCATTTTGCTTGTAGATTGTAGAAATAATGATCTGTACAATAGAGTGCTCTGCTTAAAAACACTTCCTGGGGCACCTGACTGGTTTAGTCGGCTGAGCGTCCAACTTCAGCTCAGGTCATAGTCTCATGGTTCGTGAGTTTGAGCCCCACATCGGGCTTGCTGCTGTCAGCCTGATAGTGCAGAGCTGCCTTCAGATCCTCTGTTCCCCTCTCTCTGCCCCTGCCCTGTTTGTACTCTCCCAAAAATAAATAAAATATTTTTAAAATAATAAAAATAAAAACACTTCTTAAATACATTTGGATGTGTTATGTGCATTTCTACTAACCCTTCAATGATCCACAAAGAGATTTATGGGATTTTTTAGAAATATGTCTTAAACTTTTCAGTACACAGAAAAATCCTATGGGTAGTGTACTAATTTAGTTCAGGAATATTATAAGGACTTGTTTGTTGAGGGATCTGGGGCTGCATTTAAAAATGTTTTAATCAAAATAAAATTTGGAAAGGCATGCGTAGACATGTCGCATTTGACCACAGGTAAAAATCCATGGGATCAATGTTATTTTGATTCTGAATTTGGTGATCACTGCCAGGAAGTTGCCATGCAAACTTCCCTCCCCATCTCCAGGAAGGTTTGTAAAAGATGTGAAAGATGGGTAAAGAAGTGTGCCTTCCCTGGGAACCTACACAGCGAGGCTTCAAGAAAAGATAACTTTGGCAGCATTCAGTTTCACGAAAGCAAAGAGGAGCCTTGCTGCAGGAAGCATTGTAAGGGATCTACTGTTCAACAAAAAACAGAAAGATAGAACTGGAATTAGACAGTTTTGCCCAAGAGACGTAGAAAGGATGCCCCCACCCCCACCTTTGATTGCTTCAGAATCAAACATAAATTACTTCAGAGTAAACATGGTATCTTTACAATCAAGTCCCAACACAGCTTACCAGCTTCATCAGCTCCCTGCCTTTGATCCCAGCGTTCAGGCCTCTGGCCTCTGTTTTCGCTGCACTCTGCTTCCTCAGCACCTGACTTGAAATGCCACCTGCTTCCTCACCTCTCCTCTCTAACGCCCAAATGTCAGCTCTTCTGTGATGCCTTCACAAACTCCCTCCGGCAAATATCTCACTTGCTTCACCATATGCACAGATTGCTGTCATCTCTGTGTGCCCAACTTCCCCACATCTGTAAGCTCCTACAGGGCAGGACAAATCTTATTAGAGACCCTCAGGGTCTAGCGTATACTATGGGCTCAACAAATGTATAGTGCAGGAAGAAAGAAGATACATACCCATGCCTTTGCTCACTTGCCCGCCTCTTTCCCTTCCACAATGAAACTTACCCATCAGTTAAAAATCAACTGCGTTTTGAAGACTTCCCTGACCAATGATCTCCCACCTCTTTAAACTCCCATTGCACTTAAGTGAGAATTACACAATTGACACTTAACTGACTTGTGTCCTCACGTTAGTTGTGTTTTTGTATCTATGTGTTATTTCCCCAACCACAATCAAAGAGCTGTTTGTGGTGGGGGCAGAGTCTTTAACCTCCTCACATCACCCACAATGCCTAGCAGTGCTCAGTGGAGGGTCATTACCTACCAAGTGTTTGTTGATGGAGGAGGAGAGAGGAAAGGTCTGAAAGGTAACCAGAAAGGTTATTTTACCAGGCTCCGTGAAGGAGGGCACATTCAGGACAGCCCAGGTCCAGACAGAGGTCAAGCAATGAGGAGCAGCAAGCAGACTGCCCCTAAATCCTCAAGCCCCTCATAAGGAGACAAAGTAAGTCTGCCAAGTGTTTAACAAGGGGAGGAAGAAAAAGGCCTGCACTTAAAGCTAATGACAAGCCCAGAGTGTAGCAAGTAGGAGCAAATGTCCATGATCAACTGTTGGAGTCAAACCAAACAAAGAAGAGAAAGTCTGAGAAGTGAGAACTTACTGAGCATTAATTATGTGCTAAGCATCTGACATACATTCTTTTTTAAAAACATCTTTATTAGGAGGGGTGCCTGGGTAGCTTATTCGGTTGAGAGTCCGACTCTTGATCTTGGCTCAGGTCATGATCTCACAGTTCGTGAGATCGAGCCCCATGTCGGGCTCTACACTGACAGTTGGGAACCTGCTTGGGATTCTCTCTCTGCCCCTCCCTCTCCCTGCTCCTCCCCAGCTCACTCTCTAAATTAATAATAAATAAATATTTTTTTAAATATTTTTATTTATTTCTAGGAGAGAGAGAGAGACAGCCTGAGCAGGGGAGGGTCAGAGAGAGAGGGAGTCACAGACTGAAGCAGACTGAGCTGGCAGTCAGCACAGAGCCCGACGCGGGGCTCGAACCCACGAACCGCGAGATCATGACCTAAGCGAAAGTCGGACACTTAACCGATTAAGCCACCCAGGCGCCCCAATAAATAAATATTTTTAAAACATCTTTATTGAAATATAATTTAGATATCATACAATTCAGCTATTTAGCCAAATTCATTGCAATTCAATGATTTTTAGTGTATTCAGAGAGTTGTGCAGACAAAAGCCCAATTTATTTTAGAATACTCTCATCACCCCCAAAAGAACCCTGCACCCACTAGCAGTCCCTCCCCATTTCCCTCATAGCGTCCGCCCACCAACCCCTTTCCAGCTCTACGCAACCTTTACTTTGCTTTCTGTTTCTACAGATTTGCCCATTCTGCACATTTCATATAACTGGAATCATACAACATGTGGTATTTTAGGAATGACTTCTTTCACTTAGCATAAATTTTCAGGTTCATCCATGCTGTAGAGTGTATCAGAACTTTGTTGTTTTGATTGGTAAATTGTATTCCATTGTGCAAATATATGACATTTTATTTATCCATTCAGCAGTTTGATGGACATTTCAATTGATTCTTCACATGCATTCCTTCATTTTTTTCTCCCCAATACTTCTAGGAGGTAGATATTTGTGTTTTCATTTCATAGATGAGTAAACTGAGGTTAACTAGCCTGCCCCTTCGTGTAAATAATGGTGCTGAGATTGAACCGGGTCTGCCTGAGTCCAGAGCCTCTAAGTTCAATCACCACCTGTTATTTGGCAAACACTGTCAATGGGGGCATGTAGATCATGCCAAGATCCAAGCACTCATAGAGATCACTGATGTTCTCCACCGTTCAAGGAACTGGGCTATAAATTTTAAAATGTGATAGTCGTGTGACACAGCAGAAAGATCATGAGCTTTGCAGCTAGGCAGTCTTGAATTTGAATCCCACATACTAGCTTTGTGATTTGGGGCAGAAGCTTTAACTTCTCTGAGCCTCAGTTTATTCACCTATGAAAATGCAGTTAATTCATACCTTGCAGGATTAAATGAGCTCATACATATAAAGGACTCGACACAGAATAGGTCATCAAAATATGGTAGCCATTCTTATTATTCTTTTTTTTTTTTTTTTTTGGCACTGATACTAAAAGCAAGTAAAACACACACACACACACGCACACGCACGCACACACACTTCACTCATAGAGAGGAATCCAAGGAGGCTGGTTTGGGGTATGCCATAGTAAGAAATCCAGTCAGAAGTCTCCAGTGGTAGGCAGACAGAGATAAGAGGCAGGAGCTCAGGTGAGAGGTCAGGGCTAGAGATACAGACTTGGAGGTTATCAGCATGGTGCTCAGGGTTGAAGCTGTGACCACTACCTGGGTGGAACCAGGCAGAAAATAAAGAAATGAGTCCAATGCCCTGAGCCTTGGGATGTCCACAGTTATGACCAGGAGAAGGAATAGCAAACAGTAAAGGTTATAGAACTTGGAGGTATGTAGTTATACCAGTACAGCACTTAATTTTGAAAGCCAAAGAAAAAATGTATATACAAGAAAGGGATAAGAGATAGAGGAGAAAGTTGAGAAGGTTATGTTATAGAGACGTTTGCAATAATGAGGACTGAAAGCAGGCCACTGCATTTCGTAGTCAGGAAGTCAATGTGGCTTAAATGCTGACCATCCATCCATCCATCCATCATCCATCCATCCATCTATTCTTTGTTCATTCAGCATTCAGTGAACACCTCTGGCACACCAGACACTGGACTATGCCTCTGAGAAACACATGGATAAAGAAAGCACAATCTTCTGTTGCACTGAGCACAGCATAAACGGAAGGAAAATTCAATGTTCTGAGACCCCTTTTGTGCATGAGTTAGGCCCAGCAGGAGAAACTAGCTTCATGGGACAATTGTGATAGAAGGACAGAGAACTAGCAAATCAGGAGGAAACTGAAGGGCAAGTCAAAGGCAGGCTGAATGAAGAGGGGCTTAATTTAATTTTAATAGGGGTATTAAAGAGGAGGGAAAAGAGAAGGCTGACACATCAGGGTTCACATATTTGATCCAAATGTCATCTGGAGGCTTCTTCTCTCCTTGGTTCACAGCTGGAATGTTGCTACATGAGTCTATCAATTTTTCAAACTTGGGGTGATTTTTTTTTAAATTTAACACTGCATTTTGAGTGTATATGTTAATCATTTCTTTCTTTTTTTTAATGTTAATTTTTTACAGAGGCAGAGGCAGAGCATGAACTGGGGAGCGGCAGAGAGAAAGGGAGACCCAGAATCTGAAACAGGCTCCAGGCCTGATGCAGGGCTCAAACCCACGAAATGTGAGATCATGACCTGAGCTGAAGTTGGACCCCTAACCGGCTGAGTCACCCAAGCATCCCTTCTTTCTTTTTTTAAAGTTTATTTATTTATTTTGAGAGAGGGGGGGGAGGAGGAGGGGAAGAGAGACAGAGAGAGAGAGAAATCCAAGCAGTCTCTATGCTGTCAGCGTAGAGCCCAAAGTGGGGTTTGAACCCAGGAACTATGAAATCATGAACTGAGCCGAAATCAAGAGTTGGATGCTTAACTGACTGATCCACACAGATGCCCCATTAAGGAGGGTTTCCAGAACTGCTCCACAGCACTTCCACTGACATCTTATTGGCAAGAAATAAGTAACACTTAGTGGCGAGGGATGCTGGAAGATGTAGTTTTAATTTCAGGGGGGGAGGGCATGTGCACAGCTACACATTTTGTTATGATAGAAAGTGAGAATGGATCCTGAGGGTCATTAAAAGTCTCTGTCCTGGTAGGCTGTAACATCAGCATCCTTCTCCCTTCCTCTCCTGAAGAATGTGCATTTATTTCAGGTAAGAGCCAATTCTAAACATCTTTGATAACCTGCATCTTGCTAGAGAAAAGAAGACTGCAGTAAAACTACACGAGCTAACACTAGCATAAATATGAATGTTTCTACATACTGTGAGAAGGGTCATCATTTGATTACAAGATGCCAATCCCTTACTCTGCTCTGATGTGTCAGGAATCTAAAAACGAAAGTTATTAGCTGGTGGTGAAGACCCAAGTTTACCTCTTGCTACAAAGGAAGTTAGATTTCTGGTTTGGTTTCTGCCTCCTATTTACTTCCCTCAATATCCTGCTCTGAATAAGTTACCCACCTGGATAAGCAGCCTTTCTCCCCATTTCCCCCTTTGGGATACACTGTTGGACCCAAAGAAATTTGCAGAGGAATATAGCAGAATGTATAGGTCTCCCATCATGCTTCCAGCACTATACTAGTGACTAAGGAGTATCACAAAAGGTAAAGCCTTCAGGCCCTGTGACAAGCAGACACATTTATAGGGCCTCAGTTCACTTCCATATAATAAAGGAATTGAACTGCATTTAGGGGTTTTATGGTCTGTATAAGCATATACTAAGTAGCTGGTGACAAATGCCAGATTTCAGATAGATGAGTAAATTTTAATGCTAACAGTATGAAAACTCTGGTGATGTGATTTCAGATTCCACACTGTAATTACCCTTTAAGAAACTGTTACTTGTCCCATCTTAGTGAAATATCAAAAAAAAAAATCACAATATGCTATTAAAATATCCTCTATTTTTCCAACTACATACCTGTACGAGACTTAACAGACTTCAACTAAAACAACATATCACAATAGATTCAATCAATACAGAAGCAGAAAAGAGAATCCATCTATCCTTAATTAAAGCCTGGATAATAAGGAGCTTTGCAAAAATATAAAAATGATACCACTCTCCTCACTAAATTATTTGTTGTTTTTGAAAATATAATTATTGTTCATGAGATGTGTATGTTAATGTGATGGTTTACTGTTATTTTAAAATAGATTAATAAATAAATATTCCCATTTTTAAAACAAAAAAATGATAAAATCCAAGAATCCAAGCCATCCAAACTCCACCCACACCACTACCACCACCACCATAAAGGCTTCTGGTTCAGTGGGAATGGGGCTTGGACTAAGAATGTTCATTCTTTTTCCCTCTTCTTTTTAAACTTTAGTTAACATACAGTGCAATATTGGTTTCAGGAGTAGAATTCAGTGATTCATCACTTACATACATACAATACCCAGTTCTCGTCATAACAAATGCCCTCCTTAGTACCTATCACACATCCAGCTCATCCGCCACCCACCTCCCTCCATCAACAAATAGTTCGTTCTCTATCATTAAGAGTCTCTTGTGATTTCTTTCCCTCTCTCCTCTTCCCACTCCCCACAATATATTCATCTATTGTTTTTCTCAAATACCACATGTGAATGAAAGCATATGGTACTTTTACTTCTCTGAATGACTTATTTCATTTAGCATAATATATTCTAGCCCCCTCCACATCATTGCAAATGGCAAGATTTCATTATTTTTGATGGCTGAGTAATATTCCATCACACACACACATCTTCTTTATTCATTCATCAGTCAATGGACATTTGGGCCCTCTCCATGGTTTGGTTATTGTTGATAATGCTGCTATAAATATTGGGGTGCAAGTACCCCTTCAAATCTGTATTTTTGTATCCTTTGGTTAGACACCTAATAGTGCAATTGCTGGATCATAGTTCTATTTTTAGTTCCTCAGGAGCTTCTATACTGTTCTCCAGAGTAGCTGTACCAGTATGCATTCCCGCCAACAGTGCAAGCGGGTTCCCATTTCTCTTCATCCTCACCAACATCTCTTGTTTCTTGTGTTGTTAATTTTAGCCATTCTGACAGGTGTGAGGTGGTATCTCATTGTGGTTTTGATTTGTATTTCCTTGATGATGAGTGATACTGAACATCTTTCTCTGTGTCCATTAGCCATGGGATGTCTTCTTTGGAAAAGTGTCTATTCACGTCTTCTGCCCATTTCTTAACTGGGCTATTTGTTTTTTGGGTGCTGAGTTTGGTAAGTTATTTATAGATTTTGGATACTAACCCTTGATCAGATATGTCATTTGCAGATATCTTCTCCCATTCTGTAGGCTGCCTTTTAGTTTTGTTGACTGTTTCCTTCACAAGAATGTCCATTCTTGATAATTCCCCCAAGTGGCTCTGATGTAAGTGGCACTCAGAGTACATTTTGGATGGGAGCTCTCTGTAGCCCCTCCCACCCCTAATTATAATTAGGAAGGAAAGGAAGAGAAATACATCACTTGAAGGACAATGGAGAGATTTACAAATGGTATTTCTGTTTCCTCTGAATAGATTTCAGGGCCAATCATGTAACCTCCCCTCACTTTGAGTTAATGCTTCAAAGTGTTATGGCTTTCTCACCTGTCCTTAAACTTGCCCATCTGGCCAGTGTTCATTTAGCTATGTTTGAACTGAGTGTTTCCTTTGGTAAAGCTTTCCTCCATTATAGTCATTTCTCAAAGGATTTATAACCTTCAAGGTAAAGGTCCCCGAAACAGGACTCGAAGGATGATCTCCACCATAGACTCATTAAGACCACTTCAGGTACATTAATGTCCTCGCTCCCCAGATTTATTGCAACACGGTAAAGCCTCTTTTAGAAAGCATACTCTTAGTTCCATTTATCCAGCAAGCTTTTCCAGAAAGAGATTAGAAGTAAAATGATTTGAGATAGAATCAAAGAATTCCATCTTTTTAATTAGCGTGTTAAACACAGGAACACCTAATACAAATATTTGACTATGTGGCCCAGCATTGGCCCTGAGGTCACCAGGGTAAATTTATAGGAAATTCTGAAGGCCTTCACAATAATTTTCTTCAGTTATGACTTCTTGAATTGCTCTTCATTGCCAATAGCCCTGCATTTGGACATAAATAAAATCTGCTGAATTAGGGCACTGTTCTGGTTAAAATGTTTAATCTTCACTTTAAATGAGTTGTGGTCATTGGGGCCCTTTTGTTTTGTGGAAGAGGGTACCTTTACACAAGGTAAGTTCTTTTTACACAGCCTAATGACTCACTAATTTAAAATCCTTTTTGGGTAGATGCCAGGCTTGTCTGGTCAACATAGGCGAGGGGAGGAAGCAGAAATCTGTTTAAAAAGTATTTTAGGTTGGTATAATGCTATGATGCATAATTTATTATTGAGCATATTATATAGATGGTTTTATTATGTGCTTCTGTGGGGAAAAAGTTGCTAATCACATGCTTAAACAGTATCTCCTTTGCACAGAAACCTATCTCACAAATGAGATTTAATATTTCATCACATGATGCTTTATATCACGGGCTCTGGACCGTCTGTGTCTGATGTGCCAAATTTGTTCCTTGTCTGAAATAAAAAGCAGCTGTGCTATGGAGAGAGAAGAGGCAAAGAACCTTGCACAGCCAGGGCAATATGGGGACAAAGAGAGAGAGGAAAAAGTCCTAGGGACAGGGTATGGGGTGGAAGAGTGTGTGTTCCATTTCAGAACACCTTTAAATGGACTTTTATCTTTCTATTAAGTTTTTACTCAGGGCTGTCTTTAAATTCTGTGTTAGGTTGAAACCTGAAATGTCTCCCTTTTACAGCACACTCCTCCCCTATCACGCCAAAGATTACTGCCCACCCCCTTCACAGCACCTGAAAGTCCTTATTTCATCTTTGCATCTCCAGGGCCCAACCTACTGCCTGGCACTTGGTAGATATTCATTAAAGGTCGGTTGAATGAATGGATGGCTAGATGGAGAGAATAGAGAACCATCAATTTAACAGATCTTTTGAAGTACAGATCTCTTTATGAAGGTTAGAGGCCTATTGGTTGTTGTCATGAATGTGGATAGATTTAATTAATTTCATTCCTTGGGAAAAATTAAAGTGACAAAGGACTCTGGAGTATGAGACACTAGCAGAGAGGAGAGGAGAAGTCAGGTCCAGTTTGGGACATCAGTGAGCAGCCAGAAGCAGAAGCAACACGAAGGCTCTGAGCCCCTGGAGGATAAGGGTGAAGATGTAAAGAATCCCAGTGAATTTTCCGAACTAAGATCACATCACTGTTCTGGTTGGACACTATATTTCTCCTGAGCTTTAACAAAATTATTTTCTTTCTATTCATCCTCCACCTCAGTTTGAAGCCCCTGAAAAGCCAAGGCATCCTCTAGCAAAGAAACGATTGCAATTACTTATTCTGAGCATCTCAGGGGGAAATGGCATAGCTCCAAGAGAGAGCTCTGGGAAGTCAGAGACGCATCAGCAGTGGCTCTCAGCCATACAATTTGAACAATTTATTTAATTTCCCAATCTCAGAAAGATCTGCCATCCTCCTCTCAGAAAATGCTATCTTCACCATCAAAAAGAAGCAATTACAGGGGGGCCTGGGGGCCTCAGTCAGTGAAGCATCTGACTTCAGCTCAGGTCATGATCTCAGGGTTCATGAGTTCGAGTCCCACATTGGACTCTCCACTGTCAGCATAGAGCCCACTTCGGATCCTCTGTCTCCTTCTCTCTCTCTCTCTCTGCCTTCCCTACCTGCTCTCTGTCTTTGTCTGTTTCTCTCTCTCAAAAATAAATAAAAAAGAAGCCATCACATTTATGACTGTTCTAGTTATAACAAGAGTAAATTAGAAAGAGCCTGTCCAGGGGCACCTGGGTGACTCAGTCAGTCAAGCGTTTGACTTTAGCTCAGGTCATGATCTCACAGTTCATGAATTCAAGCCCTGTGTTGGGCTCTCTGCTCTCAGCACAAACCCTGCTTGGGGTTCTCTCTCTCCTTCTCTCTTTTCTCCTCCCCACCCCTCTCAAAAATAAATAAACATAGGAAGGAAGGAAGGAAGGAAGGAAGGAAGGAAGGAAGGAAGGAAGGAAGGAAGAAAAGAAAAGAAAAGAAAAGAAAAGAAAAGAAAAGAAAAGAAAAGAAAAGAAAAGAAAAAAGAAAAGAAAGGAAAAGAAAAGGAAAAGAAAAGAAAAGAAAAGAAAAAGAAAAGAAAAGAAAAGAAAGACTGTCCACTGATGGGGAAATACTTTATAGACTACTATGCACCAGTTTAAAAGAATGAGGTTGGGGCGCCTGGGTGGCTTAGTCGGTTAAGCGTCTGACTTTCGCTTGGGTCATGATCTCTTGGTTTGTGGGTTCGAGCCCCGCGTCGGGCTCTGTGCTGACTGCCAGCTCAGAGCCTGGAGCCTGTTTCAGTCTGTGACTCCTTCTCTCTCTGACTCTCCCCTGCTCACACTGTCTCTCTCTCCTAGAAATATATAAAAATATTTAAAAAAAATAAAAAAAAAAAATAAAAGAATGAGGTTGATAAATCTACCAACAAGAAGAGTTCTCAAAGCCAAATTCTTAAATGAGAAAAGCAAATTGGGAAAAATATACTATTTCATCAATTTTTAAAAAACACACGTCAACAATTTATTTTTGGATGTATGCATACATGTAAAATCATACAAATAGATCTAGAAGCACCACACTGGTAACACAGTGCTCCTAGAGAGTGGATTAGGACCAGTCAAAGCAAAATGGATCAAAAGTAACTTCTGCTTTACCTGTAACAGTGCTGGAAACAAACAAAATCAAATTAGGGCCTTTTCCTCTGGAAAAATAAACGAGGAGGTATTCACCAGTCACTCAGTCACATTCTGGTGGGCCTCTCATACTCTTGACCTACTGAGTCATTATCTCCAAAGGCTAGAAATAGCACACCCCATGTTTCCGTTGTCCAATACAGTTGCTGCACATGGCTAGTGGGTGCTTGAAATGTGGCTAGTCCAAGCTGAAATAGGTGGTCCCAAAATAAACACCAGAATTCAAAGATTTAGTGAAAACAAAACAAAACAAATAAAATACCTCATTGATAATATTGTGTATATTGATTACATGTTGAAATTATATATTAAATAAAATATATTACTTAAATTCATTTTTATTCATTTATTTTACTTTTTTTCATTTATTTTACCTTTTTAAATGTGACCACCAGAAGATTTTAAATTACATCATGTAGCTATGGTACATTTCTGTTGGATAGTGCTGGTCTAGGTGATGAAAATTTTATTTAGTTAGTTTTTAATAATTTTTTAATGTTTATTTATTTTTGAGAGAGAGAAATCATGACCTGAGCTGATGTCAGAGGCTTAACTGACTGAGCCACCCAGGCATCCCAGTAATGAAAATCTTAAACATGGCAATTACCTGAATAATCCTATGAAATTTATACACTAAACATTTTTTTCTATCTAAGAAAATTTAAATGTGTGCTTCATCAACTTTGGGTCTATTTGGCTGGCTTACATTCAACACATACACTGAGTAAGTACCTCCAAAACTTCATACTGAGCTTTACTTTCTCCTTTGGGAACATTGCCTTGTAGGATTATAGTGAAAACTCCAAGAGATCACCTATTTAAAGTTCTTAGTCTAGAATTGTCTAAATGTGAAGTCATCTTTGGGAGGCTGAAACCAAATTATCCTTTTACTTCTCCCAGTCATTCAATAACCCTTTAATAATAATAAGGCCAATAAATGCAAGTGCCCTCATCCTCCTTCCTCAATTCAGTACTAAAAAGACACATATTCAACTCTCGATTGCTCCGCACAGATTTTTTCAATAATTTTTTTCAAGTTTTCCCCATCTAATTTATTATCTATCTCCCTTTTTTCTCCCCTTTGGGGTTGCTTCAAGCTTTTTCATCATACTCTTCTAAAATTAACACCTCATTCTCAAACCTCTTCATTTTCTCAGCAACCTCCCCCACGTGACCACCTCTGCCTTCCCACTGTATTTGCTGCAAACACAGACCTCCTAGAAAACCATTTATTCAGACTTAGCGATTTGGACACAGCCGTTTATTTGAATCAACCATTTCCTTATTGCTCTAATTTCACTTTCAAATTTTATTTCCTTTGTTATTTGCTTCTCAGATTACAGATCACTTTTTTCCAAAAAGGAGGAAAAAATTTAGTACATATGGTAGCACTGAAGTATTTTCTCCAGTCCTCTCTTATAAAAGTAATTGAGCTTAAACTGTACATTTAAGATCTGTTCAATGCCCTGAAAGCAAATTAAGTTTCAATTTAAAAAAAAGAGTAATTGAGCCAGACATTTTTTTTTTCTCCTCTAAAGAAAACAAAAGCTTCTCCCTAGTCTTCCGCTGATATTCCTAACTAGGGACCTTAATAAATAGAAGGAATAACAATAGTCAACATTTATAGAGTCTGTTATAAACCCAGCACAGTTCCATGCACTTGGCATTTAATATTTTTTTTAACAATGATTCCCCAGCCTGTTCAAGAGGAAATTGCTGGGTAAAAGTAGTAGTTCATTACCTTGTCTTCTATTTGTTCTTTTTCTGTTATGTACCAGGGAAAACTTTGGTCATAGGTTTCCCAATCCCTGGTTTTGAATATTCACACCCAAAGTCACTAATCTTTCTTGTTAACACCTTGTAGTTTTTCCCTTGATTAATTCAATCAGTGATTAGCACTTCTACAATAAGTGTTAATCTCTCTTTTAAAATACCTCAAAGCTCAGCCCTTTATTGAGGCTTTCTGCCCCAATCACAGTATACAGGAGGGGGTTTCCCTATTGTATGTGATATCTACAAGGCATTTCCAATGCACACCACCAGCTTGGGAAAGGCCTGCTTCAAAGTCCTTTGTACAATTAAAGCATAGACTCATAGGCTCAGGTTTGCACCCACCACACGCAATAGATTCCAATTGTGTACAGCTATTAATTATGTTAAAAGCAGGAGGCCAGCTACTTCAACACCAAAAGTGCATAAACCTCCAGAGGGCAACATCAGCAGGTTAGCCTGGGAGGAGGGGATTCACTAGGCAGTGCTCTATGGTTCCCAGCCGCCCAGACGCTAAATTGGTCAAGCATGAGAAACAGGGCCTTCTTAGAAGCAGCCAGCATAGCATTAAGTGCCTCGGCTGGCAGGTGTGAAGACCTCCAGCTCACCAAGCGCAGTTTTCTCTCTGACAGTATACGTATGTGAACTGACGCATAATTTCAATTTCAGGGAGGTACCTACAGTTGTCCTTTCCATTTCACAAGTGAGGATATGGATTTACTTTAGAGGCATTTGTCTAGGCTCACACTCTTGAAGTAGCAAGCCCTGAGAAGGCACCCCACGTGAAGAAAGACAAACATAACAAGCTAACTTGGCCTTTTCCATTTAAAAGAGAACAGCTTTGATCTTGGGTTCATGGTAGGTGGTCAGCTTTCATTGGAGGCTATAGTTTCAACACTTTAAAAAGTTTCGTATAAAGGCAAACTTCCCCATGCCCTTTACTACTTGTAGCCTGGGGGGCGGGGGGCTCTCAACATAAAAGACTATTCTAAGAGAGCATTCTAACTAATTTAAATATTTTTCTTTATGTCACAGCAGTGACACACCCCACCTTTACCGGTTAGCCTATTCTTTCCAGTCATCAACTTTTTGACACAGCCATAGCAAATATCCTCATTCCATTTTACAAAGTGGAAGCCCAAAGGGATCTGGTGACCTAAATATATGATCACATAGCCATGGTACTGAGTAGAGTAAGATTTATACTTGGGTCCCTCTAGCTTGTGTGGCCAAGAGCATAACCATTGGGTTATGAGCTCTATTGGGTTCTTTCTCAATCAGAAGGATTGGAACTTGCATAAGTTATTTATAAGCTGCAGAGCAAGGGCTGGGAATAAAATCAGTAAGCATCACAGTTGCATTGGGGTGAAGGGAGAATGCATTTGTCTGTGGTAGAGCCAAAAGGCTTGGGGAGTCACAAGCCAGGCATGGTGGTAGCCGTCCATTATGCAAAGACCCAAGAATCGAGAGTAGAGAGAAGTGGGAATTCCAAAGGAGGAGTAAAGGGCAACTGTGGATGAAGGCATGCTTTCATTACACTTTACCCTCACACTCTCCTAGACCAGATGGACCTGGACCAATGCATGGTTCTTGAGCTTTAAAGTAACATCTCGGTGGGGGGGAGGGGAGGTGGCTTATTAAAACACAGATTCCAGGGGCACCTGGGTGGTTCAGTCAGTTGAGCATGAGACTCTTGATTGTGGCTCAGACTGTGACCTCATGGTTTGTGAGATCCAGCCCCACGTAGCACTCTGAGCTCTGAGCTGACAGCGCAGAGCCTGCTTGAGATCCCCTTTCCCTCTCTCTGCCCCCTCCCCCCCACTCATTCTCTCTCTCTAAAATAAATAAACAATTAAAAGAAAAAAGACAGATTCCTTGTTCCATCTATTCCTATGAATCAAAATCCATCAAAGATCCAGGAATGTGCATTTAAACAAGCTTCCTAGTGATTCTGGCCACACTTGGGGAAGCACAGGCCAGATTGCAGGGGAAAGTCTGCAGGTGTGTGTGGCTTCCTACAGCCAAGACAGCTCAGCTTGCTTCTGCATTGAATAAGAGCAGATAAGCAGGGGAAAGCTTTTGCATGAGCTGAAACAGGAAAGGACAGTTACTGAAAGAACTGTGCAAATCCAATAAGAAAATGTCCCAACTTTTCTGAGAGGGCGTGTGAGATTACAGGGAAGAACCAGCTACCTGGATATCTATTACCAGACCAAGTCTAATGCCAGAAATGAAAGAGAAGACAACACTACAGATCCCATGGCCATTAAAAGAATAATAAGAGAATATTATAAACAATTCTATGCCCACACATTTGATAACCTAGATGAAATGCACCAATTCCTTGAAAAATACAACCTGCCAAAACTCACGCAAGAAGAAACTGCCAATCTGAATAGGTCCACATCTATTAAAGAAAGTGAATCAATACTAATAATCTTCCAAAACAGAAAGTGCCAGGCCCAGATGGGTTCATTGGTGAATTCTACCAAAAATTTAAAGAAAAAAGTATACCAATTCTCTATCCTCTTTCAAAGGTTATCCTCCTTCAGAGGATAGAAGTAGAGTAAATACATCTGAACTTATGCTATGAGACCACCACTACCCTAATATAAAAACCAGATAAAGATACTGCAAGAAAAGAAAACTGCAGGCCAATATTTCTAATTAACACAGATGCAGAACTCCTCCAGAAAATATTAGCAAATTCAATCCAACAACGTATAAAAGAAATTATACACCATACCAAGTAGGACTTGTCCCAGAGACGCAAGACTGAATAATTACTCAAAAATCAATTAATATAATCTATCACATCACAAGCTAAAGAGGAAAAATCATATGATCATATCAATAGATGCAGAAAAAGCATTTGACAAAGTTCAACAAACACCAATTCATGATAAAAAAAAAACCTCTCAGTAAACTAAGAGGTGGATAACTTTCTCAACTTGATAAAGATATCCACAAAAAAATCCTACAACTAACATCACATTTAATGGTAAGAAACTTAAAGCTCTCCCTCTTATCAGGAACAAGGCAAAAATATCCCCTTTCACCATTTGTTTTTAATATCATACTGGAGATTCTAGATAATGCAGTGAGACAAGAAAAGGAAACAGAAGATATACTCACAGGGAAGGAAGAAACAAAACTGTCTTTGTTCAAAGATGACATGATCATCTATGTAGAAAATCTGAAAGGAATGACAAAAAAATCTCCCATAACTAATACGTGATTATAGCAAGACTGTAGGATTCAAGATCAATATACAAAATCAATCACTTTCTTATATACTAGCAAAGAACAAGTGGGACTTGACATTTAAAAAAACATAGTATCATTTATATTATCACCTCCAAAAATGAAATACTTGGGTAAAAATCTAGCAAAACATGTACAAGATCTATACGAGGAAAACTACAAAACTCTGATAACAGAAATCAAAGAACTAAATGCATGGTGAGATATTCCATGTTCATTCATAGACAGAAAGCCTCAATATCATTAAGATGGCAGTTCTTCTCAACTTGATTTGTCAATTTAAATCATTCCTCATCAAAATCCCAGCAGGTTATTTTGTGGATTTTGGCGTACTGATTTTCAAGTTTATATGTAAAAGCAAAAGACCCAGAATACCCAACACAATACTGAAGGAGAACAACAAAGCTGAAGAACTCATAATACCCAACCTCAAGTATCATTATAAAGCTGCAGTAATCAAGACAGTGTACTCCTGGCAAAAGAATAGACAAACAGATCAGTGGAGCAGAATAGAGAGTCCAGAAAAAGACCCACATAAATATAGTGATCTGAGCTTTGACAAAGGAACCAAGACAGGACAATGGAGCAAAAATAGTCCTTTCAATAAATGGTGCAGGAACAACTGGACGTCCACATGCAAAATAATGAATCTAGACACAGACCTTACACCCTTCGAATAACCTCAAAATGCATCCGAGACCCAAATGTAAAACACAAAACTTAAAACTCTTAGAAAATGCCATAGGAGAAAACCTAGATGGCTTTGGGTATAGTGATGACTTTTAGGTACAACTCTAAAGGCATGATCTATGAAAGAAAGAATTTATAAGCTGGACTTCATTAAAATTAACAAGTTCTGCTCTGTGAAAAGACAATATCAAGAGAATGAGAAAACAAGCCATAAGCTGGGAGAAAATATTTGCAGAAGATATATGTGATAAAGAATTATTATCCAAAATAATACAAATAACTTTTAAAACCCAACAATAAAAAAATGAACAGCCTTACACTGTGGTGAGCACAGCATAACGTATAGAGAAGTTAAATCAGTATGTTTTACGCCTGAAACTAATGTAACATTGTGTGTCAGCTATACTCAAATTTTAAAAAAATTTTTGAATGAACAACTTGATTAATAAATGGGCAAAAGATCTGAACACATCACTAAAGAAAATATACAGATGGCAAACAAGCATGTGAAAAGATGCCCAACATCATATAGGTCGTTAGGGAATTGCAACTTAAAACAACAATGAGATCCCACTACACACCTACTTGAATGGTCAGAATCCCAAACACTAACACCACCAAATGCTGACAAGGATGTGGAGCAACAGGAACTCTCATTCACTGCTGACGGAAATGCAAAACTGATACAGACACTTTGGAAGACAGTTTGGGAGTTTCTCACAACACTAAACATGTTCCTGCTGTATGATCCAGCCATTGTGTTCCTTGGTATTTATCCAAATGAGTTGAAAGCCTAAGTCCACACAAAAACTCGCATACTAATGTTTATAGCAGCTTTATTCATAACTGTCAAAACATGGAAACAACTGAGATTTCCTTCACTAACTGAATGGATAAACTGTGACACATGTGACAGTGAAATAGCATTCAGCACTAAAAAGAAATGAGCAATTGAAGAGGCCATGCCTGTGTGGGGACAAGGGGTTTACGGGAGATCTCTGTAACTTCTACTCAATTTTGCTGTGAACCTATACTGCTCAGGTCATGATCTCATGGTTTGTGAGTTTGAGCCCTGCCTCATGCTCTGCACTGACAACGTGGAGCCTGCTTGGGATTCTCTCTCTCCTCTCTCTGCCCATCCTCCACTTACACGCTCACCCTCAAAATAAACAAACATTTAAAAATGTATATGTACATGGGTGACTATGTTACAAAAGGGACATTAAAAAGACCAGTAAATCTTAACTTAGGTGTTCAAGAAAACACTGGAGAAAAAATTAATAAACCAATTTTTAAACCCCACAATAGAACAAAGTACATGATACTGATTTTATTTAAGAAAATTCCGGTCAAGCAAAGAAGGCTGATTATACAGAGTAGCAGCAATAGAGCAGAACTGATCTGGCTAATTATCGTGAGACTTCTGTCCCACCTCCTTGGGCTTTCTAAAAGGTCAGGAAACAGGAGTTTGGTGACCTTATTCTTGGCTAGAAAGGCAAAATTTTTCAATGAATTAAAGAACTGAGAAAAGTCTTGAGAGGTCATTGGGGGTCCAGTGGTATTTAAAGGGTCTGTGGGGAAGTCTTTAAGGCAGGAAAAAGAAGGGCACTGCCAAGGTGGTAGGAAGGTCAGAGGGAAGAGGTATGTTACCAGGCACCCCATTTTGGCAGGTCTTAACCAAAACTCCCTGAAAATTTCTCCTGGGAGGCCCCACCCCAACTACAGAAACACTGAACTGGAATGTTCTGGCCCTGTTGAAATAAGAGCCAAGTGAAGCAGAAACAAAGACCAGATATGTATTTCTCCTCTCGCTCCCCCAAATATTCATTTACTCACTCTTTCCTTCATCAATATACATTGATAGAGCGCCTCCCATGTGCTAGGCTATGTGTTAAGTTCTGAGGATGCATCAGTATATAACACAAAGTGCTTGCTTTCACGGAGGGAGAGGCAAACAATAATATAATAAATAAATATGTGACAACAGGTTGGGATAAGAGAAGTGCCATGAAGAAAAACAAGTCAGACAGAGGAACAGAGAGGGACAAAGTGTTGGGGTGCTATTTTATACAAAGAAAGGCTTCTCTGAGGGGGGGGAAGTCTGCACAGAAATCTAACTGAAGGGGTTTTTAAAGAAATAGATTCAGTAATGTCATCAACAGGAACGTGAGGAAATGTTTCCTGTGGCACTACAGGTCTTCTCAAATATGAACTGAAAAGGTAAAAAGGTGCTACCCACGTGAAAATAAGAAGTTGAGACAAGGAGACTAGAAATGACAAGCAGAAGAGGATGGTGAATTTTGGTATCAGACAAACCTGGGTTTCAATCCCTGCCTTGCTGTGTGACCTTTATGAAGTTATTTAAATTAAGTTAGCCTCAGTTTCCCCATCTGTAAAACAAGGCCCAACTAATGTATCAGCTTTACTGGGCTATTGTAAGACTTAGAAGAATTCAATGAGATGATATATAATAAGACTATCAAGACCCATGACTTGTCGTACTCTAAAAGTTTTTTTAAATTTTTTTAGGTTTATTTATTTTGAGACAGAGCAGCTGTGGAAGGGGCAGAGAGAGAGAGAGAGGAGAGAGAGAATCCCGAGCAGGCTCCACGCTGTCAGCACAAAGCCCAACACAGAGCTCAAACTCACAAAGCTGTGAGACCATGACCTGAGCCAAAACCAAGAGTCAGACATTTAACCAACTGAGCCAACCAGGCGCTCCTACTGTAAGTTTTTCAAATAATAACTGTTAGTTATTTACCAGAATGTTACAAATTGGTTAGTTTAACTTTCTTGCCCAAAAGAATTTTGTTTTGTTTTATCCTATTCTATTTTCAAATATTTATTTAAACTCTAATTAGTTAACATATAGTGTAATATTGGTTTAGTGATTCATAGAATTTAGTGATTCATCACTTACATATAACACCCAGTGCTCATCATAACAAGTGCTTTCCTTGGTACCCATCATCCATCTAGCCCATTCCTCATCCACTTCTTCCCATCAACCCTGTTTGTTCTCTATGGTTTGCTTCCCTCTCTTTCTCTTTTTTATTCCTTCCCATATGTTCATCTGTTTTGTTTCTTAAATTCCATATCTGAGTAAAATCATAGGGTATTTGCCTTTCTCTAGCTGACTTATTTTACTTAACATAATATTCTTTAGCTCCATCCATGTCTCGTAAATACCAAGATTTCATTTTTTTGATGGTGTGTGTGTGTGTGTGTGTGTGTGTCACATCTTCTCTATCCATTCATCAGTCGGTGGACATTTTGCACCAAAGAGTTTTAAAACAAAGACTGACATGCTCAAAAGAGAAGAGGGGTTTTAGTCTAGAAACCATCAATCTGTATGTTGGGAATGAGAGTGTCCATAGGTTGGTTTTTAAGATGTCTGTAAATCCCTGAAACTGTGTTCAAAATTTGGGAGATTATATGTGCATTTTTCTGAGAAGAGGACAACTGGCTTTCATTATATTCTCAAAGTAGACAATAACCTCAGCAGTTAAGAGTTACTGCTTTTTAAATGAGCATTTCACTGTCTTTGTTATTTGCCTGATTTTCCATTATAGGTTATTCTGGTTTTCTGACCACAAAGTATTTTTTTCAGAACAATATAAGTTTTAAAAATGAACAAAAATAGGGGCGCCTGAGTGGCTTAGTCGGTTAAGCGTCCGACTTTCGCTTAGGTCATGATCTCGCGGTTCATGGGTTCGAGCCCCGCGTCGGGCTCCGTGCTGACTGCCAGCTCAGAGCCTGGAGCCAATTTCAGAGTCTGTATCTCCCTCTCTCTCTGACCCTCCCCTGCTCACGCTGTCTCTCTCTCTCTCCTAGAAATACATAAAAAATATTTTTAAAAAATGAACAAAAATATTTAAAGGTCTCTCTTTCTTCTTATCATCTTATTAGTTTAAGGGCATTATCTATTGGTGATAACATTCACTCTTTTTTTAATGTTTATTTATTTTGAGAGAGAGATAATGCAAGCAGGGGAGGGGCAGAGAGAGAGGGAAAGAGAGCTCAAGTAGGGGGAGGACAGAGAGAGAAGGAGAATTTCAAGCAGGCTCCAAGCTGTCAACATTGAGCCTGACATAGGGCTTTATCCCATGAACCACAAGACTAAGACCCAAGCCAAAATCAAGAGTTGGACAGTTAAACCTCTGAACCACCCGGGTGCCCTGATAACATCCTCTTTTATTCTCCTCTTCACTTGCTAGAGCTGGAAAGTGAGGATGTTGGGATTTTTTACTTATTCTGAGACAGAGGAGCGTGCATGTGAGCAGGAGAGGGGCAGAGAGAGAGAGAGGGAGAGAGAGAATCCCAAGCAGGCTCTATGCTATCAGCACAGAGCCTGACATGGGGCTCAATTCCATGAACTGTGAGATCATGATCTGAGCTGAGATCAAGAGTCAGCCATTCAACCAACTGAGCCACCCAGGTGCCCCTGGAAAGTAAGTTCTTATTCACTTTGATAATTCTTAAAAGATGCATCTTCTCCTTGAGTTGACTTTCTGATTCTATGCTTCAAAGAGAGAGCTGTTTTTTCATTCTCATCTATATAGCCTAATTTCCTTTTTTTCCAAAGGAATTTTTTTATTTATTATTTGTGAGTATAGCTTAAACCCAAGTTATGACTGATACACTCCTTAAAAACAAGAAAAAGAAAAAAAGAAAGGAAAAGAAAACAAAACTATGTAATCTGAGTCTATATAATGGAGAGCTTCACAATCATGGACTAGATTTAGAATGCACAAAATATTACAGTGAAATTGACAAATACATAAAAAACTAGTACATATCAATTGTAACTCGAGGGAATGACACATTGTTTTTATACTTGCATAAAGTTTCCTAGGTCATTTGCTACATTGGCCATATAATAGACTATGACTGGCTCCTTCAGCCTGCTTGGTTGATTCTTTGGTGAGAAGCCAACAGTATCTGAAGAGTCGGGGCCTCCTGAGAGAAGAGACTCTGTGAAGACACTATTTGTTAAGACTCTTCATAGCAAAATCCATATTCACCTTAAACTGGACTAAGCACAGAGAGATTTCATAGGCTGGAGTAACTAAAAAGTCCAGGATTCAATCTCTAAACTTACACTCAACTAGACTAGGGTCCCACACTCTCAGGTCCTCTCTCCATCTGGCCTCTGAATCTCAAAAAGTCCCATGCACGTAGGGGTCCTGGTAGATGTGTACAGAAGTTTCCTCACAGCCAGCTCTCCTGGCAAGAAGGCTTCACTTCCTCAAATAACTTGAGTGGATGTTCTTGCAGGATTTAGGGGTGTCATGCTGTCTCCCTTACACATACCTTCTGAATGGGGATGCTTCATCTGATCCACATGGGCTGAATATGAAAGAGTACATTTCCCCAAAGAAAAATGGAGGTTCCATAGCAGGGAATGTCCACCACCACTCAACATATATTTCCCCCCTTCCCTGCACAGAATTCTAATTATTCAGGTAGACTAGAGATCCCTTGATCTTAGGAAGAATTTGCTCCCTGCATTATAAGTTGAATTATGATTATAAATCTTATTCCTTCATGATTATCTATACAATGGAATACTACATGGCAATGAGAAAGAATGAAATCTGGCCATGGGTAGCAACATGGATGGAACTTGAAGGTGTTATGCTGAGCAAAATAAGTCAGGCAGAGAAGGACAGATACCATATGTTTGCACGTATAGGAGGATTAGGACGAACTTAACAGAGGACCGTGGGGGAGAAGAAGGGGGAAAATAGTGGGGGAGGGGGATAGAGGCAAACCGTGAGAGACTCTTGAATGCTGAGAACAAACTGAGGACTGATGGGTGTGGGGGCGCGAGGAGGGAGATGGGCATGGAGGAGGGCACTTGTTGGATTGAGCACTGGGTCTTATATGGAAACCAACTTGACAATAAACTATCATATAAAAAAATCTTATTCCTTCAGCCCTCCTATTGTTCTAGGACTGGTCATATGATCCAGTTCCAACCAATGAGAAATAAGCAGAAGTGTGTTCAGTAGAGCATTTTGGAAGAATGTGCTTTGCTGGAAATAAGGTCTGCCATGGTTCTTTTGCTCTTCTGCTCTCTACCCTTCTTTCTACTTGGAATATGGATATGATGCCAGGGAGGCAGCAGCCATCTTATCACTATGAGGCAATAAGCATGGGGATGCATATAAACATCCCCTCCCAAAGCTAGTAGACCAGAAAAAAACACAAATTTTCTGGGCATCTGATAGCTCCAATGAGCCCCTGCACTAGCCTTGACTGTCAACCTCCAGACTTATTATCTGATACAAGAAACCTTATTTGTTTAAGCTGCTGTTCATTGTGTTTCCAGTTACTTGTGGCCAAATACAATTCTAACAGCTGCAGATGCTATTACCAGAAGAATAGGGAATAGATGCTGGGCAGTCAAAAACAACCAGTTTTCACCAGAGATATTGCAATATAGAAGTCCCTACCTTATTTGGGAAGGATACATCCCAAGACCCCGAGTGGATGCCTAAAAGCAGAGATCATAATGAACCCTATATATATATATATATATATATATAGGGTTATATATATTATGTATATATAATATATATAGGGTTATATATATATGTATATATAATATATATAGGGTTATATATATATGTATATAATATATATATATATTACATTCTTTCCTATACGTACATGCCAATGATAAAGTTTGAATTATAAATTAGGCATGGTGAGAAATTAACAATAATAGTACAATGATAACAATATACTGTAACAAAAGTTATGTGAATGTGGTCTCTTTCTCAAAATATCTTACTGTACTGTACTCATGTTTCTTGTGATGATGTGAGATGATAAAATGCCTACATGATGAGATGAGTGATGTAAGCATTGTGATGTAGCGTTAAGCTACTACTGACCTTCTAATGATACATCTGATCATCTCCTCTGGACCACTGTTGACCACAGGTAACTGAAACTGTGAAAAGCAAAACCACAGACAGGCGAGACTACTCTACTGATAAACCAAGGCTGAACTTTTCCAATTCTTCAAACCCATACCAGGAAATCACTCTCTAAATCATAAAAAAGAAAAGCAAGGTGGAAAAGGGATACAGAAAGGAATGTGGAAGGGGATCTCAGACTGATTTAGATCACTTTCCTTCCTCACTGAGAACAGATAGGGTGATAAGTACCCATTTTACCAATTAAAGATGAATTTGAGTAGGGGCGCCTGAGCGGCTCAATAGGTTAAGGGTCTGACTCTTGGTCTCAGCTCAGGTCATGATCTCACAGTTCATGAGTTCAAGCCCCATGTCGGGCTCTATGCTGACATCATGGAGCCTGCTTCAGATTCTCTCTCTTCCTCTCTCTCTGTCCCTTCCCAGCTCATGCTTGCACTCTCGCTCATGCTCTCTCTCAAAATAAACATTTTTTTTTTAAAGTAAAGATGAGTGGACAAGTTCTTTAAAATGTCAACACCATGCTTCCAAGGAAGCTTACATCTAAAACAGTCAAAAGAGAATGGACTTTAGGACTGCATTCAAATTCTGTCTCTGCCCCTTATTAGCTGTAAAACCTAGAGAAAATTATAGTTAACTGAGTCTCCTGTGAAGGATGGGGATAATGACCTCTATCTTGTAGGTTTGGGTTTTTTTCCCTCCCTTAGTTCTTTAAAAAAAGGGTTTTATTAAGTCATAAGATACATCACTGGTTTAAAAGATGTTATAAAATGTATATCCATGAACCTAGGCACCTGTCTGACTCAGTCAGTGGAGCATGTAACTCTTGACCTTGGGGTCAGGTTCAAGCCCCATGTCAGGTGTAGAGATTAACTTAAAATTTTTTTCAATTAAAAAATATATACCTCCATAAACCAGCACAACCTGAACCTTTACACCTAGAAACCACACTCTTTTTCTGAGTTTCACTATCTTTTCCATTGTTTACATTTACTCGCCTCATTTATCGGCCCCCTCCTCTGAGCAAAGCACATGTACATCTGGCATATATTATTTTATATTCTCACAAGGAACTTGATCACTGGTTCAACAGCAGAAAACATGTCATGTATTTCTACTCACTATGCATACTCCATAAACAACACCTACCAGATGCATAGTGTCAACTCCCCACACAAATGTAACTTTCATTCCCAAGCTGAGATTATTCTTATTTTTGTCTATTGCTGTATCCCCATCATATAGAATAGTGCTTCTTTTATATAGGGCACTCAATAAATATTTGGTGAATGGATGAATGAATCTTTTACATCTCTTGGGTTCTATGATAGGTAGACCTTCTTCCTATTTGAGTCTTCCTATTTCCCTAAGCATGTTGAAATCTGTTTATTTCCTGAAGTTCACATGAGGCTTAGAATTGTGAAATAAAGGGAAGGATGCTTTCTGACTTTAGTCACCTTAAGAGAAGTGGTTGCCACGCTGAAAATGACACAAATGACAGTTCAGGCCAGGTCATGTCAAATGGACATAAGCCAAAGATTTAGTCATTCTGAATTGCCACATCTTTTTAAGACAACATAGTAATAACAATGGTCAGGCACTGTGCTAAGTACATTACATATATGACCTCATTTATTCCTTCAAACAATCCTAAAAGACAAGTGTCATTACCCCCGTTTTACAGAGGAAGACAGTGGGATTTAAAGAAAACAATGTATCTAAGATCAATCACCCAGATAGTAAGTAGTAGAGCCAGCATTCCAACCCCAGTCTGTGACTCTAAAAAATGCTCTGAATCACTTTGCCACATTGCCTTATCTAAGAGCCAAAGCCCCTCAAAATAGGAAATAGACCAGTACAGATGGATCCAAACAAACCTAATCTTGAAGTAATCTTGACCCATGTCTAAGAGATGGTCAAGATCCAAAGTTCAGACTATTATCCATAGGCATCCAATACCATTAGTTTCAGGTTCTCACCCAGGAAAGAGGCAGACCTTCTCTATTGACCAGCTGTTACTTATTTTAAATATCACCCCTTTGAATGACTTTTATTCACATAATATCAAAGTAGGTCATTGGAGAGCAATAATATTCTACTTGAAAGCACACTTGCCAAAACATTTTTTTTGAAAGAGAGAGAAAGGGCACAAGTGAACGAGGGCCAGAGAGAGAGAGAATCCCAGGAGGGGTGAGGGAGACACAGAGAGAGAGAGAGAGAGAGAGAGAGCACGAGAGGGAGAGAGAGAAGCGGGGCTCACCTGAAGTAAGGCCTGTGTTTCTATCTGAGGTGGGACTCGAGCTCACCCAAAGCGGGATGCATGCTCACCCTATGTGGGACTCAAATTCATGAACTGTGAGATATGACCTGAGCTGAAGTCAGATGATTAATGACTAAGCCACCCAGGCACCCCAAAATATTTTTTAACATTTTTCAAGTTTTTATTATAGAAAATTTCAAACATATCCTAAAAGAGAAAGTAACAGCTATCTGTCACTCAGTGAGTTCAATCCATTCCTAAAAATGTTTCCTCTAAATAAACAAGAGAACAAATTAGTTAAGTGTATTAGTTTGCTAAGGCTGCCATAACATACTACAGACTGGGTGGATGAAACAACAAAAATTTATTCTCTCACAGCTCTGGTATAATGATAATAAATCAGGGGCGCCTGGGTGGCTTAGTCGGGTAAGCGTCCGACTTTCGCTTAGGTCATGATCTCGCGGTTCGTGGGTTCGAGCCCCGCGTCAGGCTCTGTGCTGACTGCCAGTTCAGAGCCTGGAGCCTGTTTCAGAGTCTGTGACCCCCTCTCTCTCTGACCCTCCCCTGCTCATGCTGTCTCTCTCTCTCTCCTAGAAATAAATAAAATATTTTTTAAAAAATCATCACACCAAAATAAAGGGAGTTGTTGCTTAAAAAGTGGTATAACCTTTCAAGAGCGACTATGGTGAAAAGTCATTAATTGAGCAGTTACTATATAAGTCTATACAATGAGCCTCCATGCTTGAAGTTGCCGAGTTTGAATTATCAACCCACGGCCAATCTTGTTCTATCTATTCCTTCACCCAGTTTCCATTCCCTCACCCAGATTACTTTGAAACAAGTCTAGGGGCGCCTTGGTGGCTCAGTCAGTAAAGCATCTGACTTCTGCTGAGCTCATGATCTCATCGTTCATGAGTCTGAGCCCCGCATCAGGCTCTCTGTTGTCACCACAAAGTCCACTTCAGATCCTCTGTCCCCCTCTCTCTCTGCTCCCTCTCTCTCTCAAAATAAATAAACTTTAAAAAATTTTTAAGAAACAAATCTATATCATATTTCATCTATAAATTAGAAAAAATTTTGGAAAAGGAACATTGATAAGCTTTGAATAGATCACATGCAAATCACAGCGCAGCAAAGTTCTACAAACATTTCCCAATATCACATCAAATTTCCTGATAAAAGAATCTTTCCGTATGAAGCACTTATGGTTTAGATATGGTTTCAAAGCTCAATTTTGTCATTATTAGCTGTATGACTTTGGCAAATTATCCAGTTTCTCTAAGCCTCAGCTCCCTCATTCAAAACAGAGGCCCACTAAAGTATTTCACATTGTTGTACTGAGCAAATAAAATAATATATAATGTACTTAGCACAATACTGGCATCATAAATACATAATAAAGGTAGCTAATTTTTTTCAATGTCTGGCACAGAGTAAATGCTCAACAAAGCATTACTTACCACATAGTTGTTTCATCCTGTGTCATCTGATGGACTTTGCTGGTATGGTTACCTACGCTTGGTAGTGCCAATGAGACTGTCTGACTCTAAATCTAGAATATTCTCCCAGGGATGGATCTTCCCTGAGTACAGCTGAGCTAACTAGTTCCTCCCCTTCTCCTCACATGATCAAGCTAGTTAAAATTGATAGAGCAGGGGTGCCTGAGTGGCTCAGTCAGTTGAACATCCAACTCTTGATTTCAACTCAGGTCGTGAGTCCATGATCAAGTTCTGTACTGGGCTCCATGCTGAGCAGGAAGCCTGCTTAAGATTCTCTCTGTCCCTCTGCCCTTCTCCCCTGCTTACTCTCTCTCTCTAAAATTTAAACAAACAAACAAAAAACGGCAGGAGAGCACATAACCTAGCTCTCAAGTTGGCACCTGAAGAAAAGAAAACTAGGTGAAGCAGAAGGAAGAATTCACCAAACTACATCCAAGCACGTGGAAGGTCTGGAAATAGCTTCACACAGCAAGCATGAGAAGGTTTTCAAAAGTGGTGTGGCAGTGTATGCAAATACGCTGCAACAGAGAAATGAGGAAAATGATGAGATGATAAAACAACAGAGTAAGATGAAAAGTGAGACAGAGGTTAAGGGAAACAAATCAAGGGCCAATCAATACTACTGAAGAATTTTTTTTTTTTTGAGAGAGAGAGTGGGGAAGGGGCAGAGACAGGGAGATAGAGAATCCCAAGCAGACTCTGTGCTGATAGCTCAGAGCCCGATGTGGGGCTCCAAGTCACAAACCATGGGGTCATGACCTGAGCCAAAATCAAGAGTCGGATGCTCAACCGACTGAGCCACTTGGGCACCCCACTACTGAAGAACGATTAAGAAAACATAAACTAGGCTCTTTTATGTCAAAAAACAAAGGAGAAATATCTCCCAAGTTTTGAGAAAAAGAAAGTGTGACTCAAGATTTTATATCTAGCCAGGCTATTTTTCCAAGGAAATGGAAAGATACTCTCAAGAGTATACAATTTCAAGGAATACAGCTACATATGCTCTTCTTCAGGAAGGGGGCTTACTTGATGATGAAAATCATACATAAACCAGAGAAGAATTAAAGCAAAGAACTCCAGAATGAAGATGTGATTAAAAAAAAAAAAACTGGTGCAGAACACTGAATTCACTTCAATATAGAACAAAGATTAACCAACTGTGGAAATTATGGTTACAAAACAGAATGTAAATATTAAAAACCATAACCACATAAAAATGAAATGAACCAACTAGACTCAGAGGAGGAAAGAGGAGACAGAGGACTTTTTGGTTACTGATGTTCTTAGCTGTCCTAAGAGGGTGTGAAAGACACTCTCTAAAAGTGCAACATGAAAGTGAAAAATAAAAAAACCAAGATGACTCAAAACTCAATGTTTATCATAATTTTTTTTCCTAAATCTTAGGAGTATCTTTAAAGAACTAATGTTCCTTGTAATAAACAAAACTTAAAGTTCTATTCCTTCACTTTCACTTTTGTTACAGCTTCATTTCAGTTCCTTTCACTTTAGTCAAATTTAAATAGTATTAAACTTAATATTATTATTTTGGCATATCTAGAATGACTCCATTTCTAACTAGCAGTCTTTTCTTCTGTATGTACATAGCATGTTTGAAGCAATGTTCTCTTATTACAAGGGTTAATGACAGGTTTGGGGGTAATTTTTTATTTTTTCCTATCTGTTGTTATATTCTTCTCCTCCTCCTTTGTCTTCTCTCCCTCATCCTCCTCACCCCCCCTTCTCCTCTGTCTTCTTTATTTTTTTTAATGTTTATTTGTTTTTGAGAAAGAGAGAGAGAGAGCACAAGCAGGGGAGGGAAAGAAAGGAGAGGAAGACACATTATCCAAAGCAGCCTCCAAGCTCCGAACTGTCAGCACTAAGCCCGACATAGGGCTCGAAACCATAAGCTGTGAGATCACGACCTGAGCTGAAGTCAGATGTTTAGTTAACACAACTGAGTCACACAGGTGCCCTTACTTCTTCTTTAAAATAGATCTTTTTTATATTTACAAAAAGAACAATCAATATTCTAAAAAGTAAAAGTGAACAGGAATAGAGTTGGGTCAATGCACAGAATCTTTGCCATGACACATCTGGTTATGAGCCCATAGATATGACTTTCACAACCCTTATTTAACAACATAAATGCTTTGTGAACGGAAAACACCAGTTACAAAGAAAATGGCAACCAAGCAGTGATAGTGGCAAGGATAATGGACAAGGCACTGAGAGGGTAACCTGAAAAAGTTGCACAAGCTTTGGTTTGGGAATCACAAGACCTGAATTCTTGTTCTGGTTCAAGCACTTAACATTCATGTCACCTTGGATAATCTCATTGTCGCCTTGGATACATCACTAAGCCTTTCTGAGCACCAGGTCCGATATTGCAATATATTCCCATTTCTTTCAAGTATATTTGTTTATTTTTGAAAGAGAGATCATGTGCCCACAAGTGGGAGAGGGGCAGAGAGAGAGAAAGACAGGGAGAGAAAGAATTCCAAGCAGGCTCTGCGCTTTCAGTGAAGTGCTGACATGGGGTTCAAATTCATGAATGGTGAGATCACGACCTGAGCCAAAATCAAGAGTCGGACCCTTAACTGACTAAGTTACCCAAGTGCCCCACAACATATTCCCATTTCTCATGAAAAAGTAGGAATATGTGTTTTTAGGTAAAATATCATGATATTTAAATTCTGGCAAGGCATCCAAAATCTTTTAAACACTTACAGGCTAAACAGAGCATATCTGAAGTCATATTCATCCTGTGGACTTACCACATACTGACCAACATCATTCACATATTCCATCAGTGAACAAAGTTGGACCTAATGGAAGCTCTCCAGTAGACTGCTGGAGCCAGCTCCTACCTACTTACAAGAGCCAGTTATGTGACTTAATGACATCACATTGGTGGCTAAGGTCATAGTACTAAGACTGTGGAAATCAGAAAATGCTACAGATCAGCCCCCTGCCTCCCATCATAATGGAAACATTTACTATAATACTACTGTAGCTATCTGTCCCAGCTGATCCTATGGTTATTGTATCGTATGTTAGTGCTAGAAGAGATCTAAGACATTCTGCAAGAAATGAAAAGCTAATCAATCTAGCTAAAGCAAAAAGGGGGAAATTTAATTGAAATAAAGGACAGAATTACCAAACCTTATGGAAACCAGAAATGCGGGCTTCTGATTAAGACAAGAAAAGACACAGGACTGTTTGCCACCCCAAATCCCTCTCTCTCCATCACTAGTGTTGGCCTCTCCCTGGGTGTTAGCTTTTTTCTCTCTCTCTTTCAGCTTCTCCTCTGTGGCAAGATCAAGGCCAGGGGTAGCAAAGAGAAGCACTTGCTCTGGAAGAGCACAGATATGCTGCTGCCACATATGGTACCTTCTTCTTCTGGCCTGAGGGAGTCCCCACCAGCAGCTTAGTAGGAAACATAGGCTGGGTTTCAGCCCTCACTGGCTTCTACCTGGGTGCCTGGGTGTAGTGCACAAATTGCACAACTATACACAATGGTCCCATATGAACACATTCTCCAAAAGTGAAACTTTTCAATAAGCTTTAGCTAAGATATTGATGTAATGATGTTAAGAGTATGATGAAAATACAATAGGGAAGGAAGAGTTAGTTGGTTCAAAATATTGCTGAAGGGGCACCTGGGTGGCTGAGTCAGTTAAGTGTCGGACTTTGGCTCAGGTCATGATCTCACAGTTCGTGGGTTCATGTCTGGCTCTGTACTGATAGCTCAGAGCCTGGAGACTGCTTCAGATTCTGTGTCTCCAGCTCTCTCTGCCCCTTGCCCACTCATATTCTCTCTCCTCTCTCTCTCAAAAATAAATATAAACATTTAAAAATTTTTAAATAATTTTAAAAAATAGAGCTGAAAGCATTCATAGTTACACTTGGAAATTCAAGAGAGGAAGGCTCCCCTCACCCTCCCTCATTTTATAAAATAAACTTTGTATCCGGGGATAATTTTAGATTTAAGAAAAACTGCAAAGTCAGAATTCCCACCCCAAGAAATGAAATGACCCAGATGAACTGCTTTTGTAAACTTATTGAAACTTCCCAAAGTATAAACATACAATTCCACTTTCTATTTAGTCCAGTAGTCAAAAAAAAAAAGAGGGGAAGAGGTGAAGGCTGGCTTTAAAGTACAGAATCTTGTGCTAAATTTATTCAAAATTTGTTTTGAAATAGTCATCAAGTGGTTACTTCCCCATACTTATCTCTATATAGTATCTTATATTGAAAATAAAGCCAAAGGAAGGAAAAGACTATTAATAATTATGACAAGGGCAGTTCATTCATTGCCTTCATTCACTTGACAAGATTTCCACAGCTTTTGATATGCCTCAAGCATATTAAGGTAGCGGGTATAGAATGATGTGAAGTATAAGCACCGTCCTTACCCTAATAGACCTTCTAGTTTAATGGAGACAGGCCAAAGATACAAAGGCCTAGGGGACACAGGAAAGGAACACAAGTTTGTGAGATAGAATGACTGGATAGGACCTGTGACAAACCAAAAAGATGTACTAAATAAAGTTCTTCAAGCTTAATTTTAAGAAAAGCAAAAAACAAAAACATCTATGTGGGCCATGGAATACATCTGTAGGTACATTAGGCCCATCTACCATTTGAAACATTGAATGAATTGCAAAAATAATTATGTAAGTGGAAGTAAAGACAATTTTTTTTAGTCTACGATGCTGTGAGGTAGTACAGTAATGGCCTCTGACCAATTCCTGAAATTACATTTTCTGAGACCTAAAAGATTAGTAGAAGCTAGGCAGTAAGGACTGGGGAAAGAAGATTTATGATAAATATAACAGTAGAGGGGACAGGATATTTGAAGCTCTGATATGATTCAAGGCCAGAGAATAAGGGGGGAAAGTCAAGAGACGTGCTGAAGTTTCAGGGGCCAGATAACGATAAATTGCATAGGCTGTATTGAGAATTTCCAACTTTACTCTAAAACTAATGAATATTCATTAAAGGATTATAAACAAGGGAATGATTTGTTCTTGCATGTATAGTTACAAGACTACTCTGGTTGGAATGTCTGGTTGGAATTGAGTGGAAAGAGAGATCAAGATTAGATGTGGTTGAAACAGTCAGGATGCTAATGCAACAGTTCAGACAAGATGTGTTGGTCTTGGACCAAGGGGTTAATGGTCAAAATGGAGAGTTTTTTTTAAATGTTTAGTTATTTATTTTTGAGAGACAGAGATACACAGCCAGCAGAGGAGAGGCAGAGAGAGAGGGAGAAAGAGTCCCAAGTAGGTTCCCTACCATCATTGCAAAGCCCAACATGGGACTCAAACTCACAAACTGTGAGACCATGACCTGAGCTGAAACCAAGAGTTGGACGCTCAACTGACCGAGCCACCCAGGCACCCCAAAATGGAGAGATGTTTTAGCATTTGGGATTAGGAATCGCTGGGACAGAAAACTGCAAATTACAGTGGCTTGGAAACACAGATGTTTATGTCTCTCTCATATAACTGAAGTCTACACATAGTCAACCTAGAAGTAGATTGGTGGCTCCACAATTTCCAAAGGACCAGATTTCCTCTATCTTGTTTCTCAACATGTGACTTCCACCTCCTAGTCCAAGATGGTTGCTCTGTCTGACTCCAGCCATACTGTTTGCATTCCAGCCAACATATGTCAAAGGGAGGGGAAAGGTATGTCCCCTCCCCTCAAGGGTATTTTTATTTTTATTTTTTTAATATTTTATCTGAGAGAGAGATAGAGACAGCATGAGCAGGGGAGAGTCAGAGAGAGAGGGAGACACAGAATCTGAAGCAGGCTCCAGGCTCTGAGCTAGTTGTCAGCACAAGGCCCGATGCAGAGCTTGAACCCACGAACTGTGAGATCATGACCTGAGCCGAAGTTGGATGTTTAACCGACTGAGCCACCCAGGCGCCCCTCAAGGGTATTTTTAGAAACGAAGCATGACACTTTTAGTTACAATTCATTGGACAGAATTCACATGGCCCCATCTGGCTGCAAGGAGTGTTGGGAAATAAAATGGTTACTCTGGAGACTACAGATCCAGCTGAAAATCAAGAGTCCATGACCAAGGATGAAAGGAACAACAAACATTTGGGAAGAGTCAACATCTCCTGAAATAGAAGTAGACAAAGTTGAGATACATTTTAGAAATAAAATTAACAGGATTTAATTATCAATTTAACCGGGGGGGGGGGGGAAGGGTGAGGAAAAGAGAAGAAACAAGCCCGATTTCCACTATTCTATCATAAACAACTGGATAAGTGGTATTGTTTTTCTGGAAATGGAGAAATAAAAAAAGTTAACAGATTTGAGACAAGGAACAAGAATTAGCTGCTGGGAACATGTTCATCTAGCTGGCAAAATTATAAGGGAAACAACTTATCGGTGTCCCTGTATATCCTTTCAGAGATGTTGTATGCCCATAGATGTTCTATGCCATACAGGCGTGTGTGTATGTCTGTGATCTGTGTGTGTACACACACATGTACACAGCACACACACCTTTTTTTTTTTTTTTTACAAAAATGATAGCTGTCAATTGTAGCATTACACACCTTGAATTTTTCATTTTGTGTGCCAACAACATAGATTTATGATATTTTGGGCATTTGTCTTTTAAATCATGGAAGAAATTAAAAGTTGAGTTACAAATTAAAATGCAATAATATTGGTTTTTTATTTACCTATGTAATTACATCTCCCCAAGATTTTTATTTCTTTGTATGGCTTAACGTTAGAGCTGAGAACTCACTTTAACATTTTTTTTTTAATTTTTTATGTCTTATTCATTTCTGAGAGAGAGAGAGAGAGAGCATGAGCAGGGGAGGGTCAGAGAGAGAGGGAAATACAGAATCCGAAACAGGCTCCAGGCTCTGAGCTAGCCGTCAGCACAGAGCTCGATGTGGGGCTCAAACCCACAAACTGTGAGATCATGACCTGAGCCAAAGTCAAACACTCAACCGACTGAGCCACCCAGGCACCCCCACTTTAACATTTCTTATAGGGCAGGTCTACTTATAATAAATTCCTTCAGCTTTTATTTATCTGGTAAGGTCTTAATTTCTCCTCCATTCCTGAAGGATAGTTTACCCAGATGTAGACTTCTTGATTTCCCCCAGCACTTTAAATATTGCCTCCTGCCTAAGAAATTGGCTGTTCGTGTTATTATGAATCCCTTGAGGGGCACCTGGATGGCTCAGTTGGTTAAGCTTCTGACTCTGGCTTAGGTCATGATCTCACAGTTCGTGAGTTTGAGCCCCATATCGGGCTCTGTGCTGACAGCTCAGAGCCTGGAGCCTGCTTCAGATTCTGTGTGTCTCTCTTTCTCTCTCTCTCTGTTCCTCCCCTGCTTGTGCTCTCTCTCTCGCTCTCTCTCTCGTGCTCTCTCTCTCTCTCTCTCAGAAATGAATAAACATTAAAAAAATTAGAAAAAAAAAAAAAGAATCCCTTGAACATAATGAGTTCTTTTCTCTTACTGCTTTCCAAGATTCTTTGTTCCAACAGTTTAATTACAATGTCTTTATTAATTTCTTTGAGTTTACCATACTTGGAGCTTGTTGAGCTTCCTGGACATATAGAGTCATCAGATTGGGAAGGGTTTGGTCACTATGTTTTTGAGTAATCTTTCTGCCCCTTTCTCTGTCCCTCCTTCTGGGGCTCCCAAAACACATATGTTGACTGGCTTGATCATACCACAGGTACTTTAGCTTCTGTTTACTTTTCTTTTTTTTCTTCTCTGCTCCTCAATATGAATAATTTCAATTGCCTTATCATTAAGTTCATTTGTTTGTTTCTTCTCTCTGCTCAATTTGCTGTTGAACCCTCTAGTGAATTTTTTATTTCAGCTACTGTACTTTTCAGCTCCAGAATTTCTATTTGGCTCCTTTTTGTAACTTGTGTTTCTTTATTGACGTTTGTACTGTGTTGATACATTATTTTTCTCGTTTTCTTTAGCACTTTGAGCATTTTTAAGACTGTTAATTTTAGGGTGCCTGGGTGGCTCAGTCGGTTAAGCGCACAATTTCAGCTCAGGTCATGGTCTCTCTGTTCATGAGTTTGAGCCTCATATCGGGCTCTGTGCTGACAGCTCAGAGCCTGGAGTCTGCTTCAGATTCTGTGTCTTCCTCTATCTCTGTCCTCCCCTACTCATGTTGTCTCTCTCAAAAATAAATAAACATTAATAAAAAAATTTAAATATTTTGTCTAATAACTCCAATACCTGGTCTTCTTCATTAATAAAAAAAGTTAAATCTTTTGTCTAATAACTCCAATACCTGGTCTTCTTCATAGATAGTCTCTGTCAACTTATTTTCATCTCTTACGTAGGACATACTTTACTGTATCTGTGTAAATTTCTGATTTTTTTCATTGAACATTGTACATTTGAATATTATAAAATGGTAATTCTGGAAGTCAGATTTTCCTCCTTCCTGAGGGTTTGCTGTTCTAGATTGTTGAGGGCCAGAGCTGTCCATTTGTCTGTAATTTTTCCAAACTATTTTTGTACACACTGTATTCTTTACTGTATATGGTCACTGAAGTCTCTGTTCCTTACCTGTGTTCAGCTAGTCCTTTGAAATAGATTTCCTTGAGGCACCTGAGTGGCTAAGTCAGTTAAGCATCTGGCTTCAGTTCAGGTCATGATCTTGTGGTTTGTGGGTTCAAGCCCCACGTTGGGCTCTATGCTGGCAGCTCAGAGCCTGGAGCCTGTTTCAGATTCTGTGCCTCCCTCTCTCTCTGCCCCATCCTCCACCTCAAAATAAATAAACATTAAAAAAATTTTTTTAAAGAAAGAAAGAAATTTCCTTGATGCCAAAAGTTTAAAAACCAAACAAACAAAAAATAAACATCTCTCCCATTCTTTGCAGATTGGCTATGTTGGGGCACTCTTTTAAAGCTTAGCCAGGCTACTTACAACTCTGCTTTAGCGTTCACCTGCTACTTGCATCAAGCCTAAAGATCATCCAGAGTTGAAAGCTAGGGTCTTCCTGGGTCTTTTCTGAGGATGCGTCCTGTCTTGGGCAGGTGTGTGGCTTTCTAAATTCCCCAGTGTATACATAGGCTTTTCTGAATAACCTAAGTTTCCAAAAAAGTCTCTCCCAGCCTTCCTCCCAAGCTTTAGGCAGTCCACTGTATGTCTCAACTTTAATTTTTTTGCCCTAAGCAGCCACAGGGTTGTTGTTTTTTGGTTTATTTGTTCGTTTGTTTCTTACACTTTATAATGTCTGAGCTATGTTCACCATTTTTCTGCCCTGAGTAATTTCTGAGTTAGATGAAACACAAACAAGAGATGCACCTTGTGTTAATCAGTCCTTCAGGAAACTTTCAGCCAGAGTAGAGCAGACAAACACAATGACTTGCTAATAAGGTCTGCTCTGCTCTCTCCAGAACCAAGGCCAAGGTTCCACACTGGGAACTCAGGTTGCTACCTTCAAAACTGTCATTTTACCAGGCAGGTGTAGGGTAAGGGCAAGGAAAAATGCCACAGAGATTTATCTCCTACCACATTTAAGTTCTTTTTCTTCTTTCAGCATTTGCTCGGTTGCTCTAAATTTTTTACTATTTTCCAGAGTTCTAACCAAGTTGGCTTTAACAGTTTCTGATACTTTTTTTTAAAATTTTTTTACTGTTTTATTTATTTTTGAGAGAGAGAGAGAGAGAGACAACATGAACAGGGGAGGGTCAGAAAGAGAGGGAGACACAGACTCCAAAGCAGGCTCCAGGCTCTGAGCTAGTGGTCAGCACAGAACCCGATGGGGGGCTGGAACCCACGAACCATGAGATCATGACCTGAGCCGAAGTCGGATGCTTAACCAACTA
Organism: Hyaena hyaena; assembly: GCF_003009895.1. Classification (NCBI taxonomy): domain Eukaryota; kingdom Metazoa; phylum Chordata; class Mammalia; order Carnivora; family Hyaenidae; genus Hyaena; species Hyaena hyaena. The sequence continues at coordinate 1,237,186 of NW_024080676.1, read as the reverse complement.
AGCCACCCAAGCGCCCCACTGATACATTTTTTTTATGTTTCTGTGGAGGGATGGGTGTTTGGACTGCCTACACTATGCCAATGACATCACCTTTTGGTAAGGTAATTCTGAGATAATTTTAGACTTAAAAAAATGTTGCAAAAATAGTAAAGAGAATTCCTATACTGTTTCTACAGCTTTCCCAAATGTTAACATCTTATATGACCACACATAAAAAAATTAAAAACCAGGAAATTAGTATTAATACAATACTATTAGCAAGTAGGGTGTGCCTGAATGGCTCAGTGGGTTAAGGCTCTGACTTAATTTATGCTTAGGTCATGATCTCACAGTTCATGGGACTGAGCCCCACATCAAGATGTGGGTCCAAGATCGACTCCAGATAATTCATTTCACGTAGTTTTTATGTCTCCTAAATTTCCCCAATCTGGAAGAACTCCTATCTTTCTTTGTCTTCCGTGACCTTGACATTTTCGAAGGGTACCATCTAATCATTTAAAGAATGTCTCTCAGATTAGGAGGAACTTGACGGAGGAACAAGGGGGAGAAGAAGGGGGGAACTGGTGGGGGAAAGGGAGAGAGGCAAACCATGAGAGACTCTTGAATGCTGACAAAAACTGAGGACTGATGGATGTGGGGGGGAGAAGGGATGGGCATGGAGGAGGGCACTTGTGGGGATGAGCACTGAGTGTTATGTGGAAACTAATTTGACAATAAACTATTTGTAAAAAAAAAAAAAAAAAGAATGTCTCTCAATCATATTTCCTAATGGTTAAGTTCAGGTATGCATTTTTTAAAAGAATACCACATAAGTGATATTGTACTCTTCTCACTGCATCATATCAGGAAGCATATGATGTTTAGATTGCAAAGATAGTTTAGAGAGTTCTCAGCCTGTTTCCATAATGTCGACATCTTACATAAACATGACATCTTCATTAAAACTATAAAATTAACATTTGTTATGAAGAGTACTATTAACTACAGACATTACTTGGATCGTCAGTTTTTCCACTGTCCTTTTTCTGTTACAGGACCCAATTCAGAACCTCACATTTCATTTTGAGGTAGCTCTTTTTTTATAAGATTACTCTCCCACTAACTCATAGCACAGAAGTCTCACCCCTTCCCTCTCTACATTAGAACCTCAATTCACTGATAATATGGTTACCAATGGCTACCAAGTTTCACTTCTCACATCTCCCCACCACAAGAGAGGAACTGCCCATATTTTCTGTGGTTCATATTAAAAAGTCCTAAAGAAGGATTTTGATTGGATTGACTTGTGACAAATGGCTTCCACTAGAAAAATCAGATATGGCTAAGAAAGGAGTGCCTCATAATATGACATGGCTACTGAGGGCCTACGCTAAGGGAGCAGAGCTATTCCTACAGAAGGGGAATCACTATAAACTGGGAAGTGACCTCAGTTGATAGAAACCAATTAGCCCATTCACCTCATTTCACAGATGAAGAAATGGAAATCTGAAGAAATAAGTAACTTTTCAATGGCCCAGAGCTAGTCCTTAGCAAAATGAAGTCTCAACCCAGGCCTCCTAATTCCCAGTCCTAGATATTTGCCTCTATGTCCCTAGAACTACCATGATTGTGGAACTAATCCCAAGAATTAAAGAATCTGAAATTAGAAGCAACCTTGTATTGACGTATAAATTTTCCAGTGTAACCAAGCTAACTTCAGAGTAATGGAAGCTATTGCTGTTTATTTTTCTCCAATATTGGGATTTCAAAATAATTCACATTCAGCAGGTTATGATGCAAACTGTAGGGTAGGGCAGGGGTGGGGAGGAGAAGGATATCCTCAGCAGGTTTGTTAAACAACCTAGACTAACCATATAATAAAACACTACACAGTGTGTAAAAAAAGACTAAAGAAATCTGTTATGTGTACTGACATAGGAAGCCGTTTCACAAGTCCTATGTGGAAAAACAAAATCAAGTAAAAGGTGTGAATAGCATAAATGCATTTATGTGGGAGACACCACACTGTTAACAGTCTTCATCAATGGTAGGTGGGATTACAGAATATTTTTTTATTTTCTTCATTATACTTTCCAATAATGTTTGAATTATTAAACAAGTATGAACTGAAGACATTACACTGAGTGAAAGAGATCAGACATAAAAGATCACAGATATATGAATCCACTTTTCTGAAATCTCCAAAATAAGTAAGTCCATAGAGACAGAAAGCAAATTAGTGATTGTCAGGCGCTGGTGTGAGGGAGGATGGGCAAATACATTACTTGTCTTTGCTATGTCAGTTAGTTCATCAACAAAATAAAGAGCTGAAACAGCTGGTCTCTAAAATCTATTGAGGTTCTACCATTATGATTCTGGACACATTCAACTTCTACTCATTCTCTAGTAATTCAGGCTGACTGCACAGGCTATTTTTCTGACATCATATCACTGACGTACTATTAAGAGGGAAGAAGAGGAGGGACACCTGAGTGGCTCAGTCAGTTAAGTGTCCAACTCTTGATATCAGCTCAGATCCTCCTCTCATTCATGAGACTGAGCCCCATGTCAGGCTCCCCACACTGAGCATGGAGCCTGCCTGGGATTCTCTCTCTTCCTCTTTCTCTCTGCCCTTCCCCTGCTCATTCTCTCTCTCTCAAAATAAACATTTTTTTAAAAAAAGAGGAAAGAAGGGGTAAACTACTACTTTCAAAGATCATAAATGTATATATTCATCTAAGTCCAATGAATGGCAAGTGATTACAGAAAGGATGTGGGAGCAAGAATGTCAGAGGAGTAAAGGTAATAATCATAGGTAACACGTACTGAGTATCTCCTATGGGCCAGGCACTGTGCTAGATGCCTTATGAATGTTATTCATAGTTTCACAGGCAATCCTTAGAAGAAAACTGTTAAACTCCAAAAGGGTAAGTAACTTGCCCAAAGATGCACAACTAGTAACAGGCAAAGTGGTGTTGAAACTCCGGCCTATTTATACTCCAAAGTCCATGTTCCTTCCACTTATTCATGCTGTTTTCCAAAAAGAAAAAGGACTCAAGTAAAGTGAGCTGGTGCCAAAGGGAAGGAAATGCAAAAGCAAACAGCAAAGAAAAGATGAAAAAAATGAAAAAGGAATGATCAATAAAAATCCAGGATTATCCCTGTGCTTGAGAGTGGATCCTCTGTAGGCCAATATTCATGCTGATCCTTTGGGACACCTTTTGTATAACCATGATAAACTGATTTACCATAATCAGCTTTAAAAAAAGAGCTTCATTGAGTTTAAAGAATCTCATACCTATATTTCCATGAAGAAAATTCTAAAAATCACTGGATTGGCTATTATTGATTGGGTATTATTTTGTCCTTTCATTTTAACAAAGAAAGGGGATAAACAGGAAAAGTAGCTTCCAAAACAGATAAAGAAGAGATAAATAAAAATTATCAAAATCAGTTGAAAGAATACATAATATTTGGAGGATAAAATATTTAAAGTAAGCAAATGTTCAAGTCACTAAGATAAAGAATCAAAGAATCAGATAAAATTACTATCAAGTAATTAAAAAAATTTTTTTTATGTTTTATTTACTTCTGAGAGAGAGAGAAACAGCGTGAGCAAGGGAGGATCAGAGAAAGAGGGAGATACAGAATCCGAAACAGGCTTCAGGCTCTGAGCTGGCTGTCAGCACAGAGCCCAACACGGGGCTCGAACCCATGAATCGTGAGATCGTGACCTGAGCCGAAGTCGGACGCTCAACTGACTGAGCCATCCAGGCGCCCCTATCAAGTAATTTTAAAGAAGTGAGGGAGCAGTAGATACCAAATATGGTTTTCCCAGTATGAGAAGCTGCTCGATAAAGGGCATTTAAAAATTCGGGCACAAGTGGCAAAGCATGTCTCAGACTTTCATTTGCAAAGGACACCAGACCACTTTCTGGTGAAAGTCATTTAGCAAAAATCAGGGAACAGCTAGTGGACAAACTGGCTGATGAGTCTGCAGGGAATGATTATTTCATTATGGAACCAAAGAAGGAAATGGAAAAGGGAAGGTGGTCAACCCTCCAAGAATGGCAGATTTGACCATCAGCCAGAGGAAAAATACTTTAGAAATAAGGTAGACCTAAAAAGTCTGAGTGAACCAGTTTTCAAATTAAACTTATCAAGTAAGGAAGGAAATTCTCAAATAAAGGAAAGAGAAAAAAAAAAAAAAAGCATGCATAGAACCAAAGAGCAGGAAAAGACCACTACATGTGATTGGACAGGTTTTCATTGCTTGAGGCAGCCCAGTCAAGGAACTACCAGATCTGAAATCTAAACCACAGGACTGCTCATCAAGCTGGCTGCCATTAGGGCTACTTGTGGAGCCTTTCCATCCAGATTGGAAAGGAAGAAGTAAAATATCTGTATCCACAAACAATATGATCACATATGTAGAAAAGACTAAGGAATCTACAAAAAAATCTAGTAAAACTAACAGCAAGGTCACAGGATATAAAGTCAACATACAAAAATCAATTATATTTTAAGCCGTATTTTGTTTTGTTTTTTAATTTGAGAAAGAGAGAGAGTGGGGGAGAGGGGCAAAGGGAGAGGGACAGACTCTTAAGCAGGCTTCACACTCAGTACAGAGCCCAACAAGGGGCTCGATTCCATGACCCTGGGATCATGACCTGAGCTGATATCAAGAGTCGGACAATCAACTAAGCCACCCAGGTGCCCTCAATTATATTTATATAGACAAGCAACAAAAAATCGGAAATGAAACTTTTTTTAAGTCTACGTATAATAGCACCCAAAAACATAAAATAGAGGGGCGCCTGGGTGGCTCAGTCAGTTAAGTGCCAACTTCGGCTCAGGTCATGATCTTACAGTTCATGGGTTCGAGCCCCACGTCAGGCTCTGTGCTGATGGCTAGCTCAGAACCTGGAGCCTCCTTCTGATTCTGTGTCTCCCTCTCTCTCTGACCCTCCCCCACTCATTCTCTGTCTCTCTCTCTGTTTCAAAAATAAACTATATTAAAAAAACATAAAATAGTTAGGATAAATTTAAATAATAGCTGTGCAGGATTCTCTAAGGTTAAAAGTGAAAGTGAATACTTTTAGCATAATAAGCACTCAGCCGTCACACTAACTATTGTGTTAGCCATGACGTAGGGAATAGGATAAAGAGGGAAGAAGAGGGGACTGACATTTGTTTGAATTTTCATTTTGGGGTTTTCAAGTTGAGAAATTAGAACAGATCAAGGCAGAAGGATAAAGATGAGGTAAGTGATTCTGGAACTCAGCTTTCCATGTCCATAGGCTCAGTTTAATAAAAATAAGAGTTTCAGGATCCAGAACATATCATTAAGACTCTGAGAGTAGAAAAGGTGAACCTGAGGAGGTATCTTAGTTTGATTAAAATATAATTTTCTTGGGGCGCCTGGGTGGCTTAGTCGGTTAAGCGTCCGACTTTCGCTTAGGTCATGATCTCGCGGTTCGTGGGTTCGAGCCCCGCGTCGGGCTCTGTGCTGACTGCCAGCTCAGAGCCTGGAGCCTGTTTCAGTCTGTGACTCCCTCTCTTTGACCCTCCCCTGCTCGCGCTGTCTCTCTCTCTCTCCTAGGTATAAATAAAACATTAAAAATTAAAAATAAATAAATAAATAAATAAAAATGGGTTGGTCTCTTTTAAAAAAAAAAAAATATATAATTTTCTTGGGGCACCTGAATGGCTCAGTCAGTGGGGTGTCTGACTTAAGCTCAGGTCATGATCTCATGGTCTGTGAGTCTTGGCCCTGCGTCGGGCTCCCTGCTGTCAGCACAGAGCCCACTTTGGATCATCTTGTCCCCCTGTCCCTTTGCCTCTCCTCCACTCATGTGCTCTCTCTCTCAAAAATGAATAAGCATTTTTTTTTCAAGTTTATTTATTTTGAGAGAGAGAGAAAGACAGCATGAGTTGGGGTGGGGGGCAGAGAGAGAAAGAGCAAGAGAATCCCAAGCAGGTTCTGCTGTCAGCACACAGCCCAGTGCGGGGCTTGAACCCATGAACTGTATGATTCTGACCTGAACTGAAATCGAGAGTCCGATGCTTAACTGACTGAGCCACTCAGGCACCCCAAACATTTATTTTTTAAAAAAGATAATTTTCATGTCACAAAGATGTAATTAAGATCAGATTTCTCTTTCCTCTGAGACCACTGACTTACAAGAATTAAGTAATAATATAAGCAAAAATAAGCTGTAACTACTACTTCCCATTGTCTCTATGGCCAATAGGGAGAAGAGGGAGGTCCATATTCCAAAAGCAGTGAAGGAGGTTGTAGCTTCTCACCGCTTCAGTCAGAACTCAGCATCCATTTAAAAGGGTAGGTATTGTTATAGCCACCTGTGGGCCCCTAAGAATCAATCTCCCTCATTTCCTCTGGAGAGGTCCAGAAATTCTGCGAGAAGATCCCAACTGGCCTAACAGTGGCTTCATAGACCAGGTGCGGTCCTACCACCTCTTGCTGCCCAGAGGACAAAGACCTGGGGTTATCCTGCTTTGGGGAGTTAAGCAGGATATTATGACTTACTGAGAGTGGCCAGATACTAAGAGCTGGTCTGCCCATGCTCAAGTCATACACTGATCCTTTAAAGATTCACCATTCAGGGGCGCCCGGGTGGCTTAGTTGGTTAAGTGTCTGACTTTTGCTTAGGTCATGATCTCGTGGTTCATGGGTTCGAGCCCCGTGTCGGGCTCTGTGCTGACTGCCAGCTCAGAGCCTGGAGCCTATTTCAGAGTCTGTATCTCCCTCTCTCTCTCTGACCCTCCCCTGCTCACGCTGTCTCTCTCTCTCTCTCCTAGAAATAAATANGCCTATTTCAGAGTCTGTATCTCCCTCTCTCTCTCTGACCCTCCCCTGCTCACGCTGTCTCTCTCTCTCTCTCCTAGAAATAAATAAAAATATTAAAAAAAAAAAAAAGATTCACCATTCAAAGCCAAGGACAATTTTTTATTTCAGGTATTGAGCCTTCAGGTATTCAGGTATTCAACATTTGTGCCTAAATTCAAATTGCTGCACTATAATCAAATTGTATTTGCCCGATTCAACGAATTCAGGAGACAACATGGAGAATAATCTCATTAAAACTGGTAGATGCTGGGACACCCAGGGGGCTCAGTCATTAAGCGTCTGACTTCCTTTCAGGTCCTGATCTCACAGGTCGTGAATTCGAGCCCCACATGGCACCGTGCTGCTGGTGCAGAACCTGACGGGGATTCTCTCTCTTTCTCTCTACCCTTCCTGCACTTGCGTGCGTGCACTTTCTCTGTCTCTCAAAATAAATAAATGTATTTTTTTAAATGGCAGATCCATGGGTACCATAGCCTGAAAAGGGGCATGTGACTCGATCCCGGCCAGTGGGACCTGGGTAGGGGCAGACATCTACTGGAAAGCTAGTAGGAAGTTTTCCTTCATGATCAAAAGAGAAGCTTGAGAATTTGGGATAGGAAAGCCTTTTTTGGACCTTTGGAGATAGCTGTCTATAATGTGATGACCGGAACTATGGCAGCCATTTTGAAACCACAAAAGCACAAGCTGAGTAAAACATAGCAGCAAAAGTATCTGTGACTAAGACTGCCAAGCCACTGCCCAACTCAGGAATACCTTATCTTTAGACATCATATCCTAGAACAATAAGCAATAAATACAAGCCATCTTTTAGTAAGCATTCTGAAAACATCCTAACTGCTGCTCAGATCAAAAGGGAAAAGACAACAGAAAACTGGATAAAGGATACAAACAGAAAACTCTCCTAAGAGGAAATACAGATAGTCAAAAAACATTCTAAAAGATATTCAACATTGCTAATAATAAAAGTAACACCAGTGAACAAGTTTTTTTGCCCAGTACACTTGTAAAATTTAGTAATACTAGCCTTGATAAGTATTTGAGGAAACAGGGCTTCTCAGATTTCTTAGTAGATTGCAAACTGGTACACCGGTACACAATAACATAGTTTATTAAAATTTGAAATGTGCATGACCTTCAACCCAACAATTCTACAGAAATACCAACACATACACACAGAGATGTTTGTACAAGGATGTTCAGTATTGCACTGCTTGTTAAGCCAAAAGAAAAAAAAATCTTAAATAGTCCAAAGTCCATGAGTAAGGAATTGAGTAAATAATTTATTTACCCCACTCCACTGTGGAATAGCCACAGTCATACAAAATAATAGGGTAAATCTGTGTACACTGGCATTTGAATCTATTCAAGATTTACTGTTACAGAAAACACACAGATTGCAGAAGAGTAGGTATGCATCCCATTCTCATTTTTTTGTAAAGTAAAAACTGCTTTTATATGCACTGAAATAAATCTGAGACAGTATATAACAAAGAATTATCACTAGGAGGTTAATATGACGCCCTTTAATTTTAAACTTTATATATTTCTGTGTTTAGGAGTGTGTGTTTGCGCGTGGGCATGTATGCACACATGTGTATGCATGTATTGCTTTGGGAATTAGAAAAAATTTAGTTTAAGCTAATCAATCAACAGAAAGACCTGGTCTTCATTAGCATTCACTACTGTTCCAAGAGAGTTGTAGTCAAATGTCTCAACTCTTCCCAGATAATGTGGAGCCCAAGATGCTACATCCAGCCAGGGAATCTGTCTCTTGTGCAGAGCTTGAGGGTGACACAGGGCTGGCCCTGTGGCCATTAAGGGAACTCCAAGACACAGTATCCAGGGACAAAGGTAAAGAGATAGCCAAAGACCTCACCCCATGGCACCCGACAGCAAGGCAAAATCCACTGGATGAGAACCTCTGACACCAAGCCAAAGCCAGCTGGCACCGAATGGAGGGTGTTTGTGGCTCTGAGGTGATTTCTGAACAGCTGAGGTGGAGTGTGGCTCACAGGGCCTCTGCTACCTCAGAAGCCGGAAGGGAGGAAACCATGAAGGTAGGGAGCCATCAGTGAATAACCAGAGTATAAAGAAGCAATAAGGCATTATGCTTGTTTCAATTTCCTATTTAGAATGGTTTCAGACTTTAAAAAAGGAAAAGAAAAAACATTTACCTTCTTAAATTATAAAGTTTCTTAGGTGTAACTTAATTTCTTTCCAGTCATAGGTCTGTGAAGATTTGCATACTGCCCTGATGCAAAAATTTTTTTTCAGAGTAACCTCATTATACTCCACTGGCTTGGAGGGATTTTATAGAATCAAGCCTATCCCTCTTCCTCTGACATGTGATTCTGGTAAATGATCATCACATTGGAGAGCTGCTGCAAGATACGGTACCCCCAAACTCCCGAAACATTCATCTGGGAGGAAGAAGTTCCTTTCCCCATTTCTATCCCCCGAAAGCTGTTTGTCTGAGCCCTCTAGGGCAGGCAGCCATCACCCAGTGCTGCAGAGCTGGGTGAGAAGTCCTTTTTAGGCAAGACATTAAAAGGAGTTGGCTGAGCAGATCTAAAACCCTTGGTCAACAGGGCGGGGCCAGCCCTGGGGCAGAAGTATTACTTCACAGTTGCATCGGCTTCCTGTGGCTGCCAATAGAGGCAGCATCTGGCAGCCAGCCCACCGCAGAGAAGAGGGAACTCCGCAGAGAAGAAACTAGCAACGAGGCCCCAAAGGTGGAAGTACAGCCTGAGAAACTTGAGCCAGCCTGGGACTGCGCCCGCCTTGCCACTCACTATGCAGAGCGTGGCATGCGGTGCCCGTCCGGCTTCACAAGACTGATATGCCTCCTATAGTTAGCACACTCCATAGGCACTTTTCACACATTATTTAATCCCTATTATTTATTCCATATCATAAGGCTACGAGGCAGGTGCTATAATTTTTCCATTTTTCAGACAGAGAAACGGAAGCTCAAGGATGTGAAATAACTTGCCCCAGGACATACAAGCAGGAAGCAGGAGAGCCAGGATTCAAACCCCCTGTGTAGCTATCCCCAGAGCCCAGATTATGACTGTAGCAACTTCAGCTTTCAAGTGAAAATCAAGATGATGAGGTAAAGGTTAGTACTGCCTCCAACTGACACTGGGGATTGGAGCAATCTTGTCTCCTCCCTTGTAGGTAATATTTTGGGTTTCCTTCCTTGCACACAACCAGGCAAATGACTGTAATTCTAAAAAGAGATAAATATAAAAACAAGAAGTGAAACACTGCAGACACCTGAAACCCCACCATTTCTGCAAGCTCGAGCTAGCAGAGCCGCCGCGCAACAGAAATAGTTCTGTCCTGTTTAGATAGGCTTTGTTTTGCTACATGGCTGCATATGCAGTGAAGTGATATCAAGTCCTGAGGGTCCACTCCTTTGATGAGTTAAACACACAAAGGCCTACATTTTGATGTAATCTGATAGCATGTAGTTAAGTCCTAGACAAAGTGCAACTGTGAGGAAGTGATAAACCCAACTTCCTGCACAAAGCCGCCTGAGATAACACTTTCCATGGACTGGACGAAAAAGAGAGCGAGAGAGAGACATGATTGCTACAGAATTTTAAAAGAACTATTCCATTCTTAATAAATAAGCCCTTTTCCGTGGGGCTCCAGCAACAGCTAAGTAAAACTGACTGCAGTCAGGTGACTATGTAGTATTTCCACATATGACTTACTTCTCACTGTTATTCATAGACAGTGTCAATCACTGGAGATTCACTTGATTTTTTTCTCTTAAGGGTACTTTAGTTCAAACTCAAAATCTCAGGTATCTTCTTGGCCAGAAGAACATCCCTGCAGTTGACCAAGAACTCGAATTGAGGAAATTGAGTTTGCATTAATTGGCTTAATGGTGCTTCCACTGAGTCATTAAAGAGGTTGAATCAGTCTGAATAAACACACATTGGAAGAGTTGCCAGGTTATGGAAGGACCAATAACTATTTCCAAATGCCAAAACAAGGTCAGAGTCACAGTTTCACTAAGGGTTCTCATGAATCATGTCATATCTAAATAACCAATAAGAGCTGACTGTGCTGGGAATTTTCTGTGAATGCATTTATTCCTTTCCTAATTTAGCAAATAGTTGTTGAGCACCTACTATGTGCTAGGAGATACAATAGCAAACACAGAAAGCTGTACATATAGATACACCTTCTCTCAAGGACTAGTTAGGAACACAAATAGTAAAGTAAACATACAAATATGTGTAAATCACAAATTTTATTCAGTGCTCTGAAGAGAAAAGCACAGGGTGGCCTGATTTCAGTTTTGGATGGGGTGATCACCTCCCTGACAATGTGACAGTTAGGCCTGAATCATTCAAGCAGACCAAGAGTGAGGGAAGAGAATTTCAACAGAGAAAGCAGGCCACATCATCAAGGTCTTGAGTTGGGAAACAGTATGGTGCCTTCAGAAGCCAAAGGAAGGCCGTGTGTCCAGAATAAATTAAATACGGAGAAAGAGAGTTTGATAAAATCCTGGAAAGCAAAGAGGGGCCAGATCAGCCAGGGGCCTTAGAGGCCATGTAAAGAAGTTTGGCTTTATTCTGAGCACACTGGGGATTATTCCACAAAACACTGCTGAACCTCTAATAGTGTTTTGCTTCTAGAATGTTTCTAGGCAAGGCTCTCAGAGCAATGCAGCAGCCATAACATTCTTTGGGGAAAACTGTCAGATAAAAAAATTTGTACAAGTAATCTGGAGCATCAAAGGTATTCCCCTCAGTTCAGTAGGCTCAGACAAGCCACAAACTGGGATGGGGAAAAAATGAGGATGATAAAAAAAATTAATGAATTACATGTCATTTTATTATTTTAATATGATTATAGAGTCGCATGGTAGTACATATAGATACACTGTCCATATAGACCAATCCCTCTTGTTTTACAAGAGAAGAGACAAAGGCCCAGAAACGGACTTTGGAGATAACTTTGCTGCAGTCGTGGGGTGGGAAAGTGAATGTCCTGGTGCTGAGAACATCACCAGCTTGTCACTGAAGACAATGGATCTGAAAAACGGGGCTTCCAACATGCAGAACCAGTTTCACGTTTTCCCTCAACAGGGCTTCTTAATGTGTTGGTTTTATTCCACAATCAAGTGATTCTTTAAATTTTTCAGGCACAGATTAATAAGAGTCATTTTTTCCTCCTGTGTCTATTTCCATGCCTCGACTCTTATGTTTCTGACAACCTACTCGGCATAAGCCCCACTGGCTTCCTGGCTCTCAACCGAGGGGTTTTGAAGTACTGAGTATGATTAGAGATTTGCTTTCCATTCTGAGGCTCCTGACAAGGTATCCTGGTCCTCCTTCAAGTGAAGCTAGAAAAACTTGCTGGTTGTTTGGGATTGAATCAAGTTATTTAAAAAGAAAAAAAGGATTGACACTTCCAGAGCCAATCAGACGTTGCCTTTGCTATTCTGATGATTTTCCACTTGGGGCTGAGTGGATTCCTGGTCTGTAGCAGCTTTCTGACCTCAGTCCAGTTTCATTTAGTTGATTTCAGATAAAATCCTCTACCTTCTCTGAGCTTCCACTTCTCTTCAAATGATCCCTAAGACTCCTGCATGCCCAAGAAATCAACAAAAGTATAGAATCTTGACAGAAAATGTCCTTAGCAGCTCATTTAGTATAATAGGAAGGAAGGAAGGAAGGAAGGAAGGGTGGATGGGTGGATGGGTGGGAGGGAGGGAAGAGAGAGGAAGGAAGGAGAGAGAAAAGTGGGGTTGGAGGAGAGAAAAGGAGGGAGGGAGGGTAAAAAGGAAGGAAAGAAGGAAGAAGTCATTAGTGAACAAACCAAGGAAGGAAAAAAGCTGTGCTTTTTATACCTCTCTGCAACCTTAATAGAAATAGATTGGGCTTGAGTTGTGAGTAAGTTATTGCTTATTTAGCCATCAAAACACAGCCCAGTGGAGTATACCTAAGCATCCTTTGCAGATTAAGATGCTGGATACGTTATGCGTCAGCAACCTCTGTTTAAGAAAACAAATGAAATTTCAGGAAAACAAATTTTAGAGTAGAGTGATGCTTTTTTTCTTTTAATATGAAATATTTCAGGGTTGTCTGGGTGGCTCAACCTGATAAGCATCAGACTTTGGCTCAGGTCATGATCTCACAGTTTGTGAGTTCCAGCCACTCTGCTGTCAGTGCAGAGCCCACTTCTTATCCTCTGTCCCCCTCTCTCTCTGTCCCTCCCTCTCTCTCTCTCTCTCTCTCTCAATATTTTTAAAAGATAAGTAAATAAATTTGAAATACTTCATACTGCAAAGATTTTGTAAATCATCAACATCTATGGTAATCACTTAGCCGAGAGCCTAGCACTTACTAAGTGCTCAGTAAATGTTATATAATGCTATAAGTCATACTACAGAGAACCAGAAAGCTCAAAATCTAGACCTCTGAAAGAATAGCTATGTGATTGAAGCAGGTGCCTCTGCCTTTCTATGTCTGTTTTCTAAACCTCTAAGAGGAATGGATGGGATTGAATTGAGTGAGGTGATGGACAGGGCTTTTCCAGTGGCTACTCTCCAAGTCCGTTTCTAATGCGTTAGGGTCCCCATGTTTGAATTGAACACTGATATTTTATTGAAAATAATTTCTTTCTCACATATCATATAGTAAAGCAACTACATAACTTTGCAGAGCATTTCTCTTTCCTTCCCTCATGTAGATTTTGGAGCACTAAAATTAAAGAGAAGTAAATGGGATTAACATTTGCCTCCCTCCTACACTGTTGGTAGGAATGTAAACTGGTGCAGCCACTCTGGAAAACAGTGTGGAGATTCCTCAAAAAATTAACAACAGAACTCCCCTATGACCCAGCAATAGCACTGCTAGGAATTTGCCCAAGGGATACAGGAGTGCTGATGCATAGGGGCACCTGTACCCCAATGTTCATAGCAGCACTCTCAACAATAGCCAAAACATGGAAAAAGCCTAAATGTCCATCAACTGATGAAAGGATCAAGAAGATGTGGTTTATCTATACAATTGAATACTACATGGCAATGAGAAAGAATGAAATCTGGTCATGTGTTGCAATGTGGTTGGAGCTTAAGGGTGTTATATTAAGTGAAATAAGTCAGGCAAAGAAGGTCGGATACCATATGTTTTCACTCATATGTGGAACAGGAGAAACTCAACAGAGGACCGTGGGGAAGGGGAAAAAATAGATAAGGGGAGGGAGGCAAACCATAAGATACTCTTAAATACTGAGAAAAAATTGACAGTTGTGGGGGTGGAGGAAAGGGGAAAAGAGGAGATGGGCATGGAGGAGGGCAGTTGTTGGAATGAGAAGTGGGTGTTATACGGAAGCCAACTTGACAGTAAACAAAAATTAATTATTAATTAATTAAAAAATAAAATAAAATAAATGGTTTTCACTATGGTTAAAAAAAAAAACCACACATTTGCCTAAAGGACCAATTCTCAGGGCAAATTCAGGGCACTAATTAAAATGTCAATCCCCTTAAAAAATGTCCAATTAGAGAGTCTGGTCCTAGTACTGCATTGTAGTATTTGGAGGATTGTGAGTGTGTTCAAGCTCTGTTGGCTCTTAACTCCATCACAACATCTGCTCAAAACTCAGGACTTCCTAAAGCTGGATTTTAAACACCCCTAAGAGACTGCCATTTCCCTGAGGGTTTCTCTTCAAGTAAAAATGTTTTTGCCTCCCAAATTGAGTCAACACATCTGTTCCTACCTATCTTAAAAGCTTCATCAATTCAATAATTGTCCAAAAGGAAGAGGGAAAAAAAAAGCTATTGTGTGATGAAAAATTTTGGCAAATCTTATGAAAACACATTCTTAAAACATCTCTCATTTCTGAGAAACAAAGTAAAATGTATGAATTGTGTTTTGTTTCATGACTAACAAAATGATTTCATTGCTACAATGAGGTATTTTGACCATATCTACATGAAACAAGTATGAACATTCAATTGAAAAAATAAAAATAACTCAATTAGAAAAATAAACTTTGAGTACCTCCTCTCTAAACGGCACTGAAGTTGGCCTCAAAAAACTGAGGAAGTTGTCATGCTCCAGTTTAAGTTATTCAGGTTGTTAGTTGTAGCTTCTATGCACTGAGAAGTTTCTTTACAACTATTTGTCTGTGCTAACACAGTACCCACCAACCACATGTGGCTACTGAGCACTTGAAATGTGGCTCATCAAACTGAGATGTTTCATAAGAGTAAAATACACACTAGATTTAGAAGACTTAGAGCAAAAAAGGAACATAAAATGTCTCATTAGTAATTTTATATCAATTATATATGTAAAAGACACTATTTTGAATATGTTGGGTTAAAAATACATTATTCACTTAGGGACACCTGGGTAGCTCAGTGAGTTAAGAATCTGACTTCAGGTCGGGTCATGATCTCACAGTGCATGGGTTTGAGTCCTGTATTGAACTCTGCGCAGGTGAGGAGCCTGCTTGGGACTCTTTCTCTCTTTCTCTCTCTCTCTCTCTGCTCCTTCCCATTTATGTTCTCTCTCCCTCCCAAAATAAATAAATAAACTTTATATAGGGGCGCCTGGGTGGCTCAGTCGGTTAAGTGTCCAACTTCAGCTCAGGTCATGATCTCACGGTTCGTGGGTTCGAGCCCCGTGTCGGGCTCTGTAGTAAGAGCTAGCTCAGAGCCTGAAGCCTGCTTCAGATTCTGTATCTCCCTCTCTCTCTGACCCTCCCCTGCTCACGCTGTCTCTCTCTCTCAAAAATAAATAAAATTTAAAAAAAATTTTTTTTAACTTTATATATATGTAAATTTATACATATAACTTATTATGTAAATATATAATATATATAATATATATCACTTAAATTCATGTGTTTTGTTTCACCTTTTTAATACAGCTATTCGAAAAATCTAAAATTTCAGGCGCCTGGGTGGCTCAGACAGTTAAACGTCCAACTCTTGATTTCAGCAGACATCATGATCTCTTGGTTCATGAGTTCAAGCCCCAGATCCCTCTGCACTGACAGCACAGAGCCTGCTTGGGATCCTCTTTCTCTCTTTCTCTCTCTCTCTCTGCCTCCTCCCCAGCCCACTCACACTCATGCACTCTCTCTCTCTCAAAATAAATAAATAAACTTCTAAAACATTAAAAAATTTTTAAGTATATAATGAAAAAATACCATCCCTTATAATTAAAGAAATATAATTAAGACAAAGTAAGGCAAGTATTTAAGAGTTTCATAATACTGACTGTTGATGCTGATAAAGGGAAACAGCATTTTCACATGCTATTTGTGAGGGTATAAATTGTTACAAGCCCTTTAAAGGGCAACTTAGTGATAGCTATCAACATTTACAATGTACATACCCTTCAATCCAGGATTTCCATTTCAGAAATTTTACCCTCAGTTATACTTGACACATGATGCAAATTTTGTAACAGAAAAAGACTGAAAATGATCTAAAGGTCTGTAAATAGGCAACTGGCTAAATGTTTTGGTATATTCATATGCTGGGATACTCTACTGCCAATAAAAAATGGTGACAGTCTCAATATTATTAGATATTATTAGTAGTAGTATTAAGAAATAATAAATGGAAAAGCACAGTGCAGGAATTAATTTTTGACTCAGAATTATCTGAGATGATGTTTTCTGCCATCAAAATGGAAGTTTAACCATTAAATTTAATTATAGAAAAAAGTTATATTTTTCTTCATCAGCTGAATTTGTGGGACTAAACATTTATACCTGCTACATCTGTGTTTAAAGAGATCTTTCTGGAATCAGGACAGATTGAAGAAGAGTAGGACTAAACGATATCATATGTGAGGGCCTGGCACATGGTAAGCACTCAATGAATGCTTGTTGTCATTATTAGTCATAATAATGCAAGCTAAAAGAGATACAAACTAAACATAGCTAGTCATGGCAGGGGGGAAAAAAGAGAAACGAGCCTTGTGTAGCTAGAGAAAAAGTAGACCTGGTGACTGATAGTGGGTTTGGAGCTGGTAAGCTGGAGCAAGTCTTCAGGATAATATCCAAGGTGGCTGGAGGAGCCTGGTGGCTGATGGAGCCTATCTCTGAAGTAGGATGCTCAGGAGGATGTGACACTTTGGAAAAGATAAATCAGTTTGGGACTTATAAATTTAAAGAGCCCTGTGAATCTCCAAATATATCCACTGGGTAATTGGATCCATCTCTCCAGGATTCAGTGGGAGAGGATTAAGTCAGAGTATCGATCTGTCCTCACTGTAGGGGTGGTGTGATAGTTAAAGCTTTGGGTTTAGATGAAGTTTCTCAGGGCGAGCTAAGGAAACACAATGCTTAGAAGGTGTTATGGGTTGAACTGTCACCTTCCTCAAATTTATATGCTGAAATCCTAACCATCAGTACATCAGAATGTGATGTTATTTGGAAACAGGGTCATTAGAGATGTCATTACGTTAGGATGAGGTCCCTAGGGGAAGGGAGGCAATATGACTGGTGTCCTTATAAAAAGGGAAAATTTAGGGGCACCTGAATGGGTCAGTCTGTTAAGCATCCAAATCTTGATCTCAGCGTCATGAGTTCAAGCCCAGTGGTGGGCTCCATGCTGGGCGTGAAACCTACTTAAAAAGGGGGGGAGGAGGGTTTAGACACAGAGGCATGCACACAAGAAGAACACCACAAAACAATGAGGAAGACATCAGGGTGATGCTTTTACAAACCAAGGAACCAACCCTGCCAACACCTTGATATCTGACTTCAAGCCCCCAGAACTGTGAGACAATAAACTGCTTTGTAAACAGTTTGTGATACTTTCTTATGGCAGCCCTACAGATAAATACAGAAGGTAAACAGAATGAAAAGCATACAGGCAACATTTAGATGGTAAGGGTCCAAGAAAGGAGGAAAGCCAGAAAAGCATGGCATCACCAAGTCAAGAACAGGAAAGAATTTCAAAAGGAGGTCACAGTCAACAAAATCAGATGTTCCCAAGAGGTCATATAAGGGGACTGAAAAGATGATCCCTGACAAGACAACACAGAGGTCATTGTTAACCTTGGAAAGAGTATCTTTAGTGGAGTGAAAGAGATGGAGGCCAGACTGTGGTGGAATAAATAAGATGTGAGGAAGAAAAACAGGATTTTCAGAAGTCTAGAGAAGGAAAGAGGATAGAAAGGAAGTTAAAGAGAGATCATTGGGTCACATATTTCTTTAATGAGGAAGATTTGGTACAGCTACTTGACAAGGACAGTGAGCCAGTGGAGACGGAAAGGTGGAGGAGAAATAGAGATAGAGATTATGGAAGTGTAGATAGAGACAGAGATGATGATGATGAGAGATGGAGATGAAAACGGATACGGAAATGGAGATGAGAGATAGAGGTGAAGGTAGAAATGGAGATGGAAGATGGAAATGAAGATGGAGAGGAAGACATGGAGATGTAAGATGGAGATGGAGAAAGAGATGAGAGATAGAGATAAAGATGGAGATGGAGATGGGAGATTGAGATGTGTGATGGAGATGAGAGATGGAGATGGAAATGGAGATGAGACCTGGAGATGAAGATGAAGATGGAGATGTGAAATGGAGCTGGAGCTGGAGATGAAATAAGGAGACAGAGAGGAGATGGGGATGAAGATGAGAGATGTGAATTGGAGATGGAGATGAGAAAAGGAGATGTGAAATGGAGCTGGAGATGGAAAGGTGAGATGGAGATGCATATGAAGATGAAACAGAGATGAGAGATGGCGGTGAAGATTAAAGATGGACATGAGACAGGAGAGATGAGAGCTAGGGATGAAAATGATGAAGAGTGGTGGTGAAGATGAGAAAGGAGAGATGGGAGACAGAGACCAAGGTGAGAGGTGGAGACAAAAATGGAGATGAGAGATGGAGGTGGAGATAAGCGAGGAAAGATGGAGAAGTGGAAGGCTGGGGAAGGGAAAAGGAGAGATAGAGCTAATAGAGATGACACAGAAATGAGAAGGAGACAGAGACACAGAAAGACAGAATCCCAGCAGCTCATATGCTGTGTGAATGGCCAGGCAACTTCTCAAAATGGCCCAATCATTTGTTGATGGGACATCACAGAATACATTAAACTTAAGTGAAGCCACAAATGGCCATTCCTTAGTGTGGCTGCTTGCCTTGGTGTCGCTGTTTGTCAGGGCGAGTAAATTCAAGTTTGGAAGAGAGAATAATCATGCTTTTCATAAATCTTTACTAAGCGCCCACCTAGACACCGTACCAAGTGCTGAAGTTAATAGTGGTTGTAGTGATTTTAAAATATATCTACAAATTCCTTTATAATTATCCTCATATGATAAAGCTAAACCCTCTTCCCTTGAATGTGAGCCAAATTTAGTGACTTGATTTTAACAAAAATTTTTACACTATGACTTCTGAGACTAGATCATAAAAGGCAATCGGCTTCCTCCTTGATCTCTCTTGGATCGCCCATTCTGGCGAAAACCAGCTGCCAAGTCACAAGGACACTCAAGCAGCCCTATGGAAAGGTTCATGTGGTGAGCAACTGAGGCCTTCCACCAACAGCCATATAAGGGAACCAACTTGGAAGGAAATACTCCAGTTTCAATGAAGCCTTCAGATGACAGCAACCTCAGAAATATTTTGACTGCAACTTCATGAGAGCTCCTAAGCCACATCCACCTGGTCAAGCTGCTCCCAAATTCCTGACCACAGAAACTGTGAGATAATAAATACCTATTGTTGCTTTAAGCCAGGAAGTTTTGGGGTAATTTGTTACATAGCAATAGATACAGTGGTAGACAAGACAAACATGATCCCCTCCCTCATTCTGGGAGCAGGTAATAACCTATTATTGTACAAATGTAGAAACAACATGAGTCAAATCATGCCAGCAAACCTGTACAAATGTTACGGTGTTCCATCAACACGGAGTGTGAAAAGGAGATGTGTTATATTATTATACTGATTTTGACCAGGATATCAATTTGGAGTCTGCTTTGTCAGCCAAAGGTACAGCATGTCTTCATGACATGATCATTGTAGTGATGGTAGCAAATGATGGTGGGCTCTGGGGCTGTTAGATCTAGTGGATTCAGGTCAGAGCAAGTGCCATGGCAAACCAACTCCCATGTAAACCATGGTAAATGGACAGCAGAGGCCAAGAGCCTCAGAGAGAAAACTGGTCTGCAAAGAATATAGTGCTGAGAAAAGCAAAGCCAAGACACTATCTGTCTCCAGAGAGAGAGAAAGTCTGATGACCATCCATCTCCTATAAGCCAACTGGACTTCGAGGACTGCATTCCATGAGATACTCTTTTCTTCTTCTTCTTCTTCACTAAATCTCCTTTTTACTTGCACTAATTAGCTTAGTGGGCTAAGTTGTGGCATCTAAACAATCTCTGAGACACTTCAACCAGTCTCCTACTTGGTCTTCCTGCCTCTAGTATCGATACTCCCCAGGGCAGCTCACATGAGAAACCAGAGGAGTCTTCTTCAATCACTTCTTCATTATGTCTCCTTCTCCTCTACATACACACAAACCTTAGCTAGATTCCCACTCCTACAGGTAAAGTATCTCAGCCTGGCATTTACAGCACTCCTCAGTCTGGCTCCAGCCCACCTTTCCATGAACATCTTAACAAAGATGTTCTTAAATGCTCCTCCATGAAACAGTCTCTGATCCTCCATCTGGTATAATATTTTCCTCTTCTGGATGCATCATTAATGGCATTGGTAGGATATATGTCCTTTTCTGTCTACACTATAATTACACACACATATATTTGGCTCATCACTGCTACCAAGCTTCTTATAAGCTTCTTGAAAATGTGAACAAGGTTACTCATCTTTATATCAACTTAGTCCTAAGCTTCCTCTTTTCACTCTCTCCTCTCTCCTTAAATGATCCATGATATGTAACTTCATCCACCATCTACACTATGGTATCTCCAGTCCTGACCTCTTGTCTGTGTTACACACCTCTACTTATACCTGATACGTGACATACTCAGATGGGTATCTCAAGGCTCTTCATGGTCAACATGTTCAGCGGAAACTCATTATAGTGCCCCCACACAACTCAGGACCCCTCCATGTTTCCTTTCTCAGTAAATGCCATCCAACACCCAACCAGCCATCCAATTCTGCAAGCCAGAATCTAGGGGTCCTCCTTGAATTCTCCTGTCAATCTCTGTGTCTAATCCATCACTAGGTCTTATTGATTTTACCTACTAAATAGTATTCAAATCCCAAACTTTCCCTCCATCTCCACTGCCACCCCCTGAATCCAAGCTGTCATCAGTCCTCACCTTGTGCAGATCAGCTATCTGGTATGCTAACCAGCCTCCCCACATCAACTCTAGCCTCATATATCCAATCCATTCTAGGTCATATGAATAGAATGCCATTTTGGTTTTAAAACTCAAATCTAGCTAGGTCATTGCTAAAGGTTTAAAATCTTCAATGACTTTCCATCGTTCTTAAGACAGACACACAATCCTTAATATAAACTAACCACAGGGCCCTCCATCATCTGGCCCATTTACCTCTCCAGCCTAATTTTGTGTTCAATATTTCAGTCACAGGGGACTACTTTCAGTTCCTCAAAAGTGCCCTGCTCTCTACAGCTTTTACACATGCTGTTTCTTCTCATTCCATCTACCACTTTTGCCTAATAAACTCCTGTTCACCCTTCTTTTTTATTATTATTATTTTTATTTGAGAGATAGAAAGAGAGAGAGTGCACAAGCAGGGGAGAGAGGCAGAGAGAGAGAGAGAGAGAGAGAGAGAGAATCTTAAGCAGGCTTCATGCTCAGCTTAGTGCAGAGCTGGACTCAGAGCTCAGTCGCAAAACCATGAGATCAAGACCTGAGCTGAAATCAAGAGTCAGACGTTCAACCAACAGAGTCACCCAGGGCCCCTCCTGTTCATCCTTCTAATCTTAGCTCAGACCTCAGTTCCTCAGAGAAACCTCCCCAGCCAGATCTGGTCCCTCATTTACATGTTCTCATTGTTCCCTGTATTTCCTTTTATTGTATTTAAATTGCTTATAATTACATATTTTTTTATTATTTGAGGGCAGAAATCATGCTCGTTTTACTCTCTTTTTTTAATTTTTAATTTATTTCTGAGAGAGAGGGAAACAGTGTGAGCAGGGGAGGGTCAGAGAGAGAGGGAGACACAGAATCTGAAACAGGCTCCAGGCTCTGAGCTAGCTGTCAGCACAGAGCCCGACGCGGGGCTCAAACCCATGAATCATGAGATCATGACCTGAGCTGAAGTTGGACGCTTAACCGACTGAGCCACCAAGGCGCCCCTGTTTTACTCTTTTACATTTTATCTCCAGTACATAGAGAGTATTGGAGCTACTCAACCAAATTTGCTTTAAAAACATTAAAGGAAGAAACGAAGGAAGGAATTAAAAGATTCAAGTAATCACTGACAAAACCTAGATAGAACAAAACTCATCAAAATATATTTATGGCCAGGTATATTTGATTACCAATATCTTGAAGATACGTTAAGCGTTTCTTGAAACCTAAATTTTTGTATTTTTCTCTATTTTATATTTGTATCAATTAGCATTTTACATGGCTGAAAATAACTGACCACAGTTTAACCAAATAGAGTTTTCATTTTTCTCTCCTAATAGAAGTTTTGAAGTAAGGCTAAAACAACTGTTAAAAGAAGTCAGCAGGGGTGCCTGGGTGGCTCAGTCATTAAGCATCCAACTTTGGCTTGGTCATGACCTCGCAGTTGGTAGGTTTGAGCCCCGACAGCGGAGAGCCTGGAGCCAGCTTCAGATTCTGTGTCTCCCTCTGTCTCTGCCTGTCTCACACTCACGCTCTGTCTCTCTCTCTCAAAAATAAATAAACATTTAAAAAAATTTTTTTTAATTAAAAAAAAAAAGCCAGCAAAATCACAGGCTCTTCTAACTTCTTTCTTTGCCACTCTTAGCACCCAACTTTCCTCCTCAGAATTAAAAGCTAGGCTGTTGTCCCTCCGAGATGGTATTCATTCTCCAGGCAGAAAGAAGAGGAAAGATAAAGGACAACATTCATGTGTCGATTGGACTTGTCTCTTTTTATCAAGAAAAAAAAAAAAACGGCTTTCCTCGAAGCCCCACACAAGAAACTTTCACCTACATCTCAACCCCAGACTGGGGTTATGGCCTCTCTAGCTTCAAACGGGTCTGGGAAGGTACATATTCTTTAACAGACATGCTGTCTGGAACACACCTGTAAGTCTAATAATGAGGAATCAGGGGATACTGAAGGCAAGAAGGCCAAACAAGAGTGTCTGCCACACTACTGCCACAATCAGTCTAACTGGATTTCAACGCTCTGACTCAATCTCACAAACCCAGATGAAAGTGATCTTTTTCAAGTTGAAATTCTGAGCAAAGAAATTCAGGCTTTGCATATATGGTGCTAAGCTATATGGGTGGAAAGTGAAAAAAATCTATCAAATACACAGTTGTTTTATCTATATAATACTAAATTTATCTGCTCAAATCAAACATCTGAAATAATCTTTCCTCCTTAAAATGATATTCTTATCACTGTATATTCTTTTTTTTGAGAGAGAGACAGCATGTACAAGTGAGAGAGGGAGAGAATTGCCCTTGTATATTCTTAATTAAATAACTGACTTGAGGAAGTTAAGTCACTATCAAAACTTAAGCCTGCAATTAAAGCCTGCTGCTGTCATGTGGTTTCATTCACATCTTTCGTGCAGATGTGTAGGTACCAAGGAAGCAAATGAGACTCTCCACACATCCATTAAATGAAAAATGTAGAATAAGCATGTAGCCAATTTAGCTGTAGTTAAAACCTAGGAAATCATAATGCTAAGTAAAAAGAATGAAGAATGCAAGAGATTTATAGGGGCTTCTGGGTGGTTCAGTTGGTGAAGCATCCAACTCTTGATCTCAGCTCACAGCTCATGAGATGGAACCCCATGTGAGGCTCTGTGCTGACAGCATGGAGCCCGCTTGGGATTCTCTCTCTCCCTCTCTCTCTTCCCCTGCCCCACTTGCAAGTGTACACACACACACTCTCTCTCAAAATAAATAAATAAACTTAAAAAAGAAAGAATGCAAGGGATTTATAGAGTAATTGAGCCCATTCTAGACAGAGTGTAGAATGAGGAAAGCAGAGTGGTCTATGGGAGAGGTTTCCTCAACAGGGAAATGACGTGTTTGATAACTCAGAGGCAAGGACAGCTCAAGTATGGAACATAAGCAACAAGAATATAACACACAGAATAAGCTTACTATGTGAGGGAATCTATTTTTTCTTTTTTTTTTCTTTTCTTTTTTTTTTTTCTGAGAGAGAGAGAGAGACAGTATGAGCAGGGGAGAGTCAGAGAGAGAGGGAGACACAGAATCTGAAGCAGGCTCCAGGATCTGAGCTGGCTGGCAGCACAGAGCTCGATGCGGGGCTCGAACCCACGAACTGTGAGATCATGACCTGAGCTGAAGTTGGACGCTCAACCGACTGAGCCACCCAGGTGCCCCATGGGAGTCTATTTTTCAATTAGTATTATTGCCTTTATTTAGTTCAATTCAACAAACATTTATCAACCATCATCTGTGTGCCAGAAATTCTGGGAAAGGCTAATATTCTTCCCTGCTCTGTTGGGGAAGAAAAAGAATATTACTGCTAGATGGAATTTTGGAGGGCACATATTTCTACTTCCCTGCCTTAAAGATACGAATATGGGGACACCTGCATGGCTCAGTCAGTTGAGCGTCTGACTGGATTTTGGCTCAGGTCATGATCTCACTGTTTGTGAGACCAAGCCCTGAGTCAGGCCCAAGGTGACAGCATGGAGCCTGCTTGGGATTCTTTCTCCCTCTCTTCCCGTCCCTTCCCTGCCTGCATGCGTACATGCACGTGCTTCTCTCTCAAAGTAAATACGTACATTTTTAAAAGTAATCAAATAGGGGCTCCTGGGTGGCTCAATCAGTTGAGCATCCAACTTCGGCACAGGTCATGACCTTATGGTTTCTGAATTCGAGCTCCATATGGGCCTCGCTGCTGTCAGCCCAGAACCTGCTTTGGATCCTCTGTGCCCCTCTCTCTCTGCCCTTCCCCTGCTCATGCTCTCTCTCAAAAATAAATAAACATTAAAAATAAATAAAAGAAAGTAAAATAAAATAAAATAAATATAAGAATATTAAAGCCAGGGGCAGCTGGGCGCCTCAGTCGTTAAGCATCCTACTTCAGCTCAAGCTATGGTGCTGAAGGTCATGGGTTCAAGCCATGCATAAGGCTCTGTGCTTTCTGCACAAAGCCCACTTTGGATTCCTTTCTCTCTGTGACTCCCTCACTAGCTCTCTCTCTCTCTCTCTCTCTCTCTCTCTCACACACACACACACACACACATACAAAAATAAACATTTTTTAAAAAAAGAATAT
The DNA here is from genome assembly GCF_003009895.1 of Hyaena hyaena. Taxonomy (NCBI): domain Eukaryota; kingdom Metazoa; phylum Chordata; class Mammalia; order Carnivora; family Hyaenidae; genus Hyaena; species Hyaena hyaena. Next base: position 1,211,935 of record NW_024080676.1, on the reverse strand, counting down.
TAAGGTCCAGAAAAATTCAATGACTCCCCATTGTCACCAATTAGTTAACAGAAAGCCATGGCAAAATCTAGGGTCTTCAGAGTCTCACCCAAACACAATCCTTAAGACCGAGAGATGCAATCTCCATGTCAGGGCAATTTCTCACTTTCAGCGACAATGGGGTTCTGTTGTTGCCACTGTTTTGTTTCTTTCTTATGAATAATTTACCACTTACAAAGGCATGCCATTCAAAAACTCTCCCTGATTCTCAAAGTTGCCATGTTATTCTTCATTCTTCATCATCATCAAGCATATTATCAGCAAGCTTGGGTGAATCTACCCAATGCTGATCACTCTCCTCTCCCCACTTCTTCTCCCCAACACAACCTCCTCTGCCTTCAGCACCTCCATGCACACCCACCATGTTGATCTACGCTTGTTAATTAATGGTTTCAAGATGCTCTGATGTAATATCAAAGGCTGTGTCCCTCAACTACTTTTGTAATTCCAGAAAAACAAACTCAAGGTTTGGAATGAGCCTGGATTATAACTGGGACTTTGCCATTTACTGTGCAGCTTTTGGAAAACTGTTTAACATCATTAAAACTTAGGATCTTTGTGTGTTTAATGAGGAAAGCCATACCTACTTCATCAGGGTGATGCAAGAATTTCATGATATAATGCCCCACAAGCAATGAATGGTAGGAAGCTACACACTGGTATAAAATCAGGGCTCAATACATGTTACCACATTTTTCACTTGTTCCCACCCTCCCTTCTCTCCAAGGAATGCCTAACCTGTGTCACTGGTCAGATCTAGGTTCAAATCTTAGCTCCTTCACTGACCAGCTATACAACCTTGAGTAATTCTCATTACCTCTCTGAGCCTCCTAGAACAAAGCCTGGCTTGTGGGCCATATCATGTATTTTCTGACTGAATAAGATACAGATTCCTTATAAATAACACAGAGATAATAAACCTCACCTCACCTGATCATTGGAGGACTCAATGAGATCATGTAAAGCAAAATATCTGCTATGTTCATTTCTTCAGCTTCCCTGATGAACTGATTGCCTTGGAAGGGGATGGATTCATTGGATGCTAGACGGAGAGTTTTTAATTCATGTGATCTCTTATTATTTACCTATATTTCTTTATTTGTTTCCCTCAATAGTTCTTGGGGGAGGGTATGATAAGGACACATAATACCTCTCTTCTCCATCTGAGTTTTCGATCAACTGGGAAATAAGACAAAGGACAATCAGGTCGGATTCAAAGTATCCCATCCATGAAGCCGATGTGGAAACTGGATTTATGTGAAGGAAGAAGCCCCTCGCACCAACCTGTTAGCCTTGCCTACGCAGGAGCACTGGACCACCATGGGCCTCACCACCCTCACCCCATGGGGAGATCTGCTCCTGGAGGAGCAGATCAAAGTATATAGTCTCTACAGGCAGACTGCAACCCAAAGAAAGAATGAGAGAAAGAAGATATCCCCTTGCAGGCTCTTTTCCTCTCCCATTCAGGTAATTCTCTCCATCTCCCCAGGGGAGGAGTGCAAGCGGGGCAGAGGCCCAGAGTATTTGGGGAAAACCCCTTGTCTTGGAAGTAAGAAGTTGGCAAAAAGCATTCTAAGCATTTGCCACCAAAGGAACTCTCTGTGCAGAATGGGTTGCACAGACACCCTCACTCCCTCTGCCTCCACCATAAGAATTCCAAGGTCCCTGGAATAGAGGTGAAGAGTCCAGGCTGGAGGCAGGCTGCCTAGTTTTGAATCCAGGCTCTGCCACTTACTAGCTCTGTTTCCTCCAGCAAGTTATGTACCTTTCCTGGGCCTCCATCTGGTCCTCTAGAAAATGCAGGAATTGACAGGGTGGCTGTGAGGATCAGATGAAAGGTCTATGATGCGTCCCAAACAGGAAAGGGTAAAAGCATAGCAAGTGAAGTTATTATTACTGGTGAGTTTGTCTTATAAAAGCTGTAGGCTCCTTAGAGTAAAAGGTGGCATAAAATACCATGTCGCTCAAAAATTGCAAGCCAACTATCTAATAAATCTCCCACAAACCCAAAGCAAAAATTAATTATAGTCAACTCCTGATCATACTTGTGATCTTAGGACCATGAAAACCATCTTTCAGTGACATTAACTCCTACCCCAACTTCCCTCTTTATTCTGTTAAACCGAAGTCTCTTTGATCCCTTCCAAATTGAATTACACGCAACTTGCTTGTCTAAGTTCTTTCAAATTACAGCCCTCTCTTATGGACATCCATGAGGAGACTGTCAAAGAGAAACTCCTATGAGATTTTGTATATTCTTAGGTCCAGAGCTTTGGCTGAGGTTGACAGAGATAAAAGGCCAGTGTTGGTTTGGGGTTTGTGACGTAAGTGTGAGTCGTGGTTGCACTAGAAGAGAGTGGTCAGCTAGCTGCCCTAGCCAAGAAGGGCTCCTGGGCACCAGTTATATGTTATGAGGGCCGTGGGTACTCAAGGAAGGAAAGCTGAGGAAGATTCTAAATTGGAAGAGACTGGAAATATTTTACGGAAGTCTGAAATTTTTGTGGTGGGTGCTCTGGTCAGGATAAAGACCACAAAGCTGACTGAATAGATCTCTTCTCCTAAAACACGGAAGCATAAGATGGTGGTTATATGTGTAGTTTTGGAGTCAAACAGATCAGGGTTTAAGCCCCATTTTTAGCCACTTCTTAGTTACATGACCTTGAGTAACTCAAATGTCAGTGTCCCCATGTATAAAACTGAGATAATAACACCCACCTTCAGAGACTATCAGAGAATTAAATAACACACTGTGTATAAAATTCTCAGTACAAGGCCCTGCACATATCTGTGTCCACTAAATTAAAGTTGTTAATACTATTATAGCTACTATATACTGTTACTATTATAGAAAAAAACAGATAAGGGGCTAATATCCAAAATGTATAAAGAACTCATACAACTCAATAACAAAGAGACAATCGATTTAAAAATGGACAGGGGAACAAAACAAACTTTTTTCCCAAAGAAGACATCCAAATGCCTTATAAATGCTTGAAAAAATGCTCACCATACTAATATTCAGGGAAATGTAAATCAAAATCAGCATAAGAGATCATACCACCTATTAGAATGGCTATCATCAAGAAGACAAGAAATAAGAAGTGTTGGTGAGGATGTGGAGAAAAGGAAGTCTTGTGCAATCTTTGTGGGAATGTAACTTGGTACAGCCACTGTGGAGAACAGTATGGAGGCTCCTCAAAAAATTAAAAATAGAACTGTTATGTGATCCAGCAATTCCACTTCTGGGTATATAGCCAAAAAGACAAAAATGGTGCTGAACCGTTAACATGCAGTGCTATTCACAATAGCCAACATATGGAAATAGCCCAAGTAACTGTCAAAAGATGAATGGATAAAGAAGATGTGGTATATATACATATATATACATACAATGGAATATTATTCAGCCATGAAAAAGAAAGAACTCCTGCCATTTGTGACAATATGGATGGACCTTGAGGACACTGTGAGGTAAGTCAGAAATACTGTCTGGTATCACGTTTATGTGGAATTTAAACATGCCAAACTCATAAAAACAGAGTATAGCATGGTTGTCACCAGGGCCTGAGGGATGGGGAAATAGGAAAGATGTGGTTTAAGGGTACAAACCTGCATCTAGTAGATTAGCCCTGGAGATCTAATGCACAGTACAGTGATTACAGAGAACAGCACTGTATTATAAATATCTCATGTGCTAAGAGACTAGATTTTTTTTTAAGTTTATTTATTTTCTTCTGTTTTGAGACAGAGAGAATATATGTACATGCAACTGAACAGTGGAGGGGCAGAGAGAAACAGAGAATCCCAAGCAGGCTCCCCACTGTCAGCACAGAGCCCCATAGGGCCTGATCCCACGAACTGTGAGATCACGACCTGAGCTGAAATCAAGAGTCAGGCGCTTAACTAACTGAGCCACTCCAGTGCCCTCCTAAGAGACTAGATTTTAATTGTTCTCACCACAAAAAAAGAAATTATAATTATATGATGTCATAGAGGTTTTAGCTAACACTACAATGGCAAATATATTACAATATAAAAATATATCAGATTAACATGTATATCTTAAATTTATAGAATGTTACATGTCAATTAAATCTGAAGTTTTTAAATGGAAGACCTCTCCCTTAATTCATAGACAGCTTTATAATTATTATTTTCTTCATCATTATGATGAGATGATCCACTCAACTTTGAAAATTAAGTATAATAGGGGCACCTGGATGACTCAGTCAGTTAAGCATCTGACTTCGGCTCAGGTCATGATCACATGGTTTGTGGGTTCAAGCCCCACATCGGGCTCTGTGCTGACAGCTCAGAGCCGGGAGCCTGCTTCGAATTCTGTGTCTCCTTCTCTCTCTGCCCCACCCTTGCTTGCGCGCTCTTTTTCAAAAGTGAATATTTATATTAAATATTTATAAATATTAAATAAAAGTATTTAAAAATATTTTTTAAAGTAAATTTAGTATAAGAAATGACCCAAGGGGCTCCTGGGTGGCTCAGTCGGCTGAGCATCTGACTCTTGACTTCAGATCAGGTCATGATCCCAAGGTGTGAGATCGAGCCCTATGCCCAGCTCCACACTGAGCATGAAGCCTGCTTAAGATTCTCTCTCTCCTTCTGCCCCTCTCCCTTGCTTGAGTGCTCTTTCACTCTAAAATTTAAAAATTTTTAAAAAAAGAAACGGACTAATAATTGAAAACTATTACCAATTCTTCCCATTATTTCCAGTTACATGCTGACAGAAAGTTTCTTTTTTTCTTTTTTTAAGTAATCTCTACCTCCAACGTGGGGCTCAAATTCATGACCCTTAGATCCAGAGTCACATTCTCTACTGACTGAATCAGCCAGGCACCTCTGATAGGAAGTTTCTTAAGTCACAAAATATACCCTATAAATTTTATGCTTTTAGCCATTATGCATTTTTCCTATATTGAACCAATACTCACATTCTTACTGCAATCAAAACCTCAAGGCCCTTGGGTGATAATCATATGTCCATGTTGGTTCATCAGTTCTAACACATGGGCCACTCTGGCAGGGGATGTTGATACTGAGGGAAACAACACATGTGTGGGGGCAGAAGGTAGACATATGCGAAATCTCTGTACCTTCAACTGAATTTTGCTGTGAACCTAAAACTGCTCTAAGAAGTAATGTCTAGTCAAAAACAAAAATAGGGATACCAAGGTGGCTCAGTCAGTTGAGTGACGACTCTTGACTTCAGCTCAGGTCATGATCTCACAGTTGGTGGGTTCGAGCCCCTTGCCAGTCAGGCTCCACGCTATTAGCAGGTTTCATGCTCCTAATAGTATGGAGCCTGCTTGAGATTCTCCCTCTCCCTCACTCTCTGCCCCTCCCTGGCTCACAAACATGCACGCATGCACACATGCTCTCTCTCAAAATAAATAAACATTTTTTAAAATAAAAACAAAAACCTGAAGTCACTTCAAATTCCAACAAGTGAGTCAATGGGAGGCATGCCAAGCACAAATGATGAATCTCACAAAACTTCAATTTGGCACATCAGTTTTAATTCTTCCTTCCCATTCTTTTCTCAGCTCTACCAAGAGGGTCACCTTGGGCTCATGTGATGCCTCTGTGGGGTCTGCAGTGGGAAGGGTGGGGGAAGAAGAAGGCAACCCTTCTTCAGGGATGTATAGCTTCAGGCCAAGATCTCAGCTTGGCAAGTGGGGCTTGGACTCAATTCAGCTCCACTGGCCTCCTCAACCAGGATACTAACTGCATGACAGTACATGGCAGCCCTATTGAGCCATCAGAGTAATTCTGAATTATGTATTTTATCCTTCCTCTGCCCAATCAGAAATGAAAGCAGTATTTCTTCTGTAATCATGAAGCAAAGGGAAAGAAAAAAGTAAATAAGGGTCCCGCAGAAGAGACTGCTGACCAGTGGACTTAACTCTTATGAACCCTCAGCATCAGATACTTTCATCTTATTTCTCCCAGTCCAAACCCACAGCCCGAACTGAAAAGCCAAGAGTATACTGACATAGGGTCGATTCAGCCACAAATTATCTGAATTAATGTTGGAGGACCTGGACTTGACTCTTTTCCATGAAAGCAAGGAAGGACGGTATTTTTTTTTTCTCACTATTGTTTTCCCAGCTCTCAAAACAGTGCTTGGTAAATAAAAAGATTCAATAAATATTTATTGGCTGAGTTGATGTTTTTATAGGGGAATAATAAAGCCAACTGCTGTGTTCCTTTCACAGACAGGAGAACACTTCCCTTACAGCTTAGGCACAATAAAAATGCTTCAAACGTTTTTAAAGTCTGTAGGTATTAAGAAGGCAGGTGGGAGAGACATATACTTGATGAAGTCTACAGCAAGCAGTTTAGTAGTTGAGAATCTGGGCTTTCAAGTCAGAGACTGGATTCTAACCCTAGCTTTTCCATCCATTGAGTTGGGGACACTGCACAAAGTGACCTAAACTATCTCAGTTTTCTCATCTCTAAAATGGGGATAATAATGCTCATTTAGCAGGACTGTTGACAGGATGAAATAATACCACACATTAGAAACATTTAACACAGTTACCAACACATAGTAAAGACTCAGTAAATGAGAGCCATCATTAATGTTTCTGCATCGTCAGAAGGCTAGAGAAAAACTTAAATGAAAGAGGGTAAAATAATGCAAACGTGGCAAAATATTGACAGCTGGTGAAGCTAGGTGATGTGTATAGGGGTTTGATGCATTGGTGCTGCTTTTTTGTACGTTTGAGATTTTCTACAAATTTCTTAAAAGTTAAAAACCAACAAATACACAAAAACACAATTGCCTTCCACTAATCAAATCCTTAGTCAAGACAGCATCTGTTCCCTCAGTAAATCCCATGCTATCTGTGTTGGATGCTGGAGTCCCTGCCCTCAGAGAGCTCAGAGTCTAGTTGGAGACAGACATGAAACACATAGTCACATAACTAAATACATACTCACAAGTTAAGAAAATGCTCCACAGGAAATGATTGGGCTGTGGAGAGGTTATAGACGGGCTGAGTTGACAGAAGGAAGTCAGGAAAGCCCCTCTGAGGAAGTTATATGTAAACGAAGACCTGCGGAGCTTAGCTGGATAAAGGAAGGAGACAGCACTCAGGTGGAAGCGCCATGGTGGTCACAGGTCCCAAGGGGGGAAGGCCAGTGTGGCTGGAGCACAATGCAAGGAAAACTGTGGCTCGAGGGGAGACTGGACAGCTGGGCAGGGCTTTAGAGGTCCTGTTGGAGCTTTGGGTCATGGTCCTCTGTGTATTAGGAAGCCTCAAAAGGGACTGACAGACGGCTGTCCAGTCACTCAGTAGCACTCACTGCCTCTGGGGACAGGAACTGGGAGATTAGATAAGAGACACTGAAGGAAAACAATTTTCTCTCTATATGCTCTTCTGTATTGTTGATGGTTTTCTATTAAAAACAAACCAAACCATCAATTTAAGAGGAAAAACATCCCCCGCCCTCCAAGGAGAAAGTATCTAAATCACACGTGAACACACGCAACACTGGGTTACACGGCAACAGAAGCAAAGACAGGGAGACAACAGATTGCAGCCTGGACAAAAGCTTTCCCAACAACTGTCTGACTTCAGCTTTCCTCACGTTTACCAGGGGTGCAGCCCTGCAGAAGGCCCAGGCGGCGTGGTTCCCAGAGAGAGCCCTGCAGTTCTGAGAGCCCTTTAAGGCTGTGGCTCATGGGGCGCTACCCAGCAGAGAGTACCAGGAGAGTATACTCAGGCATGCACGGCACGGTTGACTGGCTCCTGGGTGGTTTTTGAAAGCCCTTGAGAGGCCTTGCTCTAGGCTCGGGAAGGGCATTTAGAGCAAAGTAGAGACGATACCTATCGTCAGTGGTCAAGGAGGGGCCTCCTGAGCGCCCTGTCTTTAGGAATGGACACGCTGCTCCCTGCAAAATGTAGGAGCTTGTTGGAGTCAAACAGCAGCTGATACGGGGTTCATTTTGTTAGTGCTGACCTTCACCATGGCCTTTCCTTTCCTCCCTCCTTCCCGTCTTATTCCCAGAAGAGAACCCATCATCTGATTATAGTTCTCTTGAAGATGTTCTTTCTGACCTGCAGGAGTATGGTTCACAATGTACAAACAGTGGATTTTGCTATGCAGTGGCACTGTCGGTTATATTTTTAGTTTTTCTTTCTTGCCTTTGAGTTTTCTCCAATAAACGTGTTTACTTTTGTAGTACACAAGGGCATGTGGAAATCTCCAACGTTTGCATTCAACGTTGACATTGGAAACTACAGCTATCTCCTGGTGCTTTTGTATTTGAAATACAAAATGAACAGAAACGGGGCTTTTAGGACGGGTCCAAGGATAGGTTCTGCCAAGGCTCTCGGCCGATATCCATACTTTTTTTCTTTCCTCCCACATTCCTCAAGGATCAAAGGTTCGACGTATTTCTCAATTACCCAGCCCTGCATTCCCCACACCCACCCTAGTCTCCTAACACCTGCAAGCTGGGGCACCCTCTTGAACCATATTCTTCACTTCAGCTGCCTTTATAAATGAACTTTCTAAACTAGGAAAGCAATACTCCACACCGCTAAGCAGAGGCAGTTTCACTAAGACAGATGGAAACAAAGAAATGGGACCACACTCACTTGAAGATTTGCATAGGCCCAGACACTGAAAGCGGGGGCCTCTAGAATTCAGCCAAGTTGTTCTTACAGCTCCTGAAAAGTCACCTCTCCTCTTGGTCCACAGCCGCATTCAGTGATCCTCTACTCATTTAGGACGGTAGCTGGATGCATAAGGGCCGGAGAGCCCACCCCAGGGTCAGATTGCCTGGGTTCAAATCCACACGCTGCCAGTTCAGCTCTGGAGACTTGAACAAATCACGTCACTAAACTTCTATTTCCTCATCTGTAAAATGTGGGGAACATCTGAATTAAATAAGATAATGGGTGTGATGCTGAGCAAGCACTAAATAGATGTGAGCTTTTTTCTTTTACTATATTCCCTGTCTCATACTTTTCATCTTCACGACTTATTCATTTTATAACTGGAAGGTTGTACTTAACATCCTTTATCTATTTCACCCATCTTTCCAGTGATCTCCCCTCTGGGAACCACCAGTTAGTTCTTTGTACTTAAGAGTCTGTTTGGGTTTTTTGTTTACTCATTTATTTTTTAGATTTCACATATAAATGAAATCATACAGTATTTGTCTTTCTCTGCTTGATTCATTTCACTTATTCATTTATTATCCTCTAGGTTCATCCACGTTGTTACAAATGGCAAGATCTCATTTTTTATTACTAATATTCCATTGTATATGTATGCCACATCTTCTTTATCCATTCATCTGTGGATGGACACTTGGGTTGCTGCATAAATACAGAGGAGTATATGTCTTTTCAAATTAGTGTTTTCATGTTCTCATGTACTCATTTCAGCAAGTAAATACACAGTAGTGAAATTACTGGATCATATGTTATTGCTATTTTTAGTTTTTTGAGGAACCTCCATACTGTTCTCCACAGTGGCTGCACCAGTTTGCATTCCCACTGACAGTGTACAAGGGGCTCCCTTTTCTCCACATCCTTGCCAATACTTGTTATTTCTTGAGGCACCTGGGTGGCTCAGTCGGTTGAGCATTCGACTTCGGCTCAGATCACGATCTCACATTTGTGGGTTCGAGTCTCTTATCGGGCTCTGTGCAGACAGCTTGGAGCCTGGAGCCTACTTTGGATTCTGTGTCTCCCTCTCTCTCTGCCCCTCCTCTGTTCGTGCTCTGTCTCTCTCTGTCTCTCAAAAAATAAAGTAAAACGTTAAAAAATTAAAAATACTTATTATTTCTTGTCTTTTTAGTACTAGTCATTCTGACATGCGTGAGGTGATATCACCATGTAGTTTTGATTTGTACTTCCCTGATGATGAGTGATGTTGAGCATCTTTTCATGTGTCTCTTGGCCATCTGCATGTCTTCTTTGGGTCTATTAGTGTCCTCTATCCCTAGACATGAGCTATTTTAAGTTTCAGTAATTCTGCCACTTCTTCCTGCTGCCTCCCACCCCATCTAAATTGCTATTATTTAGACATTTTTTAAAAATATTTATTTTGAAAGAGAAAGGGCATGACTGGGGGAGGGGCAGAGAGAGAAGGAGAGAGAGAATCTCAAGCAGGCTCCACACTCTGCAAAGAGCCCAACGTGGGGCTCTATCTTACGACCTCAAGATCACAATCTGAGCTGATATTAAGAGTTGGATGCTCAACCGACTAAGCCACCCAGGCACCCCTAGACATTTATTTTAAATTAAATAAGGGGCACCTGGGTGGCTTAGTCAGTTAAGCGTCCGACTTTAGCTTAGGTCATGATCTCGCGGTTCGTGGGTTCGAGCCCCACGTCGGGCTCTGTGCTGACTGCCAGCTCAGAGCCTGGAGCCTGTTTCAGAGTCTGTGACTCCCTCTCTCTCTGACCCTCCCCTGCTCATGCTGTCTCTCTCTCTCTCTCCTAGAAATAAATAAAACATTTTTAAAAATTTTAAATTAAATAAGATTCATTTTATCTCTGAATAAGTTAAGGACTTTTGTCCAGAATGCCTCTGAGGTGTCACAAACTTAAGGGAGAACAAATTCCCTTTAGCAAGCTGTTATTAAGCAGTTGTTTAGTACAGTGTACTATGTATGGAAGAAGAAGGAGCAGGAGAAGAAGACAGTGTAGACTGAAGGTCCCTATGTAGAAAAATGAGAGGAAGGAGCGGTCCAGGTGAGAAAGGACCCCCTGGAAGAACTAAATGTTATGCTTTGTCTTCAATAATATGATGGAGTGGTGTCAGCAGAGAGTCATAATAGGTTATTTGAGATTTCAAAACTATACATCTAGAATAGTAGTTCTCAAATGAGGGTAATTTTGACCCCCAGGGGACACCAGGCAATGTGTGAAGATCTTGCTGGTTGCCACAAAAGGGATCAGGGACAGCTACTGGCATCTACTGGGTAGAGGCTACACATCCTACAATACATGGGACAGCTCCCTACAATAAAAAGTTATCCAATTCAAAACGTCAGTAGTGCCAAGCCTGAGAAACCTGGATCTAAATTTCCACTTTTCTTGAAAGAAATCATACTTACCTTTCTTTTCCTTTAAAAGATGAATGCTCATTGAAGTTATTATCAGTATTTTCAAGTACTTTTTTCCTTGACAACAAAACAATGTTTTCAGGTTCAGCTAATAACAGCACCTGCCTTTCCTTTCACTGCTTCCGGGTCTCATCCTCCTTCACCTTATGCCCTCACCCTACAAACATTTCTTTCATTTTAAGAAAGGAATCAAACTGCAGGAAAGCACTAGCCACATATGTTAATGATTACGTGATATCACAATAAAATTCCAGGCCTGGTAGCCTTCTCATCAATGCTTCTTTAGACAAGTCAAGACACTTTGCCAGAATGGGCTGCTGTCCAAGCAGATTAAATCAGAAGAGCTTGTAACACTACCACACACACACACACACACACACACACACAAACTTATCAACATGATTAATCAGAAAGAGTTTTACCAGTTGTTTGTTAATGTGTTTCGCCAATCAAACAACTGAGGAATGTGACTGCTGGCTGTTGACCCTGGGAACCCAACACCACTATGCTGTGTTAAATTGATAAATTAGTTTAAAAGAATGTTTACCTCCCTTTACTGTATGACTCTCTGCTTGGTGTCCTGTTATAGGAGAATGAACCTGGCTTCTAGGAGTCTAGTGTCTTCCCCTTAGTCTACTACGGCAAAGACAGGCTCACACAAAGAAACTGAGCTTACTCTGAATGTATTACCCAATACTCCGGAGGACCTGGCCACTCCAAAGCCCCTTCAGAGCTAAAGGCCGTATCCCTTCTCAGAAGCTGCCCCTCTACACGTATCAACAAAGCAAGAGAAACAAAGGTCTCTTCAGGAAGCCATGAGCCTCTCAGATGCGAACGCTAGAACAGGCCCCCCAATCACATTTTTTCCAAACTAATTGACTTTGGTAGCTAATTCAGATTTGAGACGTACCATGCAAACACAAATGACATTCCTGACAATCAACCATCACTGACCAGGAATTTAAGTAAAACAATCACTTATTGGCATTGGCAAGAGCCAGTGAATGCAGGCGAAGGGGGTGGCTGAAGAGTGGAGTGTTTGAAAGGAGCCAGCAATGGGGTCAGACCTGATGTCTTAATGGCTAAGAACAATTGCTACTGCTTACTGAGGTCTTATTATGACCATTATGCAAGGCACTCTCTCTCCATTGGATCATTTAATCCTTGCGGCCAGTGTTTTTATACTTCCTTGATTTGGAGATGAGGAAATGAAGGCTCTGAAAGACCGCACTGTCAGCCTTCCTTGAAAGTATTTGGAGGCAGGGCTTAGGAGAATTTGCCTCTGAAGACTTGAACAAGTAACGGGTTAGGCAAGGTACAGGGCCCAAAAGACTTGTAAAAGAGCCCTGGAGAGAATGTAAGACACCCAAAACTAACAAAGGAGGGGACGCTTTGGGCATTCAAGAGAAAGCCAGGATAGATTCAGGTCATCTGATTAGACGATCTGCAAGGGTCTGGAGCTCCAAAGTGTAGAATACAATGACTTGTGATACAAGGAATTGCTATAGGCATTAAATAAAATAAGTCATGTATAAAGGACGTTAGCTTTTTTAGTTAAAGATTGGTTGTGTGGATTTAAATCAAAGGAGGGAAAAATCTGATTGTGGTACTAATATGTTTTTAAGTGGCTACTTCCTTTAAAAAAAAGGCAAAAACAGAGGCTCCTGGCTTGCTCAGTTGGTAGAGTGTGCCACTCTTGATATTTGGGTTGTGAGTTCAAACCCCATGTTGGGTATGGAGATGACTGTAAAAAATTAAATCCTAAAAAATAGAGAGAGAGAGAGAGAGAGAGAGTGAGAGAGAGAGAGAGGGAGAGAGACAGGTCTTAGACTGACACTTTTTTTCTTTTCTTTTCTTTTGGTTTTTTTTTTTTTTTTTTTTTTTTTTTGAGGAGGGGAGCAGAGAGGGTAGGAGAGAGAGAGCATTCCAAGGAGGCTCTGCTCTGTCAGTGCAGAGCCCAACATGGGGCTCAAACTCACAAACCATGAGATCATGATCTGAGACAAAATCAGCTGAGCCATCCAGATGTCCCTATATTATATTTTATAGTTACTTTCCATTTAGGTCAAGTGGTACTGGTTTCCTATTTATGGTAATAATTTAAAGTTCTCTCTGACAATGATTTTATTTTAGAAGTGACTTGATGTAAAAAAAAAAAAAAAAACTGGTTAAATGATAGGAAGGGTGACACATGGGTGTGGCAAAAAAGGAGACTGGTCTGGGAATGACTGAGTTTTAGGTAACACTGTAGATATACAAGATATATTTTATGCTTGGCATATAATTAAGACTAAGGAAATCAAAGGAGTCATCAGGAGGACTGAAGGAAAAAGAGAGAGACTGAGTATCAGATTAGACATTCACAGGGGAGGAAAGAAACAAAAGAAAGTCCCACTTTGAATTTGAGCTTGTTTGGGTAATATTCTGAAAAGCGATTAAGCAAAAAGTTCTTTTTGTCTAAGCCTATATAATGACTAGTTAAAAAGGGAAAACCTGGGGCGCCTGGGTGGCTTAGTCGTTAAGTGTCTAATCTCAGCTCAGGTCATAATCTTGTGGTTTGTGAGTTCAAGCCCCACCCTGGGCTCTGCGCCGACAGCTCAGAGACCAGAGCCTGCTTGGGATTCTGTGTCTCCCTCTCTATCTACCCCTCTCCCGCTCATGTTCTGTCTCTCCCTCTATCAAAATAAATAAACATTAAAAAAAGGGGAAACTCTCCCAATAAACTGGTTATTTTGTTTACCTAAAGGTGACAAATTGACAGCAACACATGCGCGCGCACACACACACACAAGCAACTAGGTGCCTGAGCTGAGTAGCTACTTTGGCATCATTCTGAATTGCTCTGTGCAAGAAAAGAACACCGTTACAAGGAGACAAAGTTGATCTTTTCCCTGCAGCAAGGCAGCAGCAAGGGAGCAGCTTTGCACGGTGGAGTTTGAGAGGTAGTATGCGACCTTCGTCCTCCAACAAAACATCTGCACTAGCCTCCCACTCACAGGCGCACATCTGATACACATGACATTTGGTTTATATGAAGCAGGAATTGAAATTAAGTCACCATCAGCTGTTCATACCTCAAATCAAACCAGTCTCACGATAAGACCAGGATCCCTGGGAAAATGAGTCAAGTCCTTGAAGAAGGGAGGCCTTGGATGGCTGATGAACTTGAGAGGGAGTATAGATCTCAAAGGGGAGAGGGGGTGCCCTCACACAGCTGGAGGGCCACTGAAGGCCATTTTGCCAGCTTCCCTATTTTGATCAGGGTCATGCCAGCTGGGATTAATATAAACAAATCAGCTGGCATTTGCAAATGATAGTTTAGTTTGTTGTTGTTGTTAAATATTTCCTAAGTATAGGAAATTGAAGGAGTATTCTACAGCCATTTCTTTATTCATCACCCAGAATGAATACATATGAACATTTTTTAGCCTAATTCCATGAGCCATCTTTGTAAAAAGTATTGGAAGTGTGTTTCCTCAGGGGGCTCTGGGGTAAGTCATGTAGTGGACAAAACCTTAGATATCACCCTGGGCAATCCCGTTCAACAAGTGAGGTGGGGAAAGAAGGCCAGGAGTGGACCAATGACTCACCCAAGGTCTAGCATCTGCACAGAGCCAAGGCCTCCTCAGTGCTCCCCACTCCATCAGGTGCCCACAGTAGGATAGCTCTGAGTTATCACCAGGTCCACGATATCACCAGGTTATCACCAGGTCTCCAGTGGTCTGCCTGCACCTCCCTCTGCCTCTTTCAAATCCCTAGACCATGCCCAAGATAGCTACTCTTTCTTTTTCTTATATTTCCTTTTTTTTTTTTTTTTTTTTTTAACTCTGATTAAGATATACTGGCCTCCTCTCAGAAAGTCTCTTCAGAATAGGACTAGCTCCTAAGAGCCATCACACTTCTTTAGAGGTCATAATGACTGCAATAATGACAATAACTAACAGTTACTCAATGCTCACTCTGTGCTGAGCCTCCTACCAAATGTTCTGTGGGCATCATCTATTTAAGCTTCACATGAATATGCTGGGGTCATCACCATGATTCCCACACTCAAGATGAGATAATCAAGACTTTGAGATATTAAGACTCATCCACGGACACTGCTAGAAAGATCTGGGACACCACATACTGCTGACCCCACTGGGGCATGGGTGGAGCTGATGTGCTTCACCAACTAGATGCCTCTGATCTCCTGTGTCTCCCCATGACCTGAACCAACAGGATCCCCAAGCCTGACTGTGCACAAGAAGTCCCTACAGAGTTTGTCAAAAATACGATGCTCAGGGCCAGTGTTCACCTACTGAATCAGAGTGTTCTGGTCTATAGCCCACGAATCTGTCTTAAAACAACCCCTTGGGTGCTGCTAGTGCACTGGGTCTGGGAACCTCTGTTTAAGGCTGTTGACTTTTCCGGGTGGCTGGAGCCAAAGAGTCTAAGTTTAGAGACCTCCTGCCCTTCTTCTGCCTTCCAAGTGGGCTGCTTCTGTAGTTCCATGAGAGCAAGGGTGCTGGGTTGGGGCTAGGGACCTGTAAGATGCCTGGTTGCTTAAGAAATTCAGACTCCTGGGGCACCCGGGTGGCTCAGTCAAACATCTGACTCTTGATTTTGGCTCAGGTCAGGATCTCATGGGTTAGTGGGATCGAGCCCCGTGTCGGGCTATGTGCTGACAGAGTGAAGCCTGCTTGGGATTCTTTCCTTCGCTCTCTACCCCTCCCCCACTCATGCGCGCGCTCTCTCTCTCTCTCTCTCTTTCTCAAAATAAAATAATGTTTAAAAAAAAAAAAAGAAAAGAAAAGAAAAGAAAATTCAGACTTCTGGGCCCTCCTGCCACTTTCCTGCCGTCCAGAGGGAGAGCTGTTATATGCAAGTAGAGGCCAGGTGGTCAGGAGACAGGGGAAGACACAGCCATTGCCAGCTGCCCAGCCTCTCCTTTCTGAGGAGTCACTCAGACCCCTGTCAGACAACTGTCCTCCTGCTGGGAGAGAGACGCTCTTCCACATGTGGCCATCAATGATTCTAGTCAGTTGGTGAGTCAAGTCCCCAACAGCTTGGTCAATGTTACTGAACTGACTTCACAGCATCCCAGGGAAGGCAGAGCCATGGAAGGTTAGCCAGAGGAGGGTCTGAGAGTCTGCCTGCCATTTGATGGATGGGAAACTGAGGCCCAGAGGGAGAAATAGAAGGGAAGTATCTGTATTTTGAGCCGTATTTATCTATGAGAAGATTCAGACTCAAAGACATGTTGAGAGGCTTACCCTGAGTCAAACTGTGGTAAATAGGCAAGTAGCTTATTTAGTTAGCTATCTAGAAGAGAATGGCCTTCAGGTTAACCAAATTAGCTTTCTGTACAACGTGAACATCTCTCTCTCTCTCTGTCTCTCTGGTACATACTGATTAGGTAGGTTTGGAAAATACGACACCTGTGTCAGTGGGTACAGAATTATTTGAGAAGTCATTCCCATGAAGCATTACACATATTGCCTACACTTCTTTACATACCCACATCCAGGACTGGGATTGAAGAACACACTGTTGGGTCCAAGCACATGATGAATCCAGGGCTTACCAAAGCCTGGGCCTTCTGAATCATTTCTCTTTCTATAATCATATCCAATTGGTCATTATTAAATAGTTCTTCAGGTCTGTCATTTCCACCATTGCTCAATCCAACCCCTTTTACCAAATATTTTTATTTTTTGTTTGTTTGTTTTTAGAGAGAGAGAGCAGGAGCAGGGGAGAGGGGAAGAAGAAGAAGGAGGAGGAAGAGGAGGAGGAGGAGGAGGAGGAGGAGGAGGAGGAGGAGAAGGAGAAGAAGAAGGAGAAGAAGAACAAGAAGAACAAGAACAAGAAGAACAAGAAGAAGAGAGAAAGAGAGAGAGACACCCTTAAGCAGGCTCCATGTTTAACGCGAAGTCCAACACAGGACTTGATCCCACGACCCTGGGATCGTAACTGAAGCCAAAATCAAGAGTCAAGACACTCAACCGAGCCACCCAATCAGCCTTTAAAATAGATTTTAAAATTATAGACAAATAAGTGTCACAAAGCTTCTTGCCTATGTTGTAAAATTTCCAGTTTTCAGGGAAATAATAGCCAATATTCACTGAGCATTTTCTATATACCAGGCACTGTTCCAAGCATTATACATGCCTTCTCTTACTGAACTTTTGCAACAATCTTTTGACGTAGGTACTATTATTATCCCTACTTTATACAGTAAGGAATCTGAAACATCAGAGAAGCTCTATAACTTGCCTAAGGGCCTACTGCTGGGATTCAAATCCAGGCAGACTTCCTCTAGGACCTGCCCCCTTCACTGTAGTGTCTCTCATGCTTCTGGAAGTAAACTATGAGATACTGAGAACCATCTACCCTATAAAAATGTCAATGAACATTTAGAGTGCCTTTGGTTAGGAAAATAGTCCTATAGTATTTACAAAGATGATTTAAGAGATAGCCCTTTCTCTTACAGGGAGTCAAACAAGTATTCAGTTAATATAATAAAAGGCAGACTGTCTAAACACGACACTGGAGGCAGAGATAAAGTGTGACAAAAACACATAAAAAGGATAGTCAACAAGCAGGCAATCAACAATGACTTCCTGGAGGAGGTGGCCTAAGTAATCTCCCTAAATGATAAATAAGACACTACTAGTAGAAAGAGGGGATTGCAGTCCCCATATGCCAGGCAGTGTGGTATAGTGAGTGGGCTCAAATCCAGATGTCATCACTTACTAGCTGTGTAGCTTCATCTTTGAGCCCTGGGTTCCTCATTTGGCCAAGCAGAGGTAGTCACATGGACCTTCCAGAGCCGTGCTGATTGTGGTGGGCATAATGCATATGAAAATCTAGAACATCACATAGGAGGCTCTCACTGATGTGCTGTTCCCTTTTAGGTTCACTGAGTCATTTCAGAACCCAGTGCTCTGGGGCCACCGTCCAACAAAGCCCAGTCTGTGTTCCTCTGAGAAAGCACTCTCATCAAAGCTCTGCTCCAGTCAAATATTCAAAAGCAGACCACTTCAACTCACAACAGGGTTTGTAAAGGAAACGAGAGCACAGAGGCTTAACTCCAGTGGTGTGGCTAGGAGCTACTGTAATAGAACAAATGGATTGTTTATCAGCTTTCTATCTGCCCCTAACAAAACCATGTGAAATGAGGCATTAAACTCCGGGTTTTTTAAAAAGATGACAAACACTGGCTAATTTACTGGAGTAGAACATAGTGAGCCAAATGTTTAGTTTTGCATTAAATCTGTATCTAGCATTTTCATTAAAAGGGGCAAAATGTAGGCTTTATTGATGCTTCAGTGCCCATTTCAGATTAATGCCTAACATTTAAAACTGTGCATGAAATTGCAAATGTATTAGCAAACACACAAGAAGGACCAGACTAAGTGCTGTGTGCTTATTCACAGCCAGCCATTTCTGCGGCTGCCAGTGTGTTATTGCAGGGGTTATTTGCCCACACTTGCCTAGGCTGTGAATAGTTAATATCCCTGATTGCTTAGTTAAATACCTTTTTTAGACTGAGAGAGAGGACATGGAAGAAATAGGGATCATATAATTTTTGTGTAATGAACAATTAAGTCATGATACCCTTCTTGATTTATAGTTGATATTTCCAGGGTAATTAGAGTTGTATCCTTCTGAAAAAAAGCTGTTAGCTTCCTTAATCACCATTCATGGCCACACTTTAGCTGAAGTAGCTAAGGGATAAAAAGACTAAAGACCTTAGATTAAAAACAATTATTTTTCAAACAGAATCTAATTTATGCCACCACCAAAACAGTAAGATGAAATTTTCCCCATTATGAGATGAGAACTTTTTTTAATAATATAAGTCTTAACTCAGATATGTCTTTTTTTTTTTTAATTTTTTTAATGTTTTTATTTATTTCTAGGAGAGAGAGACAGCATGAGCAGGGGAGGGTCAGAGAGAGAGGGAGTCACAGACTGAAACAGGCTCCAGGCTCTGAGCTGGCAGTCAGCACAGAGCCCGACGTGGGGCTCGAACCCACAAACCGTGAGATCATGATGTGAGCAGAAGAGAGTGTGCGCGCGCTCTCTCTCTCTCTCAAATAAATAAACTTAAAAAAAAAAAAGAAAGAAAGCCTTAAGAGAATGCTGCTCCCACACTAGCAAACAAGAAAAATATGGATAATCTACAAAACTCTCACTTTGTTGAGCCCATCAGAGAACTGAGCTGCAAAGCAACCAGGGAACTGAATTCTAAAGGATGATCAGCCCTTCTGAGCCAAGACACAAGACACTCCATTTCTCTTCTGGCAAAGAATAAGAAGAATAGGTAATCACCACAGAACTAGGTAAGAAGAAAAATTCTTAAAGGCTGAATGTAAGCAAGAATATCAGCTTAAAAGCCCTGAGGACACCAGACACAAGAGCGATCCCTGGCTGCTTGCCATCTTTTCCACTGGCCTCCCCTGGGTTCCCATGAGAAAGACTGTAGGCAGGCAGCAGACCTGAGAGACCTTTTCTCTTGCGGGGACAGTCCTGCAGCACCTGCCAAGGTTTGAGTGTGGAGCCTCAACTGGAGAAGCCCATTCATACTCTGAGCCCTGTACGAGGACAAGGCGGCGGGCATTGTCCACCTCTGGTACTGGGGCAAGAGACACACTTGCGCCCAGGATCCAGCTCTGACACAAAACAGAGGTCTGCTGCTGCCAGGTGAGGAACAGAAAACTCTAGTGGACCCAAGATCCCCCACCAATTCAAAGCAAAGTTGAGTTTAGCTGGGGAGAGATAACAGGATATCACAGTGGTTATTAGGGAAGGTAATGAAGTCAGATAGCCCTGGCTTGGGTGCCAGGTCCACCAACTAACAGCTACATGACCTTAAGTACATTATCCAAAGTCAATGCGCCTTAATTTCCTTATGTAAAATAAGGATGAGAGTAACATACCTTCCCCAGAAAATTGCCAGGAAAACTGGAGTCATGTAAAACACAGCACAGTCCCTGGCACACAGGAAGCAATCAATGAAGGGTAGTCATGGCTTTAATTACAGCAGTTATTAGAAACTGATAAAGTGTAGTTAAGAATTAGTCTGCTAAGGCTGTCATAACAAAATACCATACAGCCCAAACAACAAAATTTTATTTTCTCTCAATTCTGGAGGCCAAAAGTCTGAGATGAGTGTGCCAGCATGGTTGGGTTCCAGTGCGAGCTATGTTCCTGATCTACGGATGACCGACCACCTTCTCCCCAAGTCCTCACGTGACTGAGAGGGCAGACAGACAGAGATGTCTGATGGCTCTTCTTATGGGGTCAGGAATCCATCACGGGGGTCCTACTCTCAAGACCTCATCTAAACCTAATTATCTCCCAAATGTCCCAGCTCAAAATACCATTAGCAGTATTTGGAGAGGGGACACAATTCCATCCATAACAAGTTTCAAAGAGCACTTTCCCCAACTGTAGTAAAAATCAGTTGTTTTTACCTGACAGTCATTTGGTTCCCATTTTTTTCTGTTAATATCTGCCTAGTTTTCTTCTAGGAATCCACTTACCCACTCCCAATTCACGTGTGTTCCAGGCAAGGCTAACTCCTCCCATCCCTACCTGACCAAGGTGTGGCCAACAATCACATTCCACATCTCGGCTAAAGTAATCAGTTCGGAGATAAATGCATGTTCGCCAAGGCAGTTCAGTGAGAGAAAGTCCTGGAACTTTTTGATGTAACTATTGGGGAAGAGAAACTCTTCTATCTCCTGAAGCTGCTAAGGCCAGAGTTGCTAACTGTGAAAAGAGACCCTGCCTGAGACGGAAACCTCTGTGTTCTGAGGAAGGAAGACCTGAGAGATGATGACAGAGTCCTGAAGACATTGTTTGAGTGCTGGACCATCAAGTAATTTAACTGAACATCTCTATAACATTAAATGAACCTAAGGTGTCTGGGTGGCTCAGTCAGTTAAGCATCTGACTTGGGCTCAGATTCATTATCCCTCTGTTCTTTAGTTCAAGCCTCACATCCGGCTCTCTGCTGACAGCATGGAGCCTGCTTCAGATCCTCGGTCTCCGTCTCTCGGCATCCTCCCCTGACTCTCAAAAATAAATGAACATTTTAGTGAATAAATGAATCCAAGCATTCTCTCTCAAACCAGCTTGCTGTTTGACCAAATCCAATCCTTACTGTTTCAAAATTACATCCAGAGAAAATCTCTGTGACCTTGTAATAGGCAGAGTTCTTAGATACAATATCTAAGGCATGAGCCATTAAAGAAAAAACTGATAAGTTGGACTTCATCAAAATTTTTAAATTCTCTTCTGTGAAAAACACTGTTAAGAGAATC
This sequence comes from Hyaena hyaena, assembly GCF_003009895.1. NCBI lineage: Eukaryota > Metazoa > Chordata > Mammalia > Carnivora > Hyaenidae > Hyaena > Hyaena hyaena. Next base: position 1,190,480 of record NW_024080676.1, on the reverse strand, counting down.
AAAAGGCAAGCTACAGACTGGGAGAAAATATTTGTCAATCACATATCTGACAAAGGCTTTATATATAGAATATATAAAGAACTTTCAAAACTCAATAAAAAGAAAATAAACTAAAAAAATGGGGGAAATATCTGAACACTTTACCAAAGAAGATATACAGATGGCAAATAAGTACATGAAAAGATTTTCAACATTATTAGTCATCACAGAATGCATATGCAAACCACAATGAGATACCAGCAAACACCTATTAGTATAGCTTTAAAACACACACACACACACACACACACACACAAAACCTGACAACTGGGGAGCCTGGGTGGCTCAGTCTGTTGAGCATCCAATTCTTGATTTCAGCTCAGGTCATGATCACAGGGTCATGGGATCAACCCCCACCTTGGGCTCTGTGCTGATCATGAAGCCTGCTTAAGATTCTCTCTCTCCCGCTGCCCCTCTCCCCTGCTTGTGTGCTCTCTCTCTCTCTCAATTTTTCAAAACTGATAATAATAAGTGCTGATAAGAATTGGGAGCAACTGGGGAGGTGCCTGGAAAGCTCAGTCAGTTAAGCACCCAACTTGTGATTTCAGCTCAGGTCATGATCTCAAGTTCTGAGATCAAGCCCTGCTGTAGGACTCTGCGCTGACAGTATGGACCCCCTTGGGATTCTCTCTCTCTTCCTCTCTCTCTCTGCCCCTCCCCGCTCATGCTCTCTATCTCAAAATAAATAAGTAAACATTAAAAACAAACTGGGAGCAACTGGTATTCTCTTATATTGCAGGTGGGAATGCAACATGGCACAGCCACTGCAGTGGATTGAATAAGTGTCCCCCCAAAACTCACGTCCACTCTGATCCTCACAATGTGACCTTATTTGGAAGGAGGATCTTTGAAGATATAATTAATTGAGGTCAGTTGGTTAGGGAGGACCCTAAATCCAAAGACTGGTATCCTCAAAAGAAGAGGAAAGGACACAAAGAGACACGTGAGAGAAGATGATGTGAAGACTGAGACAGAGATTGAAGTAATGCAGCTGTAACCCAAGGAATGCCAAGGCTGGCCAGGAGCCATCAAAGGTAGGAAGAGGCAAAGAAGGATTTCCCCTAGAGACTTCAAAGAAATCATAACCCTTGGGGCACCTGGGTGGCTCAGTTGGTTAAACATCCAACTTCAGCTCAGGTCATGATCCTAGAGTTCTTGAGTTCAAGCCCCGCATCAGGCTCTGTGCTGACAGCTCAGAGTTTGGAGCCTGCTTCGGATTCTGTGTTGCCCTCTCTCTCTCTGCCCCTCCCCTGCTTATACTCTGTCTCTCTTTCTCTCAAAAATAAATAAACATTAAAAAATTTTTTAAAAAAGAGAGAGCATAACCCTGTCAACACCTTAACTCCAGACTTCTGGCCTCCACACTGTGAGGGAATAGACTACTGTTGTTTTAAGCCACCAAGTTTGTGTTAATTTGTTACTGTAGCTCTATAAAACTGAAAAACATATTGGCAGTTTCTCAAAATTAAACCTGCATTTATTCTGTAACTCAGAAATCCCACTCCTAGAATATCTACCCAAGAGAAACAAAAACTTATGTCACACAAAAACTTTTATAGGAATTATTTATAGCAGCTTTATTTGTAATCACCAAAACCCAGAAATAATCCAAATGTCCTTCAAACGGTGAGTAGGCAAACAAACTGTGGCACAGGCACACCATGGAATACTCAGCAATAAAAGGAACTATCGCTAAACATAAGAGCATGGATAAATCTCAAATGTATGATGTAAAGTGGAAAAAGCCACACTCAGAGGGTTTACTCTCTCTGATTCTATTTATATGACATTCTAGAAAATACAAAACTACAGGGTCAGAGAGCGGACTGGTTATCAGAGTTTGGGGGTCAAAGGAGGGGCTGCCTACAGAGGGCAGCATGAAGAGGAAGTTTCTTGAGTGATGGAACTGTTCTTTATCCTGAGGGTGGTGATGGTTATACAACCCTATGCATTTGTCAAACCCATAGAAAGTTATAAAGCAAAGAGTGCATTTCACTGAATGTAAATTATAAATAAACAAATAAATAAAACTACATCACATATACAGAAGCAGCTTGCCCATATAATACGTTTGTGTCTGTGCTTTTAAAGTCCTGCTTTTAGCACTCTCAACAATAGCTAAAACATGGAAAGAGCCTAAGTGTCCATCAATGGACGAATGGATCAAGAAGATGTGGTTTATCTATACGATGGAATACTACATTGCAATGAGAAATAATGAAATCTGGCCATGTGTAGCAACATGGATGGACCTTGAGGGTGTTATGCTGAGCGAAACAAGTCAGGCAGAGAAGGACAAATATCATATGTTTGCACGTATAGGAGGATTAGGAGGATCTTAACGGAGGACCATGGGGGAGAAGAAGGGGGGAAATGGTGGGGGGAAATAGTGGGGGAGAGGGAGAGAGGCAAAACGAGAGACTCTTGAATGCTGACAAAAACTGAGGACTGATGGATGTGGGGGGAGGGGGGGATGGGCATGGAGGAGGGCACTTGTGGGGATGAGCACTGGGTGTTATGTGGAAACTAATTTGACAATAAACTGTAAAAAAATAAATAAATAAATAAATACAGTCCTGCTTTTAAAGTCAGTTATGATGGCAAAATCTTCATTTGCATATTTGTTTGATATACCTAAGGTCACTGAAATTTCTTTCAACAACAATATAGTTGAAAACATTGTCAAGCGTCATCCATACATACTCAAATAGTTTCCTGTCCAGTGAAGGAAACTAACAGGAGCTCACAGTATTGACAATGCAGAGGGCTTCAACAGGAACCACTTTTGAGCTGTTGTGATAATAAATCAGATTTGTGTAATAATCTCAAAATAGAAAATAACCTCAAAACATCCATCTGAAAAACTACAATCACAAAAAGAGGAAGGTAGAGGAGGATGCAAAACTGTCTGAACGGTAACAAACCTTAGAAAAATTAAGTACTAAATGTGAAAGGAAAAAATGGGTTTCAGTATATCTATTACCAGATCAGCCTGACTGTGGGTTACTAAGTGAGAAATACTCACTAGTATGGATTTCTAACCATTTACCTAAAAGAAAACATTGTTAATTAAGCTCCAGTGGTTCCTCATCTTTGACAGAGACAGTGTATGTACTTCTTAAGAAAGCAGGCTCTGGTTAGATAACCTTAGTTTTTTAATCTTCGATCTACTATCAGATTGGTAACCTTAGCCAAATCACTTAGCCTATAAAACATGAATATTCATATCTATATTACTGAGTTGTCACATGCATCATATAACATAATGTGTGCTGAAGTTTACAGCAGTATCTGGAAGGTAATAACCCCTCAGCTAAAACAATCTTGAAAAAGAAGAACAGGGGCGCCTGGGTGGCTTAGTTGGTTGGGCGTCCGACTTCAGCTCAGGTCATGATCTCGCGATTCGTGGGTTCGAGCCCCGCGTCGGGCTCTCTGCTGACAGCTAGCTCGGAGCCTGGAGGCTGTTTCGGATTCTGTGTCTCCCTCTTTCTCTGGCCCTCCCCTGCTCACGCTGTCTCTCTCTTTCTCTCAGAAATAAAAACATTTAAAAAAAAAAAAAAAAGAAAAGAAAAAGAAGAACAAAGTTGGAAGACTCACATGTTGCAATTTCAAAAGGTACCACAAAGCTACAGTATCCAAAATAGTATGATATTAGCATAAGGATAGACATCTAGACCAACCGAATAGAATTAAGAGTCCAGAAACGAATCAACACATCTATGGCCAAGTGTTCTTCAACAGGGGTGCCAAGACCATTAGGTAGGGAAAGAAGAATCTCTTCAACAAATGGTGCTGAAACGATAGGCTATCTGCCTGCAAAAGAATGAGGCTGGACCCCTACCTCATACCTTATACAAAAATTAACTCAAAATGCATTAGCAACCCAGATGTAAGAGCTAAACTCATAGAATTCTTAGAAGAAAACATAGGGGTAAATCTTTACAACCATGGGTTTGGCAATGGATTCTTAGATATGACACCACAAGCATGAGCAACAATAAAAAAAAAATAGATGAGCTGGACTTCATCAAAATGTAAAACTTTTGTGTGTTCAAGGACATCATCAAGAAAGTGAAAAGACAACCTACAATACAGAAAAAATAACTGCAAACCATATATCTGATCAGGGTCAAGTAAATATTATTAGTTTATCCAGAATATGTAAAGAACTCTTACAACTCAACAACAAAAAGACAAACAACCCAATTTAAGAATGGACAAACGGGGGCGCCTGGGTGGCTTAGTCGGTTAAGCATCCGACTTTCACTTAGGTCATGATCTCGCGGTTTGTGGGTTCGAGCCCCGCGTCAGGCTCTGTGCTGACTGCCAGCTCGGAGCCTGGAGCCTGTTTCAGTCTGTGACTCCTTCTCTCTCTGACCCTCCCCTGCTCATGCTGTCTATCTCTCTCTCTCTCTCCTAGAAATAAATAAAACATTAAAATAAAAAAAAAAAAGAATGGACAAACGGCTTGAATAGATATTTCTCCAAAGAAGATATATAAGTTACAAATAAGGACATGGAAAAAAATGTTCAACATCATTAGCCACTAGAGAAATGCAAATCAAAACCACAATGAAATAGCACTCACATTGTCAAGGATGACTATAATAAAAAAAAAACAAAAAAAAAACAGAAAA